>NW_025999895.1:4106876-4112644 GCF_001458135.2 Marmota marmota marmota | reverse complement strand
GGTGTTGGGGGACTCTTCTTTTCTGAACTTTTCGGGAATCTGGATGGCAGCCTCTGGATGGGGTCGGCCTGGTGGGGGCCGGGTCTTGGGTGCGCTTTGTGGGGTGCAGCTGCTGCTTGGATTCCCTGCTCCCTGGGAGAGGGGAGGCGTGGGGGGCATTCCTGTCCAGCCCCAGCTGGAGATGGGGGGGCAGTGGAAAACTGAGAGGCAAAGTAGATCCCTGGCACAGGAAGTCAGGGCTCCTCCGTGGCCTGCGTGACTTTGAGGAAGTGCTTGGGGATGGCTTGCAGGTTGCAGCCTGTTCTGACCCAAGATTGATGTCTCAATCGTCAGCGGCTCCCCAGGAGGAGGAGGGGCCCCAGAGGAGGAGGCAGAACTGAAAGGGAGCCCTCCAGGGGGTGGGGCCACGCCTTGGACTTGGTCCAAATGTGACTTTGTGCACTGGGCCAGTGAAACTGTCTTGGCGGAATTGCAGGCTCCTGTGACAATGGAAGAGAGGGTTGGTGGGAAGAGCAGGGGGCGGCCAGACTGGCAGTGGGAGTGGGGAAAGTGGGGCGCCTTGGGCCCCTGAACAAAGGAAGAGTTGTGTGGGGGCAGACCCTCCCGGTCCTGCAGAGGGCATGGGGCCACTGGGGGCCTGGGCCTTCCCACACTGCCACTCCTGCTCCTGAGAAGGAGAACCCGCTCACGAAAACACAACTGGGCGCAGCCTCCTGCACTGACAGGCCCGGCCCTCTCTGAGCTTTTGTGTTGGATTTCCACACCAGTCTCAGGTGGGAGGGCAGAGGCTCGGGTTTCTGGCTTGCCGGCTCCAGGGAGACACCTCCCGCCCCGACAAAGTGAGAAGTGTGGTTCCCAGTGGAGCTACTTACCACGTTAGGTGAGCCGCGTGTGAGCCGTGCGCGCTTTTACCATCCGGCCCCTGATCCCGGCCTGTGCAAATTCGCAAAATTCGCTCATTTAGATTCAGTGTTTCCATCTTTAGAAAAGAACAGGAAGTCTCTGGTGACATTTACGAGGAGCTTGGGGTGGCTTGGGTCGTTCATGGGGACGCAGCTCAGTGACAAGCGGAGCTGAGAACATGAGAACAGACCCCAGTTCCAGAGCCCTCCGGAGAGAGGCAGTCCCACCTCTGCCCAACCCAGGCGCCAGCCTCCGAGGCCCAGGGATGCAGCCCAGCTGGCGGGAGCCCAGCCTTTCCCTCTCCACTGCGCTTCTTGGACTTCTTCTCTGGCCTTTGACCTCTCGTCATTTCATGTTCCTGTCCTTCTCCAGCCGGGGACGCAAGACTACTTTGTGTGTGTGGATAAAACTTCATCAAGTGCTGAAGCTTAATCCAGGGATAGATAACCCGAGTCAATCCTAAATTCCCCTTAGGCCAAGTTGGTTTTTAAATTGGTGGCTCATTCACAGACCCAGGGTGCCTTGAGGGCCCCTCTGAGTCGCCCAGATATCCCTGTGTGTATGTGTGTGTGTGTGTGTGTCCTTTGTCCATTCCCTGAAGGGTCCTTTCCCTCCATCAGCTTCTGTAAGGTTGGTGACACACAGGTCCAGCACCTCTGTGACCACCTTACCTGGAAGGGACTTGCATCATCTGGAAGCCTTGGCTGATAGATGATCTTCAAGTGCATGAACTTCAGGGGCCTGGGGATGGAGCTCGGTGCCAGAGCCCTGCGCGCCGGTGTGAGGCCAGGGGTTCTGTCCCCAGCCCCTCAGAAGAACCAACACACAACCCGCCTGCGAGTCAATGACCGTGGTGCCATGCACCGCCTCTGTTTTCATTCAGCCTGATCTCCAGTCTCTCGTCTTGGGCTGGGTGTTCAGTGTCCCCCGTGCCTGGTCCTCGAGTGCAGAGGTGGAGCCTTATGGAAGTGATTGGATCCTGAGGGGTCTGCCTCACCAAGGGATCGACCCATTGATGGAGTCACAGTTTAATGGCAACCTGGGAGGTGGTGGAAACGGCAGGAGGTGGGGCCTAGCAGGGGCGTGTCCTACCTTAGCCCCTCCCTCTCTGCTCTGCCACACCCACCCTACCCTGAGACTCTGCCTCCTCTGGGGCCCAGAGCAAAGGAACTGGCTGACCTTGGACCGACACTGAGCCCAAACGAGTCTTCCACCCATTTAGTTGTGGCTCTTGGGTATTTGGTCACGGCGATAGAGAGCCACTGACATCTAACGCCATCTTTTGGTTTATTATTAGGAAGGAAGGAAGCGACAGATATTTACGAAACACTTAAGTTTGTGGTCCTGTCCCACTGGGGCCCGGGATCGTTTTCTCCCGTTATTGTTTACAGCTGTGGGTTTACCACCTCCTCCCAGGGCAGTTCCTTCCAGGTCTGCCGCCTGGCGCAGGCCTGGTGTCTAGCCCCACAGCTCTCCCTGTCTCTCCTTCACCTCTTTCCTGAACTGGTTCCTGCCGGCTCCTCCCTCCACCCACTCTCATACCAGAAGAGGGAGTCATCTGAGTTGGGCCTTTGGATTTGGTCAGGCCGACCTGGGGTGAGCTCCTGGAGGTGCAGTTTCCAGACGAGGATGGGCATTTTGCTGTCTACTTGGGGTGTAGGTCCCTGGGAGCTTTGACAGGGCACCGGGGCTGCTTGGCCTCCTGTTTGGGGGCCCAGAACCTCTGGTGCACCAGGGTCTGCCCTCATCAGGCTGGGAGAGCTTGGGAGCACTGGCCAGCCCTTGGCGCTCAGGTGCCTTTTCTTAGAGGTCATGGAAATCCAGGTGGGCAGAGCCAGGTGGGCAGGGTCTCCTGGCAGCCCTGTGCTACTGGGCCCAGCCTGCGAGACCCGGAGCCTGTGGCCACAGTACAGAGCCCCGGGCCCCTGGACCACCCCACTGAGACACAGGGAGGGCTACTTCAGTCCTTCCTCCCTACCCAAGGACCTGGCCTGCGGGGCTGCTTGCCCCTTCCGATCCTGGCTCCGCTCCCCACTATCCGTGCAGCCCCAGGCAGTGACAAAGCCTCATCAGCCTCAGTGTCCTGTCTGTGAGGGGATAGATAAGCGCCCACTCCCAGGGTGCTGGTGCCGACCCCCAAGCTCAGGAGGGCGCAGGGGTGTGGGGAGATGCCCACGGCTGAGCCTGGACCTGGGGACTTGGCAGGCACCGGGGAGGTGAGAGAAGAGGGAGCAGCAGCTCTGGTCACCATTCCTGTGCCCAGGTCATGGCCACCTTTAAGAAGTCCCTCTGCAGGGGACCGGGGTCATCTCATGTTTATGGGGTGTGACATTCTTTCTGCAGTGTCCGCAGGGCTCACTGCAGGCCAGGCAGCTGCAGGCAGGACGATGTCCCTGGCAGCCTTGCCCACAGTCCCTGGGGGTGAGCTCCGGGAGGCGGTGGCCTCTCCTGTGTGCCCCGCTGCTGACAGAGAGGGCCAGCCTGCTGGAGGCCTGGCAGGTGAGTGAGAGGCTGTCCCTGGGTTCAGTGTCCCCACTGCCCTGACATTTGGTGGGCCCTGCAGGTGTCCGGGGCAGGCTGGCTTTGTGTTCTGCTGCCCTCCGCAGGCAGTTATTGAGCACGGTGTGGGGGGTGTCTGGGGGGAGACTCCCGGGTTTGCAGGGGTTGCATGCCTGGGCGTGAGACAGGGCAGAGGCGTCACCCTGGTTGTCACCCTGCAGCTTCTAGGTGTTTCTTGGAGCCGAGGCCATTGCCCGACAGAGCTGCCTCTGCGTTTGGCCCCTGGGGCTGTGTGGACAGGAGGCTTGTGTGGACTCCCTTGGGATTCAGAGCAGCCAGACCAGCAGGGGCGGGAGGGCGGCCCCTGGTGCTGGTTCCCAGGTCTGGCCTGCAAGCCTGCTGGCGTGAGGTGCGAGACCCCCCGAAGGCCTTGAGTTTCCTGCCCCTGGGCACCTCTGCCAGGCGTGTGGCCCACAGCCCTCCCCACTACCGGGGTGACTCGATTCTGCCGTCCTTGGTGGGCGCTGGGGTGGGGGGCAGGTGGGACTGGCCTGGGCTCCACTGATGGCAGCCGCCCTTCTCTTCAAGACTCTGGGGAAAAGACCGAGCAGCAGGTGCCCGGGGAGGGAGGGAGCGGCAGGTGGGCCCGAGAGCAGAACGGGAACCTACAGAGAGACCCTGTCAAAGTCTGCACCGGCTCCTCTGGCTGGTCACCACCCGAGACGCCCTTGCTGGGAGGTGACAGGCTGCTTGCCGGGATGGGGCTTGGCAACACGTCGGGCCTGAGTGTCGGCACGTGAGCCTCAGCTGTCCTCTGCCCCGTCAGCTGGCTGGTGTGGTCCAGCTCCACTAGAGATGCCTCCTGCCCCTCCACCACCCCTCAGGTGCAGGTGCCAGGCGTTTATTCTCAGCCTCGTGCAGCCATCACCTCTATCTACTTCTGGAATTTTCTCACCTCATATTCCATACTCAGTAAGTACCTCCCTCCCCCCAGCCGCTGGCAACGTGAATCTGCTTTCCGTCTCTCGAGTCACCCGTGGGGGATGATTCGTCTGCATGGAGGCACGAGCCATGCAGCTTGGTTGTTTCCACCAAGAGTGGTGTTTCCGGGGCTCACCCAGGTGTGGCACCGGCCAGTGCTTTCTTCCTCTCTGTGGCTGGTGAAGATCCATTGCAGGGATTTGCCACATTTCATTGATCCATGGAGGGGCGCTCACCCACTGAGCCGCACCCCAGCCCTTTTATTTTTGCTGTGAAACAGGGTCTTGCTAAGTTGCTGAGGCTGGCCTCAAACTTGTGATCCTCTGTCTCAGCCTCCAGAGTTGCTGGGATCACAGGCGTGTGTCACGGTGCTGGGCTAGATGTTTCTTGGGTAGTTGCTTTGTGCTCCTCTCTGGACTGGGGGTGGAGGATACCCCTGAATGAGCCACAGCCTTGGGCTTCCAGGAGCTTGGAGATGACGGGTATTGGGAAACGTGCAGCCTGCTCCCCAGGCATAGGGTCGCGGTCTGTTTGGGGACTGGGTATCCAGCATGCATCACGGAGGGAATGTGAGCTTTCAGGGTGAGAGTCAGTCCAGGCCTCTTTGGTCTGACCATTTCCAGTGGTGTTTGGGGGGTGGGGCACGCCTCCCCAGTTTGTAAAAGGGGGCTGGGCTAGGATTTGGCGCTGGCCACTAGTTGTCATGAGAGGCATGTAGCTATTTAAATTAGTTAAATTAAAAAGCAGTTCCTTGTCGGACCTGCCATTTGCAGGGCTAGAAGTCACGTGTGAATACACTGTGGCAGAGCCTCAAAAATTAAAAATAGAGCTGCCGTGGGAACCAGCAGCTCTACCCCACTGCCGGGCGCGGGCCCAGGAGAGTCGGAGCAGCGTGCCCAAGAGCCGTATGCCACAGCGTGGTGCCCAGTGGCAGCTCTGATGGCCACATGGAATGCGGTCTGTACATATGAGGAACATCATGTGGCCTCAGAAAGGAAGGGGATTTCTGCATGTGCTGCAGCGTGGGTGCACATTGAGGGTGTTGTGCAGTGACACATGCCCATCTCAAAGGACACAAAGTACTGTGCGATTTCCACTTACCCAGGCTCCGTAGAGCTGTCACATTTGTAGAGACAGAGAGAGGGGTGGGGGTCCAGGGGCTGCGGGAGCGGGGAGCCGTTGTGTCATGGACACAGGGTCTTGTTGAGGTTAGTTGCACTCGACACTGGTTAGGATGGCAGACTTCCCCCTTCTAAGTCGTGGCTCCGCGTTGCCTGGTGTTGTACCAGGTGGGTCCAGAGTGGTGGTGAGCACAGGCCATGGGTGGGTGGACTCTCTGCCCCCCCCCCCCCCAGTCCCCAGCCCCTGCCTCCCATCGGCCATCC
>NW_025999895.1:4054699-4106852 GCF_001458135.2 Marmota marmota marmota | reverse complement strand
TGCCGTTCCTGGAGTGTCCGAGGGCCAGCGTTTCCTGCCTCCCCTGCGCCCCCCTAGCCAGGCAGGTGCGGGGGAGGGGCCCTCCTGGGCGCCTCTGGCGGAGGATGCTGCCGGGGAGGGGGCTGCAGGAATGTGCAGGCCAGAGGCTTCCCCAAGAGAGGGAGGCTGGGGCTCTTTCTTGCTCTTATTATCAGTTCTCCAGCAGGACCCTGGTGGGCAGGATGTTTGGCTTGGTTTGAATTTCTGCAGTGGACGTTGGTGCCTGTGGAGGGGGCCAGCTGGAGCCCGGGAGGACCCTTCCTCGCAGCAGCCGGAGAGTTCAGGGGGCACCCTCCCCCTGCGCACTGCCAGTGAGGGGGCCGAGGGGTGGGGGCTGGCCCCGGTCTGGGCAAAATGGCTCCCAGACCCACAGACAGATGGAAGCAATTTCGAGTCACGTGGGCGAGGCTGAACGGCTGCCCCACGAGGCAGGCCCCACGGCTGTCTCCAGGAAGCAGCCCAAAGCCACAGGTTCTGGGGCCAGATGCAGCTCTGAGTCTTTGTTTATTTAAAGATCCTGGAAGCCCAGGAGGACCTTTCTGAGCAGGGAGAGAAGCCCCTGCTGGAAGCCGTCGGGCTTCTCCCTGGCCTGGGTGGGCACGGGCAGCCTGGCGCCTGGGGCTGGGGCAGCAGCGTGGCTCCAGGGGCTGCCTTTGTTGGGGATGGTGCTTGGGAATGGAGATAGTGGACCCGCGGCAGTTCCTGGCAGTCTTATATGCATTCTGCTCTTTCCTTGTGTCCTTGATTCCGTGAAGTCGATTATTGGGCCCAGCAGAGGCTGAGAATGAGGGAAGGACCTGCTTGTGAGGATGACCGCTCCCACCCCCTTCCTGGACTGACTTGGGAAGCCACTCGTCCTCGGTCTCTTCCCCACCGTGGCCTGGGGAGAGATGCTGGCCTCAGAGCTTGTCAGCTGGGGACGTGGGGGCTCAGCCCAGTGGGTGAGGTTGGCTGAAGGACAGTTTAACCAAAGCCTGCTCATGTCCCTCAGTCCTGGAAGCCTATCCCCTCTGTCTTCCCTGTGGCCACCCTGGTCAGTGTCCTGGGGGAGGAGGCATCAGATGGGCCGTGTGGTCCTTTCCTTTGAGCCCAGGGTGCTCTGGAAAGAGCGGGGGGAGCTGGGCCTTCCCTGGGAAGAAGGACTGGGCAGATTGTCCTCCTCAGTGCCCTGAGGGGGTGGGAAGTCCCTGAACCAGCTCGGTCAGGGAAGGGGACCTAGGGCAGCCGGACCTGGGTGCCAGGGCAGTTCTACGCAGTGGGTAGAGGGGTGTCTCACCTGGTGGGCACCCCCCGCGCCTGCCCACCTATGATGGGGTGTGTCTGGAGTGGACAGCTCTGCGCACCCCTGCTGGCTGTGAGCTCCTGAGGTGTCCAGTGACCACCTTCAGGCGTCCTCCCCGACCCCAGCCTCTGACCCACAGAGTGGACTCCTAAACAGACAGCCTGTCTGACCTGAAGCCCACCCTGGGCCTTGACTGTGGGTGAGGAGCACCTGGGGCCAGGTACTACCTGGGTGGTCACCTGGGCCAGGTGGGGGCAGGCACAGGCAGCCCTGGGCACTCTGCCGCCGCATCCCACCCCAACCCTGGGCTGCTGGTGGGTACACAGAGTGGACACACCTTCACGAGGCCAGGCCAGGACGGAGCAATGCTGGCCCTCTGTTGCCCAGAGGACCCCCAGGGGTCCCGAAGCCTGAGGCCAAGGAGAGGGGACGAAGTGCTTGCTGCCTGGCGCCTGGGGCTCCAGGGGAGACACGGGGGGGGGGGGGCTGAATGCCAAGAGCTGGCTGTGGCCTGTGGGTGACACTGGGACAAGGGCTGGCCTCTCTGAGCCTCGGTTTTCGTCTGAGAACAGGCCTGGGGGTGGGAGGCCTGGGGACACCCCAGCACCGACACCTCTGCTCTCCTGCAGTCCCCGAGGCAGCTCCCGGCAGCGCTGGCAACATGGCCGACTCCTCCAGGGACGCCGCCCTCAAGCAGGCCGCGGCCACGCGGAACGAGAAGGCCCCCGTGGAGTTCGGCTACGTGGGCATCGACTCCATCCTGGAGCAGATGCGGAGGAAGGCCATGAAGCAGGGCTTCGAGTTCAACATCATGGTGGTGGGTGAGTCCCGCGCCTCCCGTCGCCCCAGACCCACGCAGGAAGCCGCCAGCCCGCACGTGGGCCAGGCACACCAGCCTGGGCCCCACGCGTCCCTCTGTAAAGTGGTGGCAGCTCTGCCCAGTGGCCTTGTGTGCGCACGGGTGCCTGGGAGGAGGCCCCAGCTCCCACCAGTTCCCTCCATTAAGAGCCCTGGTAAGGAGGGGTGAGCGGTGGCTCTGGGGCCGTGACGTCCGCGTGCCTTCTGCTGCCTGTCCCCTGGCTGGAGGCTTCCCAGTGGCATGTCTGACAGCCTGCCTGGGGAGTGGGGTGTGGGGGCTATAAAAACCGGTGTCAGCAGGGGGAGGTCACTGATCAGGGGGACCCCAGCAGGGTGCAGGCTGGGTGTGATGGGTGGCCTCTTGTTCCTGAGGGCTTGGGGCTCCGTGGGGTCTCCCAGGAGCCCGGTGGGGGTTGCCCAGCTTCTCAGGTGGAAACAAGCCCATCTCAGCATGGGGCCCTGCTGCTTCATGGGGCAGCAGGAGGGGTCTGGGAAGTGCACCCCAGCTCAGGCCTAACCAAGCACAAGTCTGGTGGGCTTCCCCTCTGTCCTGGGGAGCCACCTGCCCAGGTCGGTGTGCACCGGCCCATACCTACCTCTGGGGCCTTGGCATTCTGTATTTGGTGAGGCCTCCCTGAACCCTCTCGGGGCCTGGGTGGCCACCTCTCAGGCAGGGACTCTGGCTGAGTGTGACTAGGCCCTGGAGCCCGGCTGTGGGGTTTCATGTATCACTGGGCACTATGGGGAGGAGGAAGCCCCGCCCACTTGGCAGGGACGCTGCAGGGTGCTGTGAGCCTGGCGTCCCTGTGTCCCGTGCTGGGAACTGTCTCCCCAGAGAGCCTGCCAACCTACCTCTGGTTCTCCTCCCAGGGCAGAGCGGCTTGGGGAAATCCACCTTAATCAACACCCTCTTCAAATCCAAGATCAGCCGGAAGTCGGTGCAGCCCCCCTCCGAGGAGCGCATCCCCAAGACCATCGAGATCAAATCCATCACACACGGTCAGCACCACAGCCTGGGCCAGGCAGCGGGGGCCCCTTCAGCAGGGACTTACTGTGACAGCCCTGGGCGTGTTGAGACTCAGGGATGAGTGGTGTGGACCCCGGCAGGCTGAGTTACCCAGAAGCCGAGTCGGGGGTCACCCAGATCACCACCAGCTTCCTTGCCTGAGGTCAATCTCCCCGGTGCCACCTTGTCTGCCACCACTGCCCACCGGGGGACCCCGGGGTTGACCAGGCAACCCGAGGGTCCTGGTCTCCCCTCTGAGCCTGGGGTGCTGTGTTCCTGCAGATATTGAGGAGAAGGGCGTCCGGATGAAGCTGACGGTAATTGACACGCCGGGCTTTGGGGACCACATCAATAACGAGAACTGGTGAGCCTCCCGGGGAGCAGTGAGGCCTGGGGTCAGAGAGCTGGGGAGCCATTCTGGGAGTGGGCCCCAGGGTCAGAACCCTGAGGACTCTGTGGCCATGTTGAGGGCTGATGTGCCTATAACACCCGTCCTGGGGTCTGAAAATTATGGATCAAAGAGTCACCATGGGAATCTTGACCCCCCCACCAGGTGAAAGGTCAGCATGGGGACGCTGGGCAGGGAGTTGTAAGATCAGGGTGCCACACACCCCCGGGTGTGATAGGAAGGTGGGGGTCCTTGACTGCCTGTCGGGGCCTGGAGAGGGTCCTGCGTGCTGACCTGGGTCTCCACGCAGCTGGCAGCCGATCATGAAGTTCATCAACGAACAGTACGAGAAGTACTTGCAGGAGGAGGTCAACATCAACCGGAAGAAGCGCATCCCGGACACGCGCGTCCACTGCTGCCTCTACTTCATCCCTGCCACAGGCCACTCGTACGTCCTGGTCACGCCCCATGTGCTGGTGTGGGTGCCCCAGGTCCCGTGGCCCCAGGGATGTCTCACAGTCTGTCCACCCTGCTGCCGGGCACAGAGGGGCCGCGTCGGGGACCGTGATTGGCCGCTGTGATGTGAGGGGTCTATGCCCCGTTCCTGGGGAGTTGGGCAGCTGATCCAGCTGTTTCAGGCTCTGGCTGAGACCCAGAAGGGAGAGCTAAGGGTGCTTCTCTGGAGAAGACCCTCTGGACTGGGACCCCAGCTGAGCACTGGGCTTGGTCCCCGTCCCCTCACCAGCACCCATCCCGGGGGCAGGGGTGACCTTGGCCATCTTTGCTCTGACTCTGCCCGGATCCCCGCTTTGGCCTGACTGTGACTTATTACTGTGGGGGGTCTGCTCCAGTGGGAAGTGACGCCCACTCCTCAGGCTTGCCAGCCCCCACCTCCATGCCTTTCCCCACCTGAGACCCCAGGCTCACCAGGCCAGGTGCCCTGCAGAGCAGCCAGCCTCAGGGCTCAGAGCTGCTGGATGCTGGCTCCCATTCTCCCCCTTGTCCCCGCCAGGCAAACCCCTGGCCATCTGGGCAGGGGCAGCTCCTCCGTGTGGACTTGTCCAGGGCAGCTGGGCTCTGGGAACCTCGTGGGCGAGGCTGCTGGGAGCTGGCCTCACCCTTCTGCTCCAGCTCAGTGGTGCTGTCGGGGACCTGCCCTGCCCCTCCGTGCCCTGCACTCACCACTTGGTCCTCATCAATGCGGACCCACTGGACAGCCCCAGCTGGCAGTCCGGGCAGCTCATGCCCAGTCCTGGCGGTGGGGCCTCCCTCAGTCCCCTGCTGCAGGGCAGCTGAGTCTCACCCGATTCCTTCTGTCTTAGCCTCAGGCCCCTGGACATCGAGTTCATGAAGCGCCTAAGCAAGGTGGTCAACATCGTCCCTGTCATTGCCAAGGCTGACACACTGACCCTGGAGGAGAGGGTCTACTTCAAACAGCGGGTAGGACGCTCCGCCTCCACCTGGCTCCCTGCTCCTTGGGGACTGGTGTTCTAGGCAGGCTGTGGGCCTGGAAGAGGCCACCCCAGCCCAGGAGGCACACAGCCAGGGAACTCTTCATGTTGAGGTGCCCGCGCACCAGCCTGGTGGCCTGGGGAGGCCCTCCAGTCTCATCCCCAGCTCCAAGGGCCTCCATCGGGGGCCAGGTGGGGGTTTTCCCAGCATGCCTAGGGAAGGACAGTTCACCATGCAGAGACGCAGCTCCTGGAGGGAAAGGGACCCGCGGCCAGGAGCACGTGGAGCTCAGGGTAGATGTGACAGCTGCTCCCTAGGACATTCTCCATTGCCCATCGCGTGGCTGGCGCTGCGGTCTGGGGACAGACAGATTAACACAGCAGATGCACCGGAGGTGGCTATGACCAGGGTTTCGGCAAGATGGGCTCAGCAACCCTGAATTCTGAGCTGGGCAGGGGAGACACAGGACAATGAGTGACCCCAGGGCCCTTGGAGGTCCACAGAATCTCAGGGCGGGCAGGTCTGCTAGACCATCTCTATTCAGGAGGCCCCGGAAGAGGAGATTATCAGGGTCCCGCCCCCAGAGCCTGCCCTTCACCCTGAGCCAGGGGCAGCTGGCAGCATTGAGGTCACCATACCAGCTGGTGGGCTCAGCTTCCTGCAGGGTGGCTCCAGCTTGCCCCTTGGTCCCCCAGATCACCGCAGACCTGCTGTCCAACGGCATTGACGTGTACCCCCAGAAGGAGTTTGACGAGGACTCGGAGGACAGGCTGGTGAACGAGAAGTTCCGGGTGAGTGCCTCAGCCAGGTCCCAGGTCCCAGGTCCCAGGGCTTGCCGGTGGGCATGCGGGGGTGGGGAGGGTCTGCCCATCGAGGGGGTCTGGGGAAATGGGGGGATGGCCTGAGCCCTGGGGAACTGCCTTTGGGGCTGGGCGGGGAGGGGCCCAGGCTCAGGGCAGCTCCTCCCAGGCCTCAGGTCTGAGCTGGCCTCTCTGAGCAGGGGACCAACCCACCTGCCCCTCCCCCAGGAGATGATCCCGTTTGCCGTTGTGGGCAGTGACCAGGAGTACCAAGTCAACGGCAAGCGGATCCTCGGGAGGAAGACCAAGTGGGGCACCATCGAAGGTACTCCCCCTCCTGGGGCCGTGGGGGAGGGGGAGAATGAGTCTCTGCACCCAGGACACGTGGCCCAAGGCCACTGAAGACACCTGTCACTCTCCTTGGCCCACCCTGAGTGCAGGCTGGTACCTTTTGAAACCCTTTATTACCTCTTCAAAGACGTCTTCTGGACAAGGTCCACACACACGTTGGCCCTGTCTGGGGCACGTTCAGCCCCAGTGGCAGCTCCTCGGGGGTGGGCCTGGACACTTCTTTCCTCTTCTCTGTTCCTTCCATACTCGTTAGCATGGAGGAGGGAGGCCTGGCTTTGCCCAAAGGCCAGGAGAGAAGGGGCAGAAAGTCTCCTTGCTGTGAGTTCGGGCAAGTCCTCCATCCTCCAGAGCCTCGGTTTTCACCATCTATAAAGTGGGTACCGTGTGCCAAGAATTCAGCAAATCAAACGTCCCACAGCCCACTGGAGCTTCGCGGGGAGCCGTGGGTTTAAGAAACAGGTTATAGCCAGTCACAGTGGCACATGCCTGTCATCCCAGCAGCTCCGGAGGTCAAGACAGGAGGTCGGAGAGTTCAGAGCCAGCCTCAGCAACGCAGCGAGGCCCCGAGCAACTCAGTGAGACCCCGTCTCTAGATAAAATATAAAAAGGGCTGGGATGCGGTTCGGTGGTCAAGTGCCCCTGTGTTCAGTCCTTGGTACCAAAAAGAAAAAAGAAAGAAACAGGTTATAATGGCAGGTAGCAGGCACTGGTCCTTCAGGGTGACGGTCCTTGTTTAATCCTTGGAGCCCTTGTCACGAGGTCCCTGCACCCACCCTCCTTTCAGGAAGGTGCTGCAGCGAGGGTCCCAGCCCCGAAGGCAACTCCTCTGGCCAGGGGTTCTCGTCTGCAGGAGCACATGGAGGAGCACCAGGCCTGTCTCAGGGTCAGCACCCCGAGAACCCTGTCTGCTTGCCCTGTCCTGCCCACCCATGCCCACGCGCCCCCCACCTGAGTGCCAGCCTTCTGGTGCTTTTCTAAACCGGCCAGTCTGGGCATCTCTAGGGTCTGCACCACGTGCTGGACCTGGTTTTCTCCCCAACTCCAGGGGAGTGGTCAAGTATTTGGCGGGGGCCATCAGAACTAGGAGGCTCTGTCAGGCTTTTCCCTGGACACCTCCCCTAGGCCCCTCCTCCACTTCCTCCCTTCCTCCCTGCCCACCCCCCAAACCTTGCTCCAGGAACCCCTTTACGAAAATCATGTTTTAGAGATCAAAAGGAGCCTTCAGGGACCCAGGGAGGGGGGACTGGACATAGGCATTCTGCTGCTGCCCCCTGGTGGCCAGCGCCAGGCACTTCAGGCAGCCGTATGTCAGGACTCAGCTGAGGGACCCTCTAAGCAGCAGCCCTTTGGCACCTGTAAAGATGCTTACAGGGTAGCGATACTCAAGCCACCCGGCTTTTATGAAGACCCTAGAGACTTCCCCAGAACATGATGGGTCCAGACCAGAGACCTCGTGAGTTGACCAGAGAACCTGCTGCTTGGTGCACCCCTGCAGGTGTGGTCACGAGGTGGTTTTTCCTGGAAGAGGAAGTGGGTGTTGCAGATCACACCCTGAGCTCATTTGGTCCTCGCGTCTCTGAGAAGTGTGTGACACTGTTATCCCACTTTACAGATGAGGAAACAGGGTCAGGGAGAGCAGAATAACTTGCCCAAGCCAGGAAGCCGATCACACAGATCAGACTTGAGCTCCGGTTCCTGCCAGCTCTCAGACTCGGGAAACCATGCTGCATGCCTGGGGCCTGCCGCAGAGCCTCCCATGGGGCCCAGCCCTGCAGGGATGGGGTCCAGGGGACGGCTCTTCACAGCCTGGGCCCCGCCGGCTGGCTCCTCAGGCAAAACCCAGACCTCCAACTGGGGAAGTCCTACTGCTCTGTGACAGGGCAGTTGGGACTGTGGAGCTGGGGCCTGGGTTCCAAATCCCTCTGTGACCTTGTCCAGGCAGACTCGAGTCCCGCCTTCCCGGGCCTGCCTTAGTGGCTGCAGAAGAGGACCCTAGCTGGGCCTGCAGGGCCTGAGGAGACTGCATTGGCCACCCAGGGAGAGTAGCTTCCCTAGTCCCTCCACCAATGCCACGCAGCCCCCACCCCTGGTGACGGTCACACACACCTGGCAGTGTGTGAGTTAGCCACAGCCATGAGTGGCACCTCGCTGCCGCCCACAGCGCTCCACCTGCACCGGCGTGCTCAGGGGAGCCCACGGACGTGCGTGTCGCCCCCTGGTGGCCCCAGAAGTGAGCCCCAGCTGTGCTCACCCCTCCCCTGGGGTCCCCTTGGTCATGTCCCCTGTGCAGGAGTCCCAGGCAGTGTCTCATTTCATTGTGCCGTCCCTGAGTTTGTACCGAGGGTAGCCACTGTCACAGTCTCTGTGTGCGGGCACTCGGTGCCCACTCTGTGCCTCTGTAGCTGGGGCCCGGGTTTCCTTGAAAAGCCCCTCCAACTCCCACCTCTTCCCGCTCCCTGCACTCTAGCCCCCACCTGCCTTCAGGCTGGTGCTGGGACATCCAGCTCTTCCCAGCCATCTCCCTGGCCACCCAGGGAGCAGGGGCCTTCCTATGGCTCTTGACCTGGTGGCAGGGGCATCTCCCCAATAGGCTGGAACCTTCTGGGGAGCATGGGCTGAGTTCTTCCTGCCGCCCAGCATCCCAGGTGCTGGGGTCAGTGCCGGGTGCCTGCAGGTGCCCCGGACTCCCCCTCCCGCCCCTGCGCAGCTCCTGGCAGCATTACTGGGTGGGGGGGGGGTGTCCTGCGTGACGCTGAAGCCCCGTCTCTCCCCAGTCGAGAACACCACGCACTGTGAGTTTGCCTACCTGCGGGACCTGCTCATCAGGTGAGAGCCCGGGTGCCTGGTGGGTGGCAGCAGCCCGGGGAGGGAAGCATGCTCAGGGCACCAGGTGGCAGGCCCTGCCTAGCACCAGGCCTGGTGAGCCCAGGGGACCCGTGGAGCACCCAGCCATCGGGGTGGGGCGGGCAGGGGCAGGCGGCCGCTNGACCCCGCTCCCCGCAGGACACACATGCAGAACATCAAGGACATCACCAGCAGCATCCACTTCGAAGCCTACCGCGTGAAGCGCCTCAGCGAGGGCAGCAGCACCCTGGCCAATGGCCTTGAAAAGGAGCCAGACGCTGAGGAGATGTAGACGCCCCCCGGGACCCACCCGAGTCCCCCACGCCCCAGGCCCGCCCATTCACCCGTCTTATTTCATATCATTCTCTCCGTTTGTCACCCGTCTCCGCCCCTTTTACACACTGCCTGGTCACCAGAGAAGGCGCGTCCCCCGTGTGCTCTTCACCAGCCCGAGGTCTCCGGGCACGTGGCTGGACCTCGGTCTGGTCCTGGTCCTGGGCCAGCCTCTGGCCTTCCTGAGGGCTGGGAGGGCTGGGCAGTGGGCAGAAGGGAGGGCCCCCTGGATCCAGCCCCCCGCCCAGGTCCAGCTCCCGGGGGCCAGGAGAGCCACTGTCTGCCCCCTGCACGGAGCCTGCAGAGCTGGGGGGTCTGTGCTTGGGCCAGGTCCAGGGTGCAGGGATGACCACTGGGCCATACTCTGTCCCAGTGGCCACGTCCCCTGGCCCCTGTCGGAGGCTGTACCCAGGGGAGGACAGAGCCAGCAGGTGGACCTGGAGCCCCTCCTGCCCCCTACATGTCATGGGACATGACTCAGCACCCCGCCTGCCCCACTGCTTAGAGGTGGCAAGTCCCCGGCTGCCCCTGCCCGCCCATGAGCCCGGAGCAGAAAGTGCCTTATCTCAGCGTCCCTGTGTGTCCCCTCAGGCCAGACAGGCTGCAGGCAGGAGGCCTGTGGTGTCCCCTCTCCTCCCTCCCTTTGCCTGTGGGTGCTGCAGTGCCATCTGGTGAGGATTAAAGGACGGAGGTACCTCCACCCTGAATTTTGGGCATGTCCCGCACTCTGGTGGAGGGGTGAGGGGCGAAGCAGTGAGGGCCACCCTGCAGGCGCAGGAGGTGCGTTTGCACCTGTGGAGTCGGGCTTGGCCCAGATGCTCCGGCTACACTCATGCCCCTCCTCCACCTTCGCCAGCTTTGCTCCTGCTCAGCCCTCACTGCCCCAGAGACCTGGGTACACGGGAGGCCACAGAGCCTGGCTGTTGGTTGTCCTCCATGTTCCTGGGCCTCTGTACCCTAGAGTCCATTTTGAAGTCCCCAGAGAGGGAGAGACAAGGGGTCAGAGATACACAGAATACACCTAGGCTGCAGAGAAAGGCTTAACCGTGACACAGCCTGGTCCCCAAGAGGGGACTGGTAGGGACCACACACAGCTGACCTTCCTGCCTCCCATTCCAGGAGAAGACAAACCCCTCTGCCCCACAGTTTACATGTCAACTACCGACTTGCCAAGTTTTTGCCAAAACCAAGACTTTGAAAGTGTGCAGCCCAGGGTCCAGGACGCATGGCCCTGCCCTCCCCAGCCCCCATGTCGCCTGGGGTTAGCAGCATCCCGGCTCCGGAAGGCTTTGCTTCCTTTCTCTGTAACCAGATTTTGAACAGTTTTGCTGGGCTGTGTTCCGTAATGGCCTTTAGCTCTGTGCCTCCTGAGAAATTCGTCTCTTTTTGTATAAATAACAAAAGTGTTGAAATGTATTTCCTGAAATAAATGTTTCAAATGCAAACTCAGAGGCTCCCGAGTGGAAATGTCGTTTCTACCCCGAGAGTGCATTTCTCCCGGCCTCAGGACTGGCCGGGGTCCACTGCAGGTGGAGAGGGGCTCAGGTAAGAAACGTCAGGCCAGATTGGAACCTGGACTCAGAACCGAGAAGTCCCTGGAGCTGTGGTGGGGAGCATCCTACACAGGACTTGCTGGGAGTCGGGGTCACATCAAGGTGACTCCTGGAGCTGTCTCAGTCACACAGGGCAAGGAAGGGGTAGGACTGAGAAGCTGTCTGCTGTGGAGGAAAGCAAATGGTGGGCCTTAAATCATCCGTCATCGGGGTCTGGAGGGTTTCTGCTGGGGAGGCCTGGAAAGTTTTTCTTTTTGAAATTTATGAGGTTGACCTAGCAGCTGGTCAGTGATTAGCAGTAATTTATGACAACTTAACGCATCCTGAGAGAGCGTGTCCCCACACAGTCCAGGCCTGGCCGGGCAAGCTTGTCTGTGTGCAAGGTGCGGGGACTGAGGCCCGGGAATCTTGGTCCAGCAGCCCTGGTGTGGGCAGAGAGTCCTGTGTCTCAGTGCCGGGGACTGCTGTGACAAATGACCCCAGCCTGGGTCGGATCAGACTGTAGAAATGTACCCCGGAGTTCTGGGAAGGCTGAGCCAAGGTGTCGGGGACGCTGCTCCTCCCAGGGCTCTAGGGGAGGCACCTCCCTGCCCTTCCAGCCCCCGAGGGCTGCGTCACCCTAGTCTCTGCCTCTGTCCTCACCTGGCCTTCCCCAGCCTCTTCTGCAGCACCGTGGACTTAGGGTCCACCCTGATCTGTATAACCTGGCCTTTCACTACATCTGCAAGGAATGAGGGTGCATTCCCAGGTTCTGAGTGGACGTGAATTTGGGGGGTTCTGTTCGACCCACTGCACCCCCTTCCCGCCGTCTTGGGCAGTGCAGGAGAGGAGTGGGAAAGCCTTGAACTTGGACCTAAAGGCCTCCAGCCTCGCTCTGCCTCCACTCAGCTGCACAGGGGCCAGGCGGCCTCAGGATGCTCTTGACCTCTCTGGCTCTTCAGGGGCCACCTGACCTCTGAAATCATCTCAGAATGAGTGGACGGGCAGTGGCCACATGGGGCTTTTGCTTCAAGGATTCTGAGGCGTGTCTGGCTGCCAGCATCTGCTGTGGACATGGACAGCTGAGAGGGTCAGTCCACATGGGTGAGGACTGCCAGCCCGGAGCCTCCGTCTCTGAGGCCCTTCGAGCTGCCGGGGCTTTGCTCTTGGCAGGTACTGCACCTTGAATCCCTCCTTGCTCCACACTGACCTGTCCCCATTGCCATCAGCACCGTCAAGCAGCACTCTCAGGGCCTCTCCTCTCCGGGGCCCCAGACCCTCTCCGCGCCAGCTTCAGGAGTCCAGCGCCTTCCACACTTGGGCCGACGTGGCCTTCGCCAGGGCCTCCTTACCAGGCCAGCATGCCCCAGCCCACCTCAGTCCAGCTCTCTGACCGTGGACCCTTGTCATCTCATTGATGAAACCGCCCACCAGCTCTGCCCAGCCCACCCCACACCTCCCAGCCCAGTGGGTGCCCCCACCCCGACCCAACCAAGCAGAACCCTGCGGTAGAGCCTCACATCCCCCTACCCACCTTCCTTAAGCAGCTCGTGGCCAGGCCAGGCTGTCACCAAAGTGGGACTCAGGGAGACCCGGAAGGCCCCAAGAAGGAGCCACCCCCACCTCATGCTGGCTGGGGGACCTCTGTGGGAATGGGGAGGCCCACAGGGCAGCAGAGGCCAGGTTCCTCACTGCCTCCTTCCCCTGTTCTGAGCTGTGAGGTTTAGAGCCAGAAAATTAGGATAAACAGGCCCTTCCAGACCCGGCCTTGGGGATTCTTATAGCCCCTGAGCTCAGGGGCCAGCGAGAGTCCATGGTGTGTGTAGTGGGGTGGGGGAGGGTCCCCCGGCCTGGGCAGGGAGCCAGACAGAAACCAGGAGAGCGCAGGCCGGCGGCCGGGCGTCTGCTTTTGGATTTTTATTTATGGATGCCCCCCTCCTTTTGTGGGTCTTGCTTTTTTGGAACTGGGGATTAAACCCAGGCCACTGAGCTACACCCCCACACCCCCAACCCTTTTAAATAATTTTGAGACAGGCTCTTACAAAGTTGTGGAGGGTCTCCTAAGTTGCCCGGGCTGGCCTCAAACCTGCGATCCTCCTTCCCCAGCTCCCTGAATTGCTAGGTTATAGGTATGTGCCCCCACGCCTGGCACCCCCCTGCCCATTTTTTTAAATTTTTATTTTATTTTTTTTCCTTTAATTTTTATTGTTGGTTGTTCAAAACATTACATAGTTCTTGACATATCATATTTCACACTTTGATTCAAGTGGGTTATGAACTCCCATTTTTACCCGGTATACAGATTGCAGAATCACATCGGTTACACATCCACTGATTTACATATTGCCATACTAGTGTCTGTTGTACTCTGCTGCCTTTCCTATCCTCTACTATCCCCCCTCCCCTCCCCTCCCATCTTCTCTCTCTACCCCCTCTACTGTCATTCATTTCTCCCCCTTGTTTTTTTTCCCCCTTTCCCCTCACTTCCTCTTGTATGTACTTTTGTATAACCCTGAGGGTCTCCTTCCATTTCCATGCAATTTCCCTTCTCTTTCCTTTTCCCTCCCACCTCTCATCCCTGTTTAATGTTAATCTTCTTCTCATGCTCTTCCTCCCAACTCTGTTCTTAGTTACTCCCCTGCCCATTTTTAAACACTACATTATGACCACAAAAGTAGTAGGGACAATGTGGAAAATGCCAGAAAAAAATATCCCATGAAGAAAATGGAAAGGCCCCTTGATATGGATGATGCCGTCCAGCCCTGGCCCTGGGCTGCGCCCGGCCCTCCTGGCGTGGCAGGGTACTGTCTTCAGGGCTGGGAGGAGCCGGTTCTGTGCATTGCTTTGCTTCCTGCTGGATCTGGTGTTGGGCGGACTTGGGGGTCTTGGGGGGTGGGGGCTGTCCCTGGGAGGGAAGAGGCGGCGGCTGCTGGGAGGGAGAAAAGAAAACTGCTGCCGCGCTCCGGGCCAGACCTGGTGTCCAGCACTGGGAGGACGCCTGTCCTGCCGCCCAGGTGAGGCTCTCCAAGCAGGTGTCCTGGGGGCAGCCTCAGAGGCCAGCCCCGTGAAGCACTCCTCCCCCCGCCCTCTGCTCCCCTCCTCGCAGCTCCCCACCCCCTGCCCCTCGCAGGAGAGGCCCCACTGCTGGGCCAGCTCCGGTGTCCTGCTCTGGGATCTGTGCGGGGCCAAGGCACACTTCCTGTGTTGGAGCAGAAACACCTTCCAGATGTTTGTTCTGCCCCAAGATGCAGGAGGGGCCGTGAAGCAGAGCCGTCCTGCGCCAGGACACGGCCGTCACCCATTACATCACCTTCAGGTCTCTCCTTGCAGAGTCCCAGGTGGGCTGCGATGCCCATCAATGCCAGGCATAACGGGCATCAGGACAGGCTTGGTCCGTCAGGGCGGGCTGGCCCCTAGACCCCCAGGGGCTACCCCACCCAGCTCCCTGCTCTTTCCCAGCAGCTCAACATGGAGGGGATGTCCTGGTGTCTCTCTGGTAAGAAGCGATGCCAGCTCTTGATGAAGCGTTTGAAAAAGAGACGCAAGAACAAAACACAAAGCAGGCGCGGTGGCCCACGCCTGTGATTCCGGCGGCTCTGGAGGCTGAGGCAGGAGGACCACAGTTCAAAGTCAGCCTCAGCAAAAGCGAGGTGCTGAGCCACTCAGTGAGACCCTGTCTCTAAATAAAAGACAAAATAGGGCTGGGATGTGGCTCAGTGGGCGAGTGCCCCTGAGTGAAGTCCCCAGTACAAAAAAAAAAAATACACAGAGTTAAAATTGTTTTAATTTAAAAAAAAAAATTGTGGCTGGGATGGAACCTAGGAAGTACTATCCCACTGAGCCACCCCCAGCCCCGGCCCTGCCAATTAAAAAAAAAATGCATCTGCAAACATTCTTTAGTTTTGTTTTCCCCGAATCAAGCTCACATTGTGCGTATCATTTGATAACCCACCTGATCCTGTCCATGTCATTTTTGATAAACAGGACTTCGCAGCCGGGCAGCACCCTGCCATAGAAGCACACCTAGGCCACTGCAGTGACGGCTACTGCCCTCTTTGCTCCTGTCAGTCAGCTGCAGTTGGCGCCCCGTGGGGACCCTCGAGGCCATTGGCTGAGGCCCCCCCCCCCCCCCCGTCCCTTCTCGTGGTTGGGTGAGAGGCGGCTGGCACTTGCTGGTCAAACGCATGGGAAAGGAGCCGAAGCCACTGGCTTGCCCAGAGTCCAAGCAGGGGGACAGTGGGGGACAAGCGGGTGAGAAATCAGGACAAGACCCTCGTCTCTGGTCCCTGCTTCCTGCCTGTCCATGAGCGAAGCCTCCTCCTTCTGGGTCTCGCACGCTGACCCTACGTCTTACACACACAGTCTTGATGCTCAGAGGTCAAGGCATGAAGTCACCCCTGCCATCCCATTCTTGAAATGCTCACTTTCGAGTGCTCTTCCACGTAGATGCAGTAGGCAGCTTGGCCTCTCTTGAACTTGGGTCCTGTAAAGAGGTCACCCCGCCTAGATCACATATGAGGAGCCCCTAGGGGTCAGAGCAGGCTGGGGTGGGGGAGAGGGGCTGAGAGCAGATGCCAAGGGCCCTCAGGCACTCCTGGGCCAAGGTGGCACAGCAAGGTGGCAGCACATGGTAGAACCAGCTGAGTGCTGCGGCACCTGCCAGTAATCCCCCGGCTCCGGAGGTTGAGGCAGGAGGAGGGCAAAAAATTCCAGGGTGTATAGCTCGGTGGCAGAGAGCACCTGGGATCAATCCCCCACTGTGGCACGGGGAGGACTAGGGTAACTGAGCCCCCCTCACCTGACAAACGGCGTCCTTCCGCCTGGGGAACGGGGCAGGAAGGGGCCCAGCACCCGTGGATTTCCGGCTAAGTCGAGGACTGCCTGGAGCAAGCGCCTACCCGTTCTGTCTCTGGAGTCACAGTCACTCCTACACCCCAAAAGGAGGGCCCCCACTCCCTTTCCAGGTCCAGCTACGGCTCCGAGCCCCAGTCTGTGCGTCGCTCCTCCTGCACATCTGCTCATGCTCCCAGCAGGGCCTCGGCAGCACGTCCATCAGCAGGTAGGGCGGACCCAGGAGGCATCCTATTTCAGGACTCTGGACCCCTGGCCAGCCCAGTGTGGGTCCCTTCAAGAGTCCTGCCCAGCTTCCAGGCACCCAGTGGCTCCACGCATCCCACAGAGGTCGGAGCTGCAGGAACACAGAAAGTCCAGTGGAGAAGACATCTTGCCCGGCTTCCAGAGAGGACGATCACAAATGATCAGAGGGAGAGGGAGCATGCATGATTAAGGCTCCCACAGCGAGGCTCCTTGAACTGTCTGCCTGATTTAAGAACTAATGACTTGGAGAGTCCTCACAGCCAGGGAGATGCTGCGTGTCACCCACAACTGGCCGCCTCCTCCTGGGGCACCAGAGGCACGGGCAGCCGGCTCATCAATCAGTCCTGGCACATAGAAAACTGCCACAGCATCTCCATCCTGCTGATTAATAACTTCATCAGAGCCCTGTCCCAGGGGAAATGTAAGTCCCCAAGGGGAAAGGGCCAGGTGGAGGAGCCTGCCCAGGACCCCTCCTGGGGATACCTGGGATGCTCAGGAGCAGAGTCACTGGCCCAGCTGCCGCCCAGAATCAAGACTTTGTCCAGACTTTGCATCCCCATGACGGAGGCTGTGGATGCACCCACACCTCCAGTTCCCTCATTTGACAGATTTAGTTTTGGTACCTGGATTGACCAGGGTTGCTTTGTCCCTGAGCTCCATCCTCAGCATTTTCACTTTGAGACAGGTCTTATTAAGTTGCTGAGACTGGCCTTAGTTTCAATCCTCCTGCCTCAGCCTCCTGGGTCACTGGGATTACAGGGGAGCACGCCACCATGTCCAGATCCAGTAGATGATTTTTACAGTTCCCATTTCTCCGCAGAAAGTCCTATCTGTTCACATATCTTGGCAACCGTTCCCTTCACCGGGTCTCTTCACATCTTCATTTTAGTTGATTCAAAGACCTCATCTAATAATTCCAACATCTCTGCCATTGGTGGATCTACTTCTATTAACGATTTTTCTCCTGATTAGGGGGCATGTTTTTCCTGCTTCTTTGCAACTTTTTAAAATGTATGCCAAGCATGATGCTTTTTTTTTTTTTTTTTTAAAGCAGTGTGTAAAATAAATACATTTCCTGGAGAAAGAAGACGCCTTCCTGTCTCAGGCCACCACGTGGGTCTGATGGGTTGGCCCTGGGCTTTGGTGAAGTCTTCCACCCACTTCATCAGGTCTTCCCTGAATCAAGTGCTTTGGAGAGAAGAGGATTGCGTGAATCGCCTCGCACGTGTCTCTGCCAGAAGGGTGGGTGTGGTGTCGGAGGGCACGGAGGATGTGAACACGGGACGTGGAGGTCAGCGCTGCTAGGCAAGGTGGCACTGCAGACGTGCGGGCGCGGGCGGTGACTGACCAGAGATGGAGTGTTGATCCTCGAGGCTCCAGTTGCTGCGTCGCTGAAGACAGCAGTTCTCACCATCTCAGGATGGACGCTCTGCCTCCAGCTCACCTCTTCAGTGACTTGGGGCGGGGGAGGGTCTCGGGACTCCAGATCAATCAGCCACAGGCCACTTGCTGCTTCCTCGGCATCCCGTCCTGCTTCCAGCCACAGCAGGCAGAGCCCGGCGGCCAGGGGCGCTCACCTTAGAAAGGAGAAGCCCCCTGCTCCTGGCCCGGCTCTCTGGATCCTGGCCCCCCACCGCGAGCCCCCTCTGCTGCCTGCCAGACTTCCCGCAGAACTTTCTGGCTTTTGTCAGCTTGAGGCAGGCCTAGGAAGTCGTGGGAGCTGAGAGGGTGTGTATCTCATAAAGGCGAAGCTCTGTGATTTAGCAATTACTGGAACCCACACTTGTAATTTAGGGGGTTTCTTGTAATTCTTCTTTGTACTCTTTCTCTCTCTTTCAACAAATATGCAGTTTAATAGCTTCTTCTCCCGTGCTCTGAACGCTGGCATGTGCCGCCCCTCCCCCAGCCAGCCGTGGAGCACAGGGAAGTATGTACCCTGGGTGGGGGACTTCAGGACCCAAAGGGCTAGTCTAGTGTCCCGCATCTCCAGAGAGAAACTGTTGGCTTCTTGCAGTCGCGCAGAGCTCAGGGCTCTGATTCCCCCACTGGTTTGCCTGTCAGGGTGGGCTGCAGCCTTGGATGGGAGGCGGCCCCTCCCCGGTTCTGGGGTTCCCCCAGCCCCTGGCTGCTCCCGGGGCACGCAGGTGAGTTTTACTTCTCCATCTTCATCCTCAGGTACTGTGACCAGTAACTTGTTTGTTCACTTAAGATGTCTTGTTTGTTTGATTTTGAGATCCTCTGTGGACAGGCACTATGCCCCCCGGGAGCCTAAGCCCAGAAACACAGACGGACTCTCTCAAGGAGATGGCAGCCTGCTGGGGAAGACGTGACCGTGTGGTCACTAGATCAGGCGTCGCTATTGTGGTGCTGTGGGCACTGAGGGCCAGGGGTGCCGAGGACAGCGCAGAACCCGTCGGACAGAGCTGCCCCCGGAGAGCAGGCAGCCAGGTGCAGAGGAGGAAAGAAGTTGCAGAGACAAAGCCCAGGGAGGAGGGACCACAAACACCCAGGGCTGGAATGTTCTAGAAGCTGTGCTTAAATTATGGCCAGATGGGAACAAATTCAAATGTTCACCAGTAGAGGATTTGGATATATTCACACAACGGAATTCTAGCAATTAAAAGTGAACTATAGACACACAGGCGTGATTCGCGTTCTCTTTCTCTTTTAGTACTGAGACTCGAACCCAGGGGCACTCCACCACTGAGCTACACCCCCAGCCCTTTTAATTTGTATTTTGAGGCAGGGTCTCACCCAGTTGCCCACGCTGGCCTCAAACTCACGATCCTCCTGCCTCAGCCTCCTGAGCCGTGGGATTCCAGGGATTCGCAGTCGCTGAGCTCCGGTGACCGAGGCTGGAGATCCGCCCTGGTTCCCCCTGCCCCACCCTGCCACTTCCCGGCTCCGTCCGTCCGTCCCCTGTGTCCTGTTGGGATTGAATCTCCACTGCCGGGTGGTTTGGGGGACTTGGGAGAAGCACATTTAATCTCAGCTCTGCGGGTGGAACTGTTTGGGTCTTACTTTCCTCTTGGTACGTTTCAGCTCTTAGGGGGAGAGGCATCTTGGAGTCAGTGACAACTTCTGAGGCTCCTGTTCCTGATGACCTGGTTTACTAGGTCACTGTTGCCATGTCTTTCTAGACTCTCGGACTGAATGGTAAAATCATGCCCCATTCTGTCTTCTGGGTGACTAGTCGCAGTTGACATTTGCCCGTCTTCCCCACGCCAGCAGGTGGTGAGCCCCCTCCTGCCAGCCTCCGCTGGGCTCTGGTGCCCGCTGCTCCATCTTTCCCAGGATGGCTGCGCAGCCCCGGCCATCAGCGGGACGTCCTCTTTCCTCTCTCCTGGGTTGGGTGCCTTTTTCCTAGATCCAGCGCCTTCCAGTGGCTTCCCGACAAGTCTTGAGACTGCCCGCAGAGCCTTGAGCTCTGTCCTTGGACTGGACGTGGGATTCTGCTTGGAAAGCTTCTCTGGGAATGTGGACGGCCGGCTTTGTCATTTCTCCTTTCTCCTTTCCTGGTGACGTCTGGTCCACCCCCTTCCTCTCTAGTCCTGGAATTCGACATGGTCATCACGATGCACCTCCGTGTGGTCACTGGAATCCACTTTGCTGGGCCCTTGGTAGCCCTTTTCCTTGTGAAGTGGTCCACGCGGATCTGACTGTTGCCTTAGATGGCGGTAGCCGACGCAGGAAGGAGGTGCCAGCTGCCCCTCACACTGGGCCCCCAGACTCAATGACCACAGACTTAGAAAAACTCCCACGTGTGCAAATTCCTGTTGGACCAACATGTGCTCCAAGGGCACAAGAGCCTCAGGAAGCCCCAGCGACTGTCTGTCAGTATCCAGCTTCCCAGTGTGCACGGCTTCCAGAACCTGCCAGAGTGGGGCTCTGGGCTCTGGGGCCAGTGGTCAGTGCTGTGAAGACACTGGCCGCACTCGGCCCGTAGGGACAGCATCAGGCACAGTTCCTAAGGGTACAGATGACAATCCTGGCTGGTCACTCGAACGGGGAGTCTGTTATCAGAGTCAGCCTTCGATGTATCTTGATTAACTTTCATTTTGGCAGTGAGAGCCTGCTTCCAACACGCCAGTTAGCAGGCCACTGGACTCACCAATAAAAATTATCTGCTTTGGTGTCCGAATGCTAGTGGTCTCCGTGGTTGATTGTGTAAAAAGTTGTAATTGGGATTTATTTTCGTCAGGCATGTGAGACACGTGGACACAGAAATGATTGTCATGAGGAATGTTTGTGCAGAAGCACAGGGCCCCGTGCAGGGCCACCTGGGGGCACCAGCCTTAGGCAGAGGGGAAGCCCAGAGCCTGGCTGGGGCCTCACTGGGGTTCTCCAGGGCGGGCAGGTGAGGCAAGCTGAGAGCTCTGAGGACGGGGAAGGGACAGCTGTGACAGGCTCTGTGTGGGGGGTGGTCCCCCACCACCCAGAAGGAGGGCGGGGAACATGGCACAGTGTGTGACTGGGGGTGGGGAGGCAGAGTGGCTGTGTGGCTCAGTGGTTGGCTTGTGCACCAAGGTATGCTCACAGGAAGGCGCTTTATCTCCAGGAACTAGCCAGCCCTGGGGGCAGCCTCCCAGATCAACACCCAAATGCAGAGTCAAGAACACCCTGCAAAGCTGGCGGCCCTTCCCGCCTCGGCAGTCCCACGGCAAGACAGGGACCCTCCCCCCCCGCCACCGCCAGCCCAAGCCTATCAGTGGTGCTGAGTGGGCTGGCGCATTTCACAGGGTGGACAGAGGCCATAATCCCTCCTAGCACGGCCGCTGGCTCATGGGCTCTGACGGGCCCCTGTGTAAGCAGTGCCTCCTGTGCCCAATCAACAACGAGACCTTGCTAATTGGCATATTGCATATCAGAATAGTTTTATTGGCTGGTTCGTTAGACTTTAGAGGCGGGCTCTTGCTGGTGACAGGAGCTGCCCCTGGTGGAACCTGCCTCATGGATTAACTGTCCGATGGTCTTGACATTTCTCTGCCACCTTCCATTTCATTGCCTTGATTTTTAAAGATATTTTCAATGACGTCTTCCAACCTTCCTTTACCAAACTTTTAAAACTTTCTAATATCATGATAATTTTTAACTTCCAAAAGCATTTAGTGATATTATCTGATTATTCTGAAGATTATTCTCTTTCTAAGAAACAATCTTTACGTGTGTTTTATGGATGCCATGTTTTCCTTACCTCACTAAGTGTTATGACCGTGGAGATTTTTATTTTTGTGGCAGGTGGAAACCGTACCTGCAAACCCAACAGTACGTGATGCACATGATCAAATTAAAAGACTGCGATTGTCAGATTGGATATAAAAGCAAGACCCAACTATCCAATTGTGTACTGTCCATAGAGACCCATTCTACAAGAGCTTAAATAGGTGAAATGTTAAAAAAAGGACATACCATGTAAATATATTTCAAAAAAGTAGACTCATACACTAGGAATAATATGAGGGATAAAGAGATGATCACATAATGATAAAGCAGTTAATTCATCAACAATCCCACATGTGTATGTACATGGTAACAGGGGCTCAAAATGCACAGAGCTAAAAACCGTAGACCAAAAAGGGAAATCAGCAACCACAGTGATGCTGGATACTCAACCACACCTTTATTAAGGGTGAGTTAAGCAACAAATAGTTTTGCTAAGTTTGTAGCAGATTTGAATAAAGCAGTTAAAAAGCTGGATCCAAGACACTGGTGCCCCCACACCCATTACAGAATGCTTCATAGGCGCGTTGTGGTTTGGATATGAGGTGTCCCCAAGGTGCCCATCAATGCAGGAATGCCTGGAGGTGAGATGATTGGATGGTGGCTGTAGCCTCACCAGTCTGCCGTGGTTTGCGTGGACTGACCGGGTGGTGACCGTAGGCAGCTGGGGTGTGGCTGGGGAGTCAGCCCCTGGGATGTGCCCTCCAGGGTGCGTCTGCCCTGTGCCCCCTTCCTCTTTCTTTGATTCCTGACTTCACCAGGAGCTGAGCCGCTTCTCTCCACCACACTCTTCGCCAGGATGTTCCTCCATTGCCCAGAGCAAGGACCAAACTTTTGAAACCATGAGCCCCAATAAACATTTCCTCCTTAATTGCTCTTGTCTAGTATTTTGGTGACAACAGCCAAGAGCTGACTAACATGGCACACGTGGGACATTTGCAGAAACTGGCCACACAGGAGATGGCCAAGCGGGGGTCAACGCAGCCCAAGAGTGCTGTGTGGAGACCATGATCTCTGAGTGCAACAGAAGAGAATCAAAGCCAGTAACAAAAGTTAACCAAAATACCCAGAAAAAAATTATAACCTCTCTATATGTAATAATGATTTAAGGAACAACAAAGAATTTAAATAATGAATGCAAAGAGTAACTGTGTGAAACGTTAGAAACTAATAAATATGTAGAATTAAATGATTTTAAATATATAACATAAAACTCATGCCAACCTGGGTAGCCTTAAGTGTGTGTGCAGAAAAGAGAAACATTAAAAGTGACGGAAGAATCAAACTAAAATAGTTTGAAAGAGGACATCAAGTAAAAAAGTGTCAGGACAGAATAATAAAGATGAGAACAGAGAGCTCATCAAAACCCCAAAGCCGATTCTTGTAAGGAGATAAGAATGGATCAATATAGAAGAGAGTAGAGGATGATCTTACAACATTAAGAATGGAAAGGAAAATAGTGGAAATAAATACCTTCAAAAGATAAATTTGAATACAATAATTTCTAAAAACCAAGTATATACTTTTTAAAAAAAAACCACAAATATATTTTGTGTTATTATATATGACTATTATATATGATCATATCTTATTTAAGTAAACTCATGAAGATTAGAATTAAAATCATTAAAGAAATTGAACTATGTGCTAAAAATCTATCAGAATCCCATCAAGTCTTGATGGTTTTATAAATAGATTTAGGAAAACAGATAAATCCTATTTTATTTTAACTGCTCAGAGACTGGGCAATAGAGAGAAATTTCCTAACTGGTTTTATGTGGCTAGTCTAATCTACAGCCCAAGGAAAAGAACAGCATAAAACAGAAAATTACAGGCCAGGCTCACATTTGAAACCTGATACAAAATTCAAAAGAAAGCATTAGCAAGCCAAATCCAGCAAAAATTATTTAAACAAATAAGCATACAAGCAAAGAACATCTAGTCACAAACAGGGTTTATTGCAAAACATCCTAGTTTCTCTCTAGAAAATCTTCAGACATAAAAGTCCAATTCATTACACGAACACAAAGCTTTTTAAGAGATGAAGAAAGAACAGGCACATGTGCTTGTTAACATTCACTCAGGAATCCACCATTCCCATTGCTTTTTATTGCTTCACATGCATTTGAATTACGTCTGGTATCACTTTGTTTTACCCCAATGATTTTCAACCAGGGCCAAGTTTCTCTCAAGGAGACTTTCAGCTGTGTCTGGAGACACTGTTCCTGTAGCTGGGGGGCTGCAATTGGCCCCTACTGGCCAGAGACCAGAGATGCACAAAAATACCTTATAGCACAGCATCACAGCAGAGAATCATTTGGCCTAAACGTCAATAATTCAGTGGCTGAGAAGCTGCCTGGTCTGATGGATTTCCTCTAATATTTCCTGTGGGGTGGATCTGTGAGCAGAGAATGTTGCAGGTTAATTTATTTAGGAATACATTTATTTTGCTTTCATTTTTGAAACGTAATTTCACAGGAAATATAATTACTGGATGAATATGCTCACGCACCGCCGTGTGGCCTCCATTGTTTCGGATGAAAAGTCAGCCGTACATAGTGGTCTTCTCCTGTATGGAACGTGTCATTTTTCTTCTGCGGCTTTCAAGATTCTCTCTGTTTTTGGATTAGCAGTTCAACTATGACGCGTCCAGGTGTGTATCACTTTGTGTCTACTCTATGGAACTTGTTGAACTGCTTGAATATTTAGGTTAATATTTTTATTGTTATTCATCAAATATAGGATGTTTTCAGATAAAATTTCTTCAAGAACTTTTTGCCCCTTTATTTCTCTTCTGTCCTTCTGGAAGTCCCACTACATATGTGTTAGTTTGTTTGATGTCATCTTGTAAGTCTCTGGAACTCTGTTCATTTTCTTCAATATTTTCCATTTCTGCTCTTCAGATCAATCTATTGTTGAATTATTGGATTCTTCTGCTATCTCAAATCTGTTGAGCTCATCTTATTAATTTTATTTCTTCTGCATTTTTATTTTACCTTCAATCTCTAGAATTATATAGTTTCTTATGTCTCTATTGAGATCCCCCTCTGTCTTTTTTATTTTTATTTTTATTTTTGTTTTGTTTTGTGGTACTGGGGATTGAGCCCAGGGGTGCTCTACAACTGAGCTACATCCCCAGTTCTTTTTATTTATTTATTTTTGAAACAGGGTCTCACTAAGTTGCTGAGGTTGGCCTCAAATTTTGCAATCCTCCTGCCTTAGCCTCCCAAGTTGCTGGAATTACAGGTATGCACTACCATCTCCAGCAAGATTCCCTATTTGTTGAATCATCATCATCATATTTCCTTTAATTCTTTGTATATAGTTTCCTTCAGTTTTTCTCCTGTCCTCATATTTTTACATATAGTGGTGGAATAAGCACAACATGTAACTTGTCATTTTAGTAGTTCCTAAGCTCTTAGTGCTGTTCTGGTGTCTTCACTAAAGCCAACATTGGGGATCACTCTGAGTCAGTTTCTATTGACTGATTTCCTTCCAAATAGGAGTCATATTTCTCCATTTATTTCCATGTCTCATAATTTTTGGTTAAAATCATATATTGTAGTAGCTCTGGATTCCATTTCTTTTTCTGAGTTTTTAATTTTATTTCTCTTTCCTGAACTTACCCTATGGAGGCGACTCTGTTTCTCCTGCCTTCCTTGGGCTCACCGTGACTCTGTGCGGCTTACTGGTCAACCAGTGATTTGATACACCCTGAGCCCAGGAATGCTCCCCTCCGCTGCCTCCGGGTGTGGGTTTGACAGTACATTTGAAGACAACTCTGTCTGGCCTCACTTTATGCTGCGTTCTTCCAGGTCTCTCCCGTGCATACATGTAGCTAAAATGCAGGAAATTGGGAGTTTGTGGAATCCCTGGGAGGCTGAAGCAGCAGATGGTAGCCTGCATCACCAGCTCCAAGGTCGCGATGATCCAGAGGTCCTTGATGATCCAGAGCTGCCACCACCACAGGTTCACACCTGTGAAGCCGAATCCTGGGGAGCGAGGCTGGCCTCAGGTAGGTGGAGCTGCTCGGGGAAGGTGATGGAGCTCGCTCCCGAGCCTCCCACTGCAGGGAGGAATCAGGTTTCCTGAGTCCCTTCGCCATCCAGTGTTACCTACCAAGCAGCTGGTCCCCTACAACAGCAGGGTGTCTGGGAAGGTAGCATCTTGCCTTCTGCTCCCAGAGTGGGGGAGACCAGTGCTGAACGCCATTGAGAATATTGAGACACACATATAGGAAAATTGTCTTCTGGTTTTCAGAGATGGTAATAGGATCTGCTTTAGCTCTTGAGTTTCCCTAGGTCCTCAGCCCAGGGGAAGCATAGAAAATGATCTGTGAATATTTTTATGAATCCAGCTTCTCCAAAGAACCAATAGGAGACTTATATACACATACATATGCATCTGTCTTACGGATTCTGTTTCTCTAGACATAAAGGGATCTATTATGGAACTGGCTCATGTGATCTTGGAGGCTGAGAAGTCCCCAGATCTGCATTCAGGAAGTTGGAGACCCAGAGAGTTAAGGTCAGTTCAAGCCCAAAGGCAGGAAAAACTGCATCCCAATCTGAAGGCCCTCAGGTGGGAGGAATTTGTTCATGCTTAGGGGAGAGCGGGCCCTTTGTTCTGTTCAGGCTTTCAACTGATTGGATAAGGCCCATCCACATTAGGGGAGAAAAATCTGCTGTACTTATCGTAAAACAGCTTTGCAGAAACAGAATAATGTTTGATCAAATATGTGGGTGCCCTGTGGCCCAATCGAGTTGACACATGACATTAACCATCACAACACCATGAAATGTCTCACATTCTATGGACAGTGCTTTGAAGTTTTCTAGATTCACTAGAAGAATGCCTTAAAAAAAAAAAAAAAGCTTGATTTCAGATTCTAGAGTTCTGACAATATTCATATGGAGGAGAGAAAAGGGGCAGGTGTTACAGGAACCCCACATCTGCCCCCACTCTGACTTCCTTACTCAGCCTGTCGCTTCTGCCTGCAGCCCAGTCCTTTGAGTGACATTTGTGGCATTAGGCAAGACCCCCTGAGCTCCTGAGCCCCTCCAGCCAGATCAAAAGCCATTCTTGCTGCTGGCTTTCCCAGTGGCTCAGACCCTTCCCAAGCCCCACGTCCCTGCTGCCTCCTGTTCCCCGGGTCTCCTGTCTGGACTCTGTCTTCTGATGGACCTGCTTCTCTGCTGCCCGGACTCGCACTTCATGCCTTTGCAGGCCTCTGGGTGACCCCTGGCTCACTTCACTGGACCTACTGGTTACCTTCCCATTAGGCCCAGATCCTGCCCGGCCACTTGTCACTAAGGATCTATTCAGTGTCCCCAGGGACAAGTCTCTGGTCCTAAAGAGAGAGGTTTACTGTGTCCTGGGCTCATTCTACTTCAGGCTGGAAGCAGGTGTGGGGGGAGGTGAGAGTGAGTCCTGATAGTGATCGGGGCCACCAGGGAAGTGGCAGTGGCCTCTGGGCTGTTTGATGCTCAGGATGCAGGTCCCTCTCCGTGATTTTTGAGGAACTCCGCACTCTCCTTTGAAGTATCTGTCAGCTTTGCAGGTTCCCGCGGCAGTGGCCCTCCTCTGGGGCCCAGACCTGGAGAGGGGTTTAAAGTGGTTTCTGTAGAATATTCTGGAGGAGATTGATCTGCTTCTGGCAGACGGGACGCGTTCTTGCAAAGCTCAGACTGTTTTATGGACAGAATGAATGCAGGAGGCGCCTGAGCCACTCGGGCCTCTCTCTGCAGCCTCCCCAGGCTCCCGACTGACAGCAGCCATCTGAACGTGTGAAATGGATTTCAAATCTGCGCTTGCAGGGAGAGAAGATGGCGCCTGGGCCAGGGTCCCCCTTCCCCTCCCTCCACGGTGATGCGATCCCCAGCCCCCGCCCCTCTTGTAATGGTGCCAGGGGCTTTCAATCTGTGGCAGCCACAGCTGCTGCCTGCAGGTACACCTCCCCGGCCGAGGTGGGTTCTGAGGGAGAGACGTGAGCAGCAGAGCTCCAGCCGCTTCCTCCCCTCCCGCACGGCCCGCCTCCCGCATGAGCTTCACGCAATTAATTAATATCGCATTCATCAGAGCTTAACTGAGTCCTTGTAATATACAAGGGCTTTTTATTTTTGAATCCTACCAAGAGAGCAGTAATGGGCTCCGGCTTTTCTGGTCTGGATGGAGCATAATGAGCCCCCGTGATGACACGGGACCTCCTGCAGGCTCCCAGCTCGGCCAGGGTGCTGCCCTCCGTGGTGGCAGGGGCTCCCCAGTGCTGTTTCTGGGTGACTTGAGCTGAGGTGGCTTCCTGCAGAAGGCCAGGGTGGGTCTGGTAGGCTCTTCCCTTCTGGTTCCCCTTTACCCCCACCCAGCACCCCACCCCCCTGCAATGTGCTGGCTCCTCCTGCCACTCACCCTGGGGAGCAAGGGGGGGTCCTCTGCTCTTTGATCGGAGGGAAGCGACTCAGGTGAGACCTGGGGTGGGACTGGGCTGTGGAGGGCAATTCTGCACGCGGGCATTGAGTGCCATCTGTGTGCGGGCATCAGTGGCCACTGGGCTTTGCTGGGAACCTCACAGTGTATGTGGGCGGGATGGGCCTCTCGGGGTGGGTGACCCAGGGGACCAGCCAAGGGCTCTTCCTTCACCAAGCCCCTCCCTTGAGGCCCCCCATGGGAGGCCTGTTTAATCTTGGGTGCACTCTGGGGCCCTCGCCCCTGTGTCACAACAAAGGACAAAGTTGGAAAGGGAAGAACACAGAGGGGTCCCCTGGAATGGCAGTGGCCACACCGTGTGTCCCGTGGTCACCCAGGAGCAGATGAACAGCCACAGGCACCCTGGGGGGGGGAGGGGAAGTGGGGGAGGTGGGAACGCGGAGGCTCCTGCCTTTGCTAACCCCTCTGCTCCTCTCTGGGACCCTACCCTCCTCTCTGCCCTGAGCCCTTCCTCGTCCCCAGCTGTCCGGGTTCTCCTGTTTGCAAGGTGGTGGAGAGGCCATCCCTCCTGCACCGTCCTCCAGGTGGTTGTGGGTGGCCTGCCACCTGGGGCCACCCCTCCTGCCCTGCGCTCCTCTGCGTGAGTCACACAGCCCATTGGTGGCTGGGAGCCCCTGTGCCAGGTGTTGCTGTTTCCTGTCTGCCCCCTGCTCGTCCCCCCACTTCTCCCTCCTTCCCAGATGGGCTGAAGAGGCTGAGGCAGAGGGGAGACGTGGCAGAGCCCATCCGCAGTAGCCGTTGCCAGGAAGCAGGGTGGGTAGGGCCACCAAGGAGGGCTGGGTGGGAGCAGAGTGCAGCCAGCCAGGAATCTTCCGGAAGGGTGTCTAGAGCAGTAGCTGAGAACATGCCTGGAGTGAGCAGGGGGGCAGGGGCTGCAACTCCTGCCCGCTCTGCCTCCTGTGGAGCTCGGGATGCCCCGGGGGCACGAATGACATTTCTGTGCCACAGCCAGCCACCAGGATGCACAGGAGCAGCCCCCTGGGCACTGGGTCCCTCCTTCCTTTCCCCTCTGCTGCTGGTAGGATGGGCTGGGCAAGAAACCAGGTCCCCGTCCCCTGCTGGCACAGGGCACTTGGTGGAGGCTTTTTGCTGGTCCTGGGGGGCCATGCTGTCAGTGGATCCCTGGGGCGGGGGGGGACAGCATGTCATGGTTACGGGGACTGTCTGTCTTTGTCCATGCTGGCATGGCCCCGCTGGAGGCCAGGGAGACAGAGAGGAAGATGTTTCCGGGGGAATGGTGACCTGACTTGACACAGCTGGGCCCTGGCCCCCTGCCTGTGTCCCCCAGGGAAGAGCTGCTGCTGCTCCTGGCAGTGACCACAGGTCCCCAGGCTGAGGACAGCTGCTAATGAGCCTGCTGGGAGCTGCCCATGGGGCTACGCAGGAGCAGCGAGGGCACGGCCCTGCCTGGATGGCCGGTGAAAGGCTGCCCTGCCCTGTGCTCTGGCCACCTCTGAGTCTCCACCGCTGGTCCTGGAAAGTACCACGTGGCCTGTCTTATCAGGAGAGCCCTTCATGTGAGATGTTCTAGGACCTTCTGTCTGCCCTTGAAGTGTTTTACTTTATTTACTATTATTGTTGTATTTATCCTTAAGGCCAGCAGCTAGGGCCAGGCCTTTCATGAGGCTCTGGGCTCTGCAGGGCATGGCTCTCGGTGACCCCTCCCCTCCTGGGCAGCAGGGGGTTTGACTTTTGCAGAAAGCCTCTGTGAAGGCTGAACGTGCCCCTCACATTCACACACAAAGCCCTGCACTCGCAGCGCTCAGGGTGCGCGGTATGAGGTGGGGCCTCACAAAAGGTGGGGAGGTTCAAAGGCGGACGTCGGGACGGGCTGTGATCCAGAGTGCTGGTGTCCTTCTGAGAAGGGACGAGGGCACTGACGCACAGCGTAACGGCCACATGAAGGAAGGCTCAGGAAGGAGGGGACCACCACTCACTGGGCAGGAGAGAGGGACAAGCCTGGCACCTGGACCTTGGGCTTGCGGCGTCCAGGAGGCGAGAAGGTAACCCTCGGCTGTTTAGGCAGAGGTGGCACTCGGCTCTGGTAACCCTGGCCAAGCCATGCACAGCCGCCGGACAAGATGAAGGCAAGTGTGTTCCCAAAGACACAGGTGCAGGCATGGTCCTGTTCTGAAAGGGCCAAGGCCCTCGGAAGACTTGGGTGCTAACATTGCCCCAGGTCGGCACAAAAGCTTCGAGTTCCCAGCCCCGGCCCCAGACACTTTGCTTAATTGCCATCCACCTGCGGATCATCCAATTTATAACCTGCTCGTTTTAAAGGTCATCGGCACTCAGGCCAGCGTGTCAACAACGTTTGAAAGGAGGTCACGCAGGTGCTCCCTGTGGCCCTGGTGCTGTACGCTCCGGTCGGCTGCGTAACTAACCAGCTCGGTGACGCTTGGCTCTCGACCCTCTCCCTGCGTGACTGTCCCCATCTCTGTGATTATGTTGGTCATTCTCCTCTGTGGCTGATGAGGATTGGGATTCCAACGGAAGACAGGAGTGGATTTCAGAGCTTGTCCCCCCAAGCCCGTCCCCACCATTCTAGTGACCCCAGGGAAGGCCAGTTGGGAGGGGTCAGAAGAGGGGAGGCCCCTAGGAGGCCTCAGCTTTCTGTATCTGTGACCCACTTACTGGGAGGGTCTCCTGGTGTGTGGTCAAGAGGATGTGGCCCCTGCCATCCACATGGTCCCTGGAGAGGGGACAGGACCTATGCTCCATGTCCAAGTGTAACTGCTCCTGGTGTCCTGGCAAGAGGGGTCACTAGACCCTGCCTCTGACATGAAGGGGCACCCTTGGGCACACCTGGATGCCTAGTGGCCTCAGGCACCTGGTTGTCCCTTGGTGCACACTAGAGGTTCCCTGGCCAGAGTCCCCTCCTGGACACCCTCACTTCTGTGTCTCTGAAGCCAGAGTCCTAACAACCATCCAGGTGGGTGTTCCTGTTGTGGCCACACAGATGGCCTCTGTGCAGAGGGCCTGCCGCTGGCCAGCTGCTGTTTCTGCTTATCTCAACAAGGAGCCCGTTTACCATGACCTGGTCGGCACAGTGGCCTGGGCTTAGTCTGTGCCGTGTTAGTGTTGGGCAGCAAAACCCACTGAGGACACTGTGTTGGTCAGCCTTGTGTCACTGTGACCAATACACCTGACAAGAACAACTCAGAGGAGGAAAGTGGCTCACGGTTTCAGAGGCCCAGTTTATGGTCAGCAGACTCCATAGCCCTGTGCCTAAGATGAGGAAGCTGCCCAGCTCAGGGCTGTTGGGAATCAGAGAGGGGGGAGGGGGAGGGGAAGGGGAGAGGGAAGGGGAGGGGAGAGGGAGAGGAGAGAGAGGAGAGGAGGAGAGAGAGAGGGAAAGGGAGAGAAAGAGGGAGAGGGAGAAAGGGAAAGAGGAGGAGAGGGGGAGAGAGAGGGAGAGGGAGAGGGAGAGGAAGAGGGGGAGGGGGAGAGGGTGCTTTGCTCTCAGGGGCAAAATACGAACCCAAAGGCAGGCTCTCAGTGACCCACTTCCTCCAGCCACACCCCACCTGCCCACAGTTAGCACCCAGTTAACCCATCAAATTCGTTAATCCACTGATTAGGTGACACCTCTCGTGACCTGATCCTTTCACCTCTGAACAGTCTTGCATTGTTTCAAACATGCGCTTTTGGGGGACACCTCATATCCACACCCCGACTCACCAAGGTCACCGATGCCGTGTGTGGCCGGCAGACACCGTCACCCTCATGGGCCACACTGACCCTGTGGAGCTGGTGGGAGACCCTGGTGTTGGCGTGACCATACCAGGTGCACTCAGAGGGGACAGAAGTGATGACGGTGGGGACAGGAACATGCCTAATAGTCGTGTCCATGTCCTGCAACATTACCGGGTTTCAGTGGGTCCTCGGAGCCACTCTCTGGGCCAAGGAGGCCTATAGCAGAGGCTGCGGCCTCCCTGCAGACGGGCAAAGCTCGTGGGCATGGGCCCTTGTGGGCACTGGTGGAGCCTTCAGCTGGTGCCCGGGACCCCGACGCTCCTGGAGGGGGGCATCTGCCGTCCACTAGCCCAGCTGCCCTGGGTCCTTGCTCACCACGGGGAACTTGCGAAGCTGGACAGGACGGACCCCCTCTCACAGAGCAGCACGTGGCACAAGCCGGCTCGGGCGAGGGCTTGGGTTTTCACGTCCCCATCTTGTCCCCACCTGGACGTTCCAGGAAGCCATTTACCAGCAGGGTCACCAGTCTGGGGTGACATCATTGCTGTAGGGGTCAGGAAGCTCTTCTTCAGGAGGAGGATGTGTCCAAAGCTACTTACCAAGTAGGGCAGGGATGGCCTTCCCCGGGAACAGCACCGCAGGCCCCTGAGGGGAGGGGCCCCACACACGTCATGGTCATGGTCATGGTCATGCATGGGGCGCTGGGGGAGGGGCACCAGGAGGCAGGGATCCCGGGGGCCAGCTTAGGGCAAGATTCCAAGAGCTGTCACCTGGAGCTGGGGCAATGAGGAGGAAGGGGACCCAGGACCTAACCCGGCAGGTCCCCTCCTGTCGGGGCTCCAGGCCTGCAGCTCCTGTCCAGCCACCCCCTTGCCCAGGTTTCTCAGGTGGCCTCAGGAGCTGTCCTTGTGAGGGAGACGGTGAGGTCTGAATCCCTCCCAGGGCCTTGGGCTTCTCCCCTCCCCGAGTGCTTCTGGGTGGCCATTGGCCCTTCCCGCTGGACGGTGGGTAAGCTTAGCTGGCCCTCCTTGGCCCCTCTTCAGACAGCTGCTCACCTGGCTCTCAGGACAGCACATTCCTTGGTTTTCCTCCTTCAAGCCTGGCTGCCCGTCACCTTCTTGACGGCTTCTCAGAGTGACCACAAATGCTGAAGAATCCCAAAGGTGGCTCTTGGACCTCCCTCTCCATACCATCTGGGACGGACAGCCCCAGATTTCTGTCTCTTTTTTCCCAAACTCCAGGTAGGCCTGGTCACTCAAGATCTCAGAACAGTGTGACCAACACTGACCTCTGGATCCACGTGCCCAGACCTGCACCTCCCGCAGTCTGTCCTGTCTCAGTTGGTAGCACTGCCATTCACCGAGTGACTAGGGTCCTGTTGACCCCTAGCATCCTGCCTTCTCTCTGTCCTCCCTGCTCATGCCCAAGCCTTCAATAGCCCTGGGGGCTTCCGCCCACCACGTCCCTGGCACTGCTTGGGCCTCCAATGCAGCCACCGAGCCCCAAACTGATTCATTGTAGTAGTCTCTTTTTTAGGGGGTTTCCCAGGATTGGACTCAGGGACACTCGACCACTGAGCCACCTCCCCAGCCCAATTCTGTATTTTATTAGACAGGGCCTCACTGAGGTGCTCAGCGCCTTGCTTTTGCCGAGGCTGCTTTGAACTCCCAATCCTGCTGCCTCAGCCTCCGAGCCACTGGGATCACAGGTGTGTGCCGCGGTGCCCGGCTGTAACTGTCCCTTAAGGAGCCCGTCTGGCTCCCTCCAGCAGCCCACCTGGCCCAGGTGAGCCTTCTGCAGCTGAGGTCAAGTCGGTTCTCAGCTCCAGACTTCCCACGACTTCAGGAAAAACTCTGCAAAGTCTTGATTTTTCCTGTGAGGCCCGGCTTTTCTGAGCTGTGTTCCCTGAACCCCAGGAGGCAGGGATCACGGGGCACCTGTTGGCCCTCCTGCCTCAGGGCTCTGTGCTGGCTGTCCCCTCTCCTGGGGACACTCTCGTCCAGGAGCCCCACATGTCCTACACCCTGCTCTGTGCTGCTCATCGGGTCTTTGGCCACTCCAGGGTGTCCCTCACCTCCTGACTGACCTGGCTTTGTTTACCCAGCCACTGTCCCTCGGGTCAGGTGATCCTTATTCCATTCATCTGTTGATTGTCTTCCTTTCCTGCTGGGACAGTGGACTTCACAGGGCCAGGGCTTTGCTTTGGTTCTTCTTGTGTCCCCAGGCTCTGGGAGCTCCCTGTGGGTTGGAGAAAACAGGTGGACGGGAGCCATGGCGACCATGCCTGTCACTCTCAGGGAGTGAAAGGCCCAGAAGATGGCAGTCCTGGAGATGACTGTCCCCTGTGGTCTGTCTCCTGGATTTCTGGGTGTTCTTTGAAGACATGAAACCAGAATAGTGGGTCCAAAATGCCCAGGAGGGGACCTGAGGTCCTCCTCAAGGCTGAGGAAATGCTGAGTCAAAAGAATCGAGTTGAGGGCCAGGAAACAAGCCGGTGGGACGTGCAAGTACTCACACTGCCTGCCCCTGTGCTCCCGCCTGGGCGCAACCACTGAGCTGCCCTGTGGGGACCTGGACAAGAGCCAGTGGGTGAAAGTGGGCAGCCCGTGGAGCCAGGCCGTGCTGCCCAGCAACCTGCAGCCAGAAGGAAGTGACCTCGAGGTCGGGAAGCACAGCAGTCCCTGCAGCCACCAGCCCTGGGCTGGTCCCCGTGGCCATTCCTGAGGGCTGAAAGGCTGGGCACCTGGGAGGGAGCAGGTCTCCACCCTTGCAGGTGAGCGCGGTGTGAAGGCTGCTGCTCCCTCGTCTCCTCAGACAGAGGCCTTCCTGCTGACTCCCACAGAGGTCCACAGAGCAGCCCACCCTGCACATCCCCGGCTGTGCCCCACCCCAGCCTGCTAGCCAGGACCCTGGGAAGCCCAGCTGTGCAGAGCCACAGCTGGATGGGACTGCCGGGCAGAAGAGGGGACACTCACGCCAGAACTTGCCTGGGATTCACCAGGATCACCTGTGTTACGGTGGACGTTCAGCTGCTCTAGTGGCTGTAAAAATTAATTCCTCATCCTACACATTATCGCACAGCTTTTAAGATGAATTGACTTGTGGCTGGTTCCTGGTTTGGGCCATTATTAGTAATTAGTGCAATCGAACACCATCATCCATAACCGCGCTCCCCTCTGGCTCCAGCTGCCGGCGGCTCCCTGAGACCTGGGTCCCAGGAGGTCATCAGAGCTGGAAATGGGACACCCTGTGGAAACTGCCACTGACCTCTACAGCGAGGGGCATTTTCATTTTATTCCCCAGTGGACGGTTTCTGCTCCTGGTCTCTCTTTCTTTGGAGGTTTCTGGATTCTTGGAAACATCATATGGTGATTTCCCTCTTGAAGGGACTCTGAGTGGCTGACAGCTTTGACGTCGGTTTAGAGGGTGAGCACCTTGGCCGGGGTTTCAGGGGCTCCTGAGGGCCGGGCCACTTGCAGTTGTCAGGAGAACACAGGTCTGTGTGCAGGCTCAGCTCCCCTGACCTCCCAAGGAAGGGGGCCGGGGGGTCAGCAATGTTCAGAGGGAATCCACATCCCAAATAGCAGAAGACTGTGACACTAAGGACCCACATAGTCCCCCCTGGCTGGTCCTCAACCCAGGCCCCTCGGGTCTACGGAAGGAGTCAGGAGTCCACGAGGTAGGATCCAATAAATTCGCATCTTTGTTTTTAGGAAACTTTCCTTGAAATCTAGCATTTCCTTGAATTATAAATAGAATTAAGGAAGCACCCTGGCACGTACAGCTGTTTCTCAGAAATATTGGCCGTTATTAACCAGCAACTGAACTCTAGGTAATGCTACATAACGCTCTAGGTAACCTAGAAGCGCCTGTATTATTTATCAATTTTTAGAACATATTTTAAGGCCTGGATTTTTAATCTCATAGGTTCTCTTTGTCATTTTACATATTTTATTTTATGCACTGAAAAATATTAAGATGCACCCGTGTTGACCCGAGTGAGCAGGCACATCGGGGTCAGTGGTGCGTTCGAGTGTGACTCCCTCTCTCCCACTCCACAGCTGCCTGGTCTGAACCCTGGACCCTCTCTTTAAAATGGGATGATGGCCGCTGCACCCCGGTTCCAGGGTGGTTAAAATAGCAGGCCCACGCTGGACGTGAGTTCTGTGTCTCAGTGCTCCTTCAACCCTATGGGGTGAGGTGCTAGGACTATCCCCGTTCTTCAGGAGCAATGGAGGCTTATTTAAGTCAGTGCTGGAGGTCACATGGCTAGGAAGTGGTAGAACTGGGCTTCGAACCCCAGTCATTGGGCAAAAGACCCCTCGTGAGGTGCGTCTCTGCCTGCCCACGCCCTGGCTCGTGGGGGCTCCTGGAGGCCTCATTTGGCCTTGAGCTTTAAGGAGGGTCTGTGGGCAACCATCCCTCCTGCTGGATGTGAAAGAGGGCTCAGAAGCAGTGGGTCTGTGCGCTTTAGGAGGCAGGGTCCCCTGGTTGGTCACTGGGGTACCACGTGAGTCTGGAGCCTCGTGGCATTTCCCCATGGTGACCACAACGGCGATGACGGTGACGACAAAGGCTTCCACACACCATGACTTTGTGTATGTGCCTGTCACTGTGCCCAGGCCCAGTGCTGCTCTTGAGGAACTTACAGCCAGGGGAGAGATCAGGAAGGTGCTGTCTTGCCCAACCACAGAGCAAGGAAGAGGGTGAGCAGGGTCCAGGAGGGCTGCCGGCTTGGGTACTGGCAGGTTATGATCATGACAATGAGCTATCGTTTCTCAGTGCCAACATGGCATGATGGGGCCGGCAAAACCTCACAAAGTCGCATCCCTGGGGAGAGGCCATGCATGTTACTCCAAATGGATAATACCGTTAGATATTAGTAAAATTATATTTCAATCTATGTATCTGGTGTGACTCTATGGGTTTCTCAAATTTGGGTGGTCACGTTTGAAGTAGCTTAGCTTAAAAGACCTTACTTTCATATATTCCCTTTGTGTCTAACATTCTGCAAGATTTTGATCTTTAAAATTTGTCCAGATTTATTTTATGGCCCAGCATATGGTTTACCTTGGAGAAATCCCTGTGTGTATTTGTAAACTTGCATTTTGCAATCATTAGGTGTTGTATTCTTTAAATATCAATTAGGTCAAATTAGTCACCCAAATATGCAATGTTCATACTGATTTTTGTTGACTTGTTCTGTCAGTGACTGAAAGATAGGTACAATATAAAATATTTAATTATGGTTTTTGGATTTGTCTATTTCTCCATTTAATTCTGTCAAGTTTTGCTTTATGTATTTTGAACTTTTGTTATTCGGTGCATGTACATTCAGTATTGTTGTGTTTTCCCAGTGAACTGACCCTTCTGTCATTATGCAATATTTCTCTACTCCTCAGTGGTACTGTTTGGACTGTCTGATGTGAGTGTGGCCATGCCTGCTTGCGGTACTTATAGCAGAGGCCGGACAGGGCCTTTCCCTTATTTCACGTGTAGCCTATCTGTGTCTTTTTTATGTTTAAAGTGCTTCTCTTGAATCAGCACAAAGTTGGGTCTTGCTATTCGATCCAGCCAGATTGTTGCTGCTTTTTAACTGGGATGTAAAGTCCGTTTCTGTTAAGTGTGGTTGTTCATATAGCTGGATTATATCTGCCCGGGCGTTCATTTGTTCTCTTTTTGGCCCTTTCTGTGTTTTGCTCCTGTGTCCCTGACTTCTTTTAGGCTCATTACATACTTTTTGGTGTTCCACTTTAATTTCTCTAATGGCATTTTTTATTTGTACTTATTAATACTTGTAATAATAGTTGATTTAGGGATTACCCTATGCGATATTGTGATTGACATAGATACATATATCTGTCTGTCTGTGTATCTATCGATCTGTCTATAAAATCCTTATTCTTGGTTCCTAGTACAAGAGTTTCTAAAAGTCTGTTTTGGAGGTGAGAGTCTCTTGTTATTCACAACGAGCCCCTTTCAGTCATTCCTGAGTTTATGTTAATGAGGTGAATCTTGATGGATACCCAAATAGCTTTAGGAAAAAAGGGGTTACCAGAGGACCCAACTTTCAGCCCTTCCTCTGAGTTAATCCTGAGGCCAATGGTTAAATCAATCCTGCCTCATCACGAAACTACCATGAATCTCCCAAACTGTAGGGTTTGGGGCTCATCCAGCTGGTCAACAGAGAGGATGGGGCAGCTCTCCACCTCTTCCCCATACTGAACCCTGTGCATCTAATCACGTCATCCGAGAAGGGACTTGCAGGAGTAGATTTGTGCTCAAGCTGCTTCTCACAGGACACCTCCACATAGATCCTCCAGGATTTGCTGATCTAAGACTTGGCTGATCACTGAACTTTATAAATTTTTCATTTTAATTTTTTTTTTCAGTGGGGATTGAATCCAGGGCTTTCTCCACTAAGCCAAATCCACAGCTCTTTTTATTTTATCTTGAGACAGAGTCTCGCAATTGCTCAAGCTGGCCTTGAACTTCAGATCCTTCTGCCTCAGCCAGGATTATAGGCATGCACCATCACGGCCACTCTTCATTGAACATTTTAAAAGAAGCGCTGTTGAATTATTTTAAAGCATCTGTAGTGACAATTCAATATATTCTAATGCCTCAAAGTTTCCAGGAAAGGGGTAAAACAAGTAGATAAATTTGCTTTGTGATTGGAATGTAACTCAGTTACATGCAAAAGATGTTATAATCGATGTACTTACAGACAATTCCAATGAAAGTAGGTTTCTCCCATCATCTTGGGTATGCCCAAGTTGCTTAGATAACTCCATAATTCAGATAAAGATAAACATCTTTGCCCAGAGGGGAAGGAAGTGAATTGAAGAACTTTGATGTAAAAGTGGGGATACCTTTTGCCATCAGACAGATGGGTTGAAACTGAACAGAGAGGTTTTGTTCTGGTCATTTGGGGCTATGCAACACTCCAAAACTTAGTGGCTTTAAACTGTGACATTAATTTTTTTTCCTGGGCTTGGTGGTGACAGCCTTTCTCTGCCCCATGGAATCAGCTGCAAGACTCAAAGGCTGGGGCTGGAATCATCTACAGATCTGTTCACTCAAGTCTGAAGGTGATGTGGCTGTCATCTGGAACCTTAACTGTCAGCAAGAATGCCTACAATGTTGCCTCTTTGTGTGGTTTGGGCTTCCTCACAATATGGTGGCCTCAGTCCAAGGATGAACACCTTGCGAGAGGAGGAGACAGAGGTAGCGAGGTGAAGTTGGATCAGCTTTAATGCACACATTCCTTCTGCCAGGTTCTCATCATCCAGCTGGTCACAGAGCATTATCTCTACCACATTTTAATTGCCAAGCCAGTCACAAAGGCTCACCGAGATTCCCAGTGAGACCAATGGACTCCACTTCCTGATGGGAGTGGCAAGGTTCTGGAAGAACTTGTGAGACCAGAAATATTGCTGTGACCATTTTTGGAAAATGCAAGCTGTCACATTTATGTGACACCCTGGAATGAAAATCTTGATCAGTACTTAATAGTTTTAGTGCTGCATACTTCGGGGAGTAAAGAATTCTGATTGGATTTAAAAGGCATGGAGGAAAATGGGCTTCCCCAAGCAGCCTGGCCTCTTGCCTCCCCTGCCGAGGTACTGAGTACTTGTTGACACTGCCACAGTGTTTAATGAGCACCTTTGTGCTGGGCTCCCTCACCTCCGGGAAGCCCTCAATGGCTCTCTTTTGCCTTCCAGAGGGGCCCAGGGCTGGCCCAGTTGGTGGGACCCCGGGCTCCTGCCGTGCAGCCTTTCCTGTTGCTCACCCACTCTGGGCTGCCTTCTTTCCTATCTCTCCCTGGGCTGCTCTCTTGGTGGATTGATCTCGAATCTCGGCCAAGCCCCAGGACTTGACACTTGGCCACTTTCTCAAGGACTCGCCTGTAGAGGAGAATTAGTTTGAGAGGAAGAGGCACAGAGACCGTGTGGAACTTGAGGTAGAAGTCTCTGGGGTCTGCAGAGTGGGCCTGACAGTGACATCGGCCCCAGGACCCCATGCAGATGCTCACCCAGGGGTGAGCATCTTTTTTCATTGAAAAAGTCCCCTTGTCTTTCTTCAGCTGCCAGCTCCCGTGGCTTCTCAGGGCGCTCCTCTGACTAGGTCCCCCACTCTCTCCTCTAGGTACCCCAACTGGCTGCACTTATTTGTGGGTATGTTTCTTCCCAGACTCCAGCACCCCAAGGACAGAGATTGACCACTCACTGCCAGTAAATCCAACACCTAGCGCTTAGTAGGTGTACTTGTTCAATGGTTGGAACCCTAATGGGATGCCTGGTCCCCTTGAGAACCAGATCTACACAAAGTCCAGTCCAGGGCCATAGGGCCGGCTAGCCAGCCGCTCTGTCGTCCAGCTCTTACAGTGCGCCTCTGTCAGCTCTCAGATGCTCCAGAGCACGTAGCTGAGCAGGGAGATAAGTTGTGCGCGCACGGGAAGATTCTCTTTATTTTTGGAAGGTTGAACTGTTTTAAGCCCACCTCCCATGAGGCTGTGGGTTAGGATCCAGTTCAGGATCGCGAAGATCTTAATTCCTCATCCTTTTTTAAATTTCTAAACTCTGCGGAGATTCTGCGATGCTGAGGTCAGGCTTGGGACATAAGCAGATGCTGGAATGTCAGATGATTGACGCGGAAGGGTGGGAACTCTCAGATAAGGCAGAGCGGCTGGCTCTGGGGCCGGGTGTGCTGTTCCCAGGACAGGCTGCTGCCCCGTGATGGCTGTGTGCACCTCCCAGCTCCCACTTCCTGGAGGGCAGCACCTCCACTGTGAAGCATGCACTCCACATGTCCTCAGGGGCTGCTGCTGACCCAGGGAGCTTGGCAGAAGGTGCTAGAGCCTCTCTCCAGGAGCCAAAGACCCCCCGAAGCTGGAGGCTCAAGACGTGCCTCCACAGGGGGGAGCTCTCAGGTCACCCACGCGGGAAGTTGACTCTCCATGCATGTGTTCCCAGGAGTTCTGGACTTTTGTCATTTTCCAGGAATCCTAAGCATGCAAAGGAGCTGGGGCAATTGCACCGAGTGGCCATGGGGTGGCAGTGTGGAACCAAAAGCCCTGCAGGTGCCTGGTGCCATCAAAGGCTCTCTCCTGCCTTCCTGGAAGGGGGCTGCAGCTCCTCACTGCTGGGGAGACCGGAAGGGCTCTTCCTTAATTTAATCACTCCGTCCACTGAGCTGAGAACATGTCTACAATCCTCTCAGCTTGGGCAGTTCCCATTGTACTGAGGCTTTGGAGTGCTTATTAGCTGGGCTGGGAACACACTGATAAAAAAGTTAATTTCTATTTGCTGTTGCTCAGTAATTGGATGAACATGAAAGCAATTAAATATTAAAACATACAAACAAATAACTAAGTCACTGTAATTAGCCAAAGTTTGATCACTGTCATATTTATTTAGGGAAAGGTGATATGTCTCAGCAGGTGACATTTTAAATACCCCCGGCCACAGTAGTGTTGTCTTTGGAGAATGCTGAATAATGTACGGAGAATTTAATTAAACCCTGTTGTAAATCAGCTCTGATGACAGGGAAATGACAGCCACATGTTGGAACGAGAATTAGTCCTCAGCAAGGGATATTAATTAACTCTTTTTCTGAAGGCCTCTGGCACAGAGTGGCATTAAAAAAAAAATAGAGGAAGAAGAAGAAAGAAAAGGAATCCAGCACTTTGACGTGGGGAGGGAGGAGAATATGCTTGTTATTTTTATAATCATCGTTATTATTTATGACCTTGAAATTCTTCAATGACCAAAGTGCCGCTAATGATCACAGTGCTGTACAATGAGATTGAATAATTCCTTCCCTGGAGCCTCAAGATACAGGTAGAAAAGAGCCACATCCAAGATGCTGGGGTGGGAGGGTCTCTTTGGAGATGCATATCATTCTCCTCTGGATGTGGTTTTGGGGTGTCAGGAAGGAAAGCCAGTCCTGAAGCTGGAAGAGGCCATGGAAAGGGTCTGGTCTGACCCCACTCAGCTTAGCGGAGAGGAGGGAGGTCCTGAGGGTGCAGGAATATGCCCAAGATCACAGGGCTCTCTGGGGCAGACTCGGGGTGCAGCGTGGGCCGCCCCCCCCAGGGAGTTTCCGTCCTGTGGTCTGTGTTGCAGGAAGCTGGGCTGGAACGGGGCGGGGGGAGGGGGCAAGGTGCTGCCATGATGCCAGGGAGCTAGAAGCACTACTTTTGTTTGTGCAGGACGGCAACAGGCCATCCCTGCCAGCAGGACAGGACGAGGTCATCCCCACACAGCTTTAGCTGGCCTGGGCCCTGGGGGAGGTCCCCTAGAGAAGTCACTTCAGTCATCTGTCCCAAGTGTGAATTTGAACTCCTGGCCAGTAGGACACGTCTTGCCCAGGCCTCTGCAGGGAGGGAGGGAGATTTCATCTACCAGTGAACTTGACCCTTGGCTGATGGCTGGGCTCAGTGAGAATACCCCCAGGCACCTGTGGGCTGGAAACTGTGACTCCCCTACAGACCCAGTCACGTGCTCCCTGTCTTTGTGAAGCGGAGCAAGGCTGGGAACAGGCACTGGCCTTCCCCCAGGCACGTCTCCAGGTGTGGACACAGTGTCTGCAGAGGCCCGGCGTCATCAGCCAAAGCAGCCATGCGGGGCCCTATGGGCTCCCTGAGCTGGTGATGGACCCCTGCGCCAGCCAACAAGAGCTCAGAGGGGCGGGCTGTCCGTCGTAGTAGACAGTCCCAGTTGGTGCTGGCCTCACCCGGGGGTGGCTGTATGACTTCTGGAACGTTCTTGAGCATTTCCCCTGATGTGCCACAGACGGGAGAATCTGGCTGTGATGATGAGGGAACAGCCCTTAAGAGCCTTCCGGGTGGAGGTGGTTGGTTTGGCACAAGAGCCTGGTGTTTCAGAGGCGGAAACCCCCACGCTCCCTGTGGCTGGAAACTGGCTTTACTGTTTCAGTGCCCAAGGGTGTCCCCAGTCGCTGGCCCCACTGATCCTTAGAGGAAGCGCGTCAGAAGCCGGTGAGGAAGCCCTGCTGGGAGCCCCTGTGGCAGGGCCAGGAGGAGCGCCGCAGACATCCCCTCGGTAGGTTCAGAAGGTGTTGTCTGGAAGGCCAGGGACTCAGCGGACACTACTCCCCAGGACCCCGCAGTGCTGTGCACAGTCGTTGGCACAGAGGCACAGGGACCTTGGCTTGTTCTCACAGCTTGGTTCATCTGGGCCAGGCGGGCCCTGAAACACAAGGCAGAAGCATTTCTGCTCCTGCAAAGTGGAGTCTGCCTGGCAGCTGGAACCAAAGCTTCAGGGGGCTACTGTCCCCCAAGTCACGGTCACTGTCCACAGCATGCCAGGGCTCTGAGGCTGGGTGCCCTCAGGTGAAGTCCTGCGGATCCTGAGAAGTCCAGGAGGAGGAGAGAAGGGGTCCGGGAGGCTCCAGCAGTGTGCTTCCTACCCTGGTGACCTGCAGGGCTTCTAGGGAGGTCTCAGTAATTGCAAAAGCACAAAGAGGTCCTGGAGTCACACGTGAGCAACCTGCAAAATGCTGCAACTCCAAGCCTTTCTTGGTGGCTCACCCTGTTCATGAGCAGAGCAAGGCTCTGAGCAGTCCTGCAGAGGTGTCCTGTTCAACTGTGCTTGACCTAGCGAGCCTCGAGCGGGTAGGATCAGCAAGGCGGGGACCCTTCGGGTTATCCCGTCACCTCAGCTAATCGCAAGGCCTGTGTGTGGTTAGAGGGACATGCAATGATAGAGGAAGGGACCAGGGCTGCAACGTTGCTGGCTTTGAAGACAGAGGAGGGGACCGGGAGCAAAGGCATATGGTGGCCTGTGGAAACTGGATCAGGCCAGGGAACAAACTCCCCCTAGAGCCTGGGAAAGGAAGGGAGCCCCGCTGACACCGGGATGGTCGCCCAGCGAGACCCCGCACTGCCCTCCTGACCAAAAGAGTCTGTATTATTTTAAGGCTCTCAACTGGGGAGACTTGTTATGACGGCTGTAGGAAGGCAGGGTGCACTGTGGACAGGCACCGTCCTGGGGACCCAGCCAGGGTTCCAACCCAGCTCGTCAGAATCATCAGCTGCTGCCTGATTAGGGCTCTGTGGGTACAGAAGATGCCTGCTGCCCCGAGAGCCTGCGGTGCCCTTGGGGAGCCATGGCCTGCAGGTGTAGAGTTGAGTGATGCCACTGTTTCTAGGCCTGCTGACTCAGTGCAGGAGGCTGACACCCCACCTCCCAGGCTGACACCCCACTTCCCAGGCTGATATCCCACCTCCCAGGCTGCTCCGGGAGGCTTGCCTGGAGGGAAGCGGTTTGGCCTTGGGTGCAGAAACCTGCTCTTGAAGCCTAGGAGGACTGGGGTCTGACGGGGGGTGGGTGTCCCTGGGCTTGTGCTATGGCGGAGGAGGGGACAGGACTGAACGGGGAGTGCTGGGGCCACAGGAGGAGAAGGGACGGCTGTGAAGGCATCAGGGCCTCTGCCCTCACCAAAGCTGATGTTAACTGGACTGGTGGGAAGTGGGGACCCCACTCAGCTGCAGGGCTTCACCAGGATGAGGGGTTTCCTTCCTGAAAGGCAGGCGGGGTGACAGGCTGCTGTGGGCCCTTGGCAGCTGGCTGGGAGTGTTCCGGGCTGGGCTAGGAGGCATGGTGGGGGCCCCACTCCAGGGGAGCCCAGCCCAGGGCACCTGGTGATCTTGCTGGCTTTCTGGAAAGTGCGTCTTGCTACTAACTTCCTTGTCTTGAGCCCCCACTTCTGTTTCTACAAACTTAGGGGCCCAGAGGTACAGCGGGAGCTGCCTGGCGGTGCTTGGTTCAGGCCCGGCTTGCTCACTGGTGATGTGTGGACCGAATCTTGGCCCAAGGAAGACAGGACCCCAGGAGAGGGCTGCCGTTCAGCCTATGTGCGTCCTGTTCCAGGTGGACGCTAGCTCTGCACTGGTTGCCAGAGAAGCAATGGTGAGCGCCAGGCCTCTGCCTACCAGGCTAACCTCTGCCAGGTATTGGAGGGCAGGGTGAATTCAGCTGGGAGCCATCCCATCTGTCTGCCCCTTCCTACCTGGTAGGATCCACCTGCAGCCTCCCTCCCGGCTGCCCACGCCTGTGAGCCTGGCTCCTGCGCCCCACCCTCTTCCCAGGTGAGCAGCAGGGCCGGCCCCGCCCACTGCCTGCCCTGGCAACAGCAGGCCCTGCGCTGGTCATCCTCAGGTCTCTGCGTCCCTTTCCAGGCTGACTGCCCGGCCAGAGTCAGCCCCTTACTGTGCAGATCTGTGTCACAGCAGTTCCTTTCTGACCCTCCTGTCCCCTCCTCAGGTGGGCTTTGGGGGCCTGGGGCCTTGAGGAAATGGAGACCAGTTGACGGGCTCAAGGGGAAGGTGGTTGGCTGGGCCCAGTAGGTGTCCAGAGGCTCTGGGACAGACAGGCTGTCCTGGCTGAGAATCAGGAACGCTCCACAGGCACCCTGGGGTGCGGTTCTTTAGGGACAAGGTGTCTACTTTTCCAAAGCTGTGCACATGGTTTGACTGGTGGCTGGTTAGAGAGCCCCCGCAAGGCCTCTGGAGGGAGCTGGCCGGCTCACAAGACTCCACTTCTCTGACTTCTCCGGAGCCCTCCTGCAGGAGCTCTGTTCTGGGAGTCTATCTGGGCTCCAGTCCTGGCTGTCCCCTTGCTGACCACATGACTCTGGGCCAACAACTTCACCTTCCTGAACCTCGGAGTCCTGATCAGTGAAACAATCCCTCCTCCAGGGGCAGAGCCTGCCTGCTGTCACCTCAATAAGCAAGAGGGGGCGCGGGTGGGAGGTACCCCTGGAACTCAGGACGCTGGACCTCAGCAGGTTGCTGTGCTCCCTGCAGCCCCCTCCTCCTCCTCCCAGGCCGTGGTAGATGCCTAGACCAGCCCCCGTGGGGAAGACCCTCCCCTGCCAAGGTCGGTTCCACATTCTGTTCCCCCGAGGGCTTCTGCCTGTCGGCTCCTGGGTCCTTCACCTTTGCCAGTGTGAGGTGGGGGGCAGCTGGCAGCTCACCGTTGGTTTCCATCCTGCACCTGTCCTACCGGGGAGGACTGGCAGGGTGCTGGACGTGGAGCTGGAGGGTGGAGGTGTGTCCTCCAGGGGACAGTGCCTCTGGTTAATCAGCTCAAGACACCAACATTTAGAAGACAGACTTGACCGTGGTGAGGGGAGGGCCCCACGGGCACAGGAGCCATGTGGGCACGGCCCTCTGCAGAGCTCCCAGCAAGCCCCAGGCTCCGGGGAGGGTCGTTGGTCTACGTGGAAGGAAGCAGCGCTCTCCTGAGGCCCCTGGCCTGAGAGAAGATTCCTTAAACCAACAGGAGATTTTGTTTGCCTCCAGTCAAACCACGTGGAGGTCAAAAAGCTGTGACCCCTTTCAGCTTGCAGTCAAGGGGTCACTAGGGCACTTGTTCACGAGCCGGATGACCCCCAGCGGGAGGGCTGGCTCGTGGCCCTTACACCTCCACCCGCGCCTGCCCGCCTCACAATTTGAGGAGAGGATGGCCAAGAGCTACCCAGAGGGCCACGTGCACCACTCAGGTGACCCCGCCTGCCCCTCCTGAGGCGCTGCCCCCACGTCCCCTCCTCTGCTTGATCCTTTTTCTGCCCCTCCATCTTTCCACCTAAGCTGTCCCAATCATGTACCTGGAGAGCACTTCTCACCCTGATGAGGACCAAAAGGGTCTTCCCTTTCAAGTGACCACAGTCTCAGTGGTGGCACCAAAGCTTCCAGACTGAACCAGCAGGGGACGGAAGACAGGGCGTGGGGAGAATGGCAGACCCAACCTGCCAGAGCTTCCGCCTGCTATCACCATTCTCTACGTCAGGGAGAAGAAAGGCTGTGGGGCCCTACAGACGTCCAAACCCACAACCAGGGAACAGACCTTTAAAACAACTCGAGAACATGGCGCCCTGGCTGGGCCGACAGGGCCCATTTGTGGACAATAAATGTTACATCGCTAAGGCAAATTACTCATTTCTGTTTCTTAGCTTTTGCAGAGGAGCTCTGCAGAGGGCTGGGGATGGAAGCCAGGTGGGTGCTCTGCGACTGAGCTGCGTCCCCAGCCCGACAAATTCATGTTTCGATCTGACTCATCTGGTCGACTCTTCTTTTGCAGCCGGGGCTGCAGAGGTGAGATTTGAGTGCTGTAGGGTGGACCTTTCTGGTGCACAGTCCTGAGGGTTTCCCCAGCCCGCAGCCACGCAACCAGTACTGCAACCAAGACGTGGAACCGTCGTCCATCTGTTCATCCTAGAACCTTCCTGGGTGTTTCTCTGTGGTCAGAGGGAAACTTCCTCTTATCTCCCCTATGGCTTTGCTTTTCCGGCGTGTCATACAGATGGGGTGCTATAGAAGGCAGGCTTTGCGTCTGGCTGTGTTCATTTTGTAGACCATCTCCTGTGTCCACCAGGATCATGCCCGCTCACAGCCCAGCAGCCGCCCACGGTGCAATGGACAAGCTCGTGTCTCTGTTTACCTATTAAAGCTCGTTTGGAATGTTTCTGGGTTTTGATTAGGATCAATGAAGCTGCTATAAACAGTCACATCCCAGGGTTTGTGGGAACCTGTGTTTCTAGCGTGGATTGCTGGTCACTTAGTGAATGTGCACGTAACTTTATAAGAAAGTCCCCAAAGGTTTCCAAGGTGGCTGCACTTCTGCATTTCCACCACGCCCTCCACACATGCTATTGTCAGACTGAACGACACGAAACATCACTGTAGTCATGCTGGTGGGCTGCTGTGGTTTCTCACGTGGTTTGAATTCACCTTTCTCTAATAAGCAATGGTGTTGAACACCCTTTGGTGGGCTTATTTGCCATCTGTACGTCTTCTTTTTTTAAAATTTTTTTTTTAGTTATAGATGGACATAATACCTTTATTTTATTTTTATGTGGTGCTGAGGATCAAACCCAGTGCCCTCCACATGTGAGGCGAGCACTCAACTGAGCCGTCTGTACGTCTTCTTTAGTGAAATATCTTTTCAAATCTTTTGCCCATTTTAAAAACTGAGTTTTTTGTCTTCACATTATTAAGGTTTGAGAACTCCTTAAATATCCTGGATATTTAACATATTAACATTTGTTAACAGATATGTTTTTTGAATGCTTGCTCCCAGCCTGAGGCTTATCTTTTTACTATCTTTTTAAAAAAATATATTTTTAGTTGCAGATGGACATAGTACCTTTATTTGTTTATTCGCTTTTTATGTGGTGCTGAGGATGGAACCCAGGGCCTCACATGTGCTAGGTAAGTGCTCTACCACTGAACTACAGCCCCAGCCCCTCTTTTTGTTACCTTAATGGTGTCTCTTAAAGTGTAGACACTTACAATTTTGAATAAGTCCAGTTCATCATTTTTTTTTTCCTTTAACAGATTCTACTACATGGTTTATGTCTAAGAAATCGTCCCTTGTCCAATGTTCTCCTATGTTTTCTTCTGGAAATTCTAGATTTGGGGTTTTATATTTAGGTCTGTGTTTCACTGTGAGCTCTTTTTTGGTGGGTATGGCCTGAGACTGTGCCTTCTGTGTTTTGCAGAGGCAGGTCCAGAGGGGCCAGTCCTGCCTGTTGTTCTTTCCCCGCAGGATGCTGCTGGGCCTCTGTAGAAGACAAATTGACCACACTTGATTAGTCTGGAAAATTCTAGCTTAATACTGAGTGATAGTGTGATTGGAACATCTCTCCCTGAATTGTTTGTTTCACCATTTTGAGGGGGTTCATCGGTGGAAATGGCAGAGGTAGGCAGACCCACGCAGTGGGAGAGTGACGGCCGCCCCTGCTCACGGGGAAGCTGGTTACCCATCTAGGATCAGGTCAAGCTTGCTTGCTTCTTAGTTGTGATTCTCTGCTTTATTTGCAGCCTTCCCTGTGTCAAGCCGTTGTTCTTGCAGCCTTGAAAGGTGTTGCACATTTTGTTTTTCAGTAAATGAATTCAAGACCCACAGATCTCTTCCTCCAGACTATTTTTACAAACATGTTAGGAAACTGCTTCTGAGTCCAAAGTCAGGTCTGAGATATTTTTTGAATATCTCAGGAGGTGCATTGTATTTGGCAGTAAAGGTGGGCACCAGATCCGGCGGAGGACTTCCCACTTTTCCTTCTGGATACGCAACACCAGGCAAGGAACATGACACAGGGACCATGTGAGGTGCTCAGTCACTCACAAATGTCAGGGACACTTAGCTCTCTGTAAAATGCTAAACATTTGCACTTGTAGTGTTTGGATTGTCGACGCATCCCACAGCTCTCTCGCTGTCCTGACCTGTTCAGTCACGTCGGCAGGTTGTGATCAGAGGTTTTCTGTTTGGAGATGGGGGGCTGACATCCTCAGGCAGCACCTCCCATGTGCCCCGTGGCTTCCCGCCATCGCCCGGTTGGCGCACTCCTCCTCCAGAGCTGGTGCGTTCCTGAGGCTCTTCTTGAACCCTGCTGGGGTCCTCTCGTGGCTCCCCGGGGCCTTCCTTTGAACATGAGTGAGGCTGGATCACAGCTGGGGCTGGGTACATCTGGTGTTCCTAGAGATGGAGAGCTCTCCTCTCTCCCAGTGAGTGCAGGTGTGGGTGAACACTGACCAGCACCCAGGGAAGCTTGTAGTGAGACCAGGACTCACAGAACCCAGTGAGGGAGGAAATGGAGGTGGGAGCTGGCCACCTCCCTTATCTTCAGTCTTTAGGTGAGAGTCAAAGCAGAGCAAGCCTGGTTGCAGAGCAAAGGATGCTCACCACATCCGCAGAACGCCACCTGCTTGGAGACAGCGACTGAGCTCATGCACCCCCTCAGCTCATCAGCACGGGTGGCTCTCCACTGTACCCCCCACACCGCCAAGAAGCATGTGAGTGATAAAATGTCCAAACCTCTCTTTTGAGTCCTCCAAGTTCCTTTTTGGGATCAGTAAACAGCATGCTGGGACTATGCAGCCTTCAGTGCTCGGGGTGATGTGCTGGCGTGTGGCCTGTGGCCCCGCGGACACCTCTGCCCTGGGTGTCTGGCAATGGGAAAGGGGGTACCCCACCAAGCCTACTGTTTACACTAAGTGATTGGTCACACAATTTGAATTTGGGATTTGAGTGCTTTTGCCAGTGTCTTTGAAAAGCCCCTTATTCTATGAGCTTGGGCAGGAGTCACTCAAATTCAAACACCGACAGGTGCTTTCCTCCAAGCCTCCTCAAGCTTCCCCCTCCACCCCTGTACTGCACTTCTGTTCTTGGGAAGGAATCCTGGTGGCTTCTCTGTTCTTTGCCTTGGTGGGCTCTACAAACCCTGTGGACTCCTCATGTCCGGCAAGGCCTTGACCATGAGCTGTGCAGGGTTCAGGCTAGGCGCCCTGGAGAGAAGAATCTCCATGCCTTCCTTCCTCCTGCACGGATCCTAGCCACAGGATATGAAATGATGTGAGGAATAAAGAGAGCTTAGTTTCCTGCCTCTGGAACCATCGAGAAGCTGGGATTTGCTGAGGAGAGGGGCAGTCCACGGCTTCTCCTTGCTGAGGACGAGCATCTGGCTGCAACAGGAGCTGGCTGCAACAGGAGCTGGCTGCAACAGGAGGCCCCTCTGCTTTGGCCGGTGCAGCTTCCTGCTGTTCTCAGATGGAAAAGGCAGGTCTCGCCCAGCTTTTGAAGAACAGGCTGAAAGAAGGTTGCCTGCTGTTCTCTTTCCCCACAGGGGGCCTGTGTGTGTGAGAGCCAGGGCCTTCTGCTGTGTGAGGACCAAGACAGCTTGCGTGTGTGTGTGTGTGTGTGTGTGTGTGTGTGTGTGTGTGTGTTTTCATCTCTAAGTTCAGCAGGTGGCTGTTGGCAGCTCCTTGGGCATTTCTGGTTATGCCCAGTAAGAAATAGAAGGTCTCTTTGCCTTAATGCTCCAAGTGAAGGCACTGAGCCACATGTCCACTGGTCTGGATTGGCCAGGGTGCCTACCTTTGAACCAATCATGTGGAAAGAGGATGGGAATTCACTGACTGGCTTAGTCCAGGTCGTGTGCTTTATCCCTGGACCTGGGTCAGGCTCCTGAGGCCCAATTAGACCCTCAGCTTAAGAAACGGAGGCTGTTGGGAAGAGGGCACAGGGGCCAAGCAGATAACCAGTAGGTTTCTGTCTAACTGAGGTTAGGGGTGTCTCTTTCACTGACAGAGAGATCCGAGTACTGGGAGGAAGGGTCAAAGGAGCAAAGGTATGGTCACTGGTAAGTCTGTGGTGCCAAGGCTGGGGGCGCTGGCCCATGGGCTAGGTGCATTGTCCATTCACACCAGTGTAAAGATGGCCTGGATCCAAGGACCACAGCGGGTGGGTTGAGGCAAGCCAAAGACAAAAACCAGCCCTGACTCCAGGGAGCTTTTGTAGGGTGCAGCATTCCCTGTGAGTCTCAGATCTCTTCTGTAAAAAGCCCTTGTCTACAGCCTGGCCCTCGCCAGCACTGCTGCCAGCCCAGTCCATCCCTCCGAGCCCAGAGTGCTCCCACCACTGCACACGGACAGGCCCCAGTGCAAGGGGCCCATGACGGGAGCGTCTGCCTGCGCCTTCGCCTCCAAGTCCCCTTCTCCAGCATCCACCCATCATGCCAACATCCCCCCCTCCAGTGTCCACCCATCATGCCCACCTCCCCCCCTCCAGTGTCCACCCATCATGCCCACATCCCCCTCTCCAGTGTCCACCCATCATGCCGACGCAGGTGCTTAGCTGCAGACTCGCCTGTGACTCTTACCTGGGGGTGAGAGCTTTTAGCTCTCTTCTGTCCACCCCACTTTCTGACATTTGCAGAAATGACAGAAACCTCTATGTTCTAGTGTCCATCTTTGCAATTTAAAGAATTTTATGAATAGAAATCCTTCCTGCTTCTTATTTCATGGTCATGTGGTTGGGCTGCTGGGACAGATCATGCAGACTTCCACTGGGGTCAGGCTCTCTGGTTTCAAACCCCAGAGCCTCAGTTTCCTCCTCTGTGCAATGGAATTAATAATCACAATCACCAACTGGGAACGTTTGCGAAATTCTGCAGCCAACACATGCCAGGGGCTTATCCAGGTGGGGAGGTGTGGCCTGGATCACGGAGCAGAGCTGATCCACAGGCACCCAGACCCCTGCAACAGCCCGCCGCCCCGTGGAGCAGGAGGAGAGTGGAGGGAGGGTCAACGGTGCAGGGGGTTGGTCTTCTGGTTCTGGTGCCAGTCTTGATGAAGCCTGAGCACTCAGTCCTTGCGCCAGAGATTCCCCCGCAAAGGGAGGGCAGAGGGAAGGAGGGGCCTGGGAGAGGAGGAGAAGGGCCGGGAGAGAGAGCAGGGGAAAGAGAAGGGTAGAGCGCGCCCCTGCGCGAGGGGAGCCCTGGGTGCCTAGCGGGGCCTGGCCAGGCACACTTAACATGTCCTTCATGTTCCCTGCTCAGCCACCCGCTGTTAAAAATAGAACCGCACTTTGCGGAGAGATTCTCAAATGACACCCACCAAGTGCCCATTAACTCATCAGAGTGGTGATTCCAAATTGATTATTTCGAGTGTAAGACCTAATAACATGTTCATCATGGAAAATAATTAGCGGTGGAGTGGGCCGGGATGGCCTGCTGCCCGCCTGCCCGGCTCCCCCGCCCGGGCAGAGAGCGAGGGACGGGTGTCGCGAGGGCGCCGCCGGCTTCCCCGGGTAACCTGCCGGACCCGTCGGCGGGCCCCGGGCCTCTCCAGGCTCCTCGCGCGGCCGCTCCAGCCGGGCAGCGGTGGGCCGGGCTCCCGCCGGCAGCCTACCAGGATGACACCGCTCCCAGCCCACGCCGCAGCACCCAGCGCCCAGCCGCACCGTC
>NW_025999895.1:3985210-4054674 GCF_001458135.2 Marmota marmota marmota | reverse complement strand
GCTCCGCAGCCTCCCGCTGACACGCGCACGTGCGCGCATGCCCCGCGGGAAGGTCAGGCCCCGAGCTGCCCGCGCATCCCTCCGCCCCTTCCCCGCAGACCCCGCCCCCAGGAGCGCCAGACCCGACGCGGAGATGCCCACCCTGGGGAGGGGAGCGGGGCGAGGCGGCCCCTGGAAGAGCCTGTCTAGGGCCTTCGTGGGTGGAGGGCAGCAGGCAGCCTAGGAGAGCGGGGCAGGGCTCTGGAAGCATCCTGGCATGCTGGGGGCGGGCTCAGGTCCAGGTCCGTGTCCTCCGGGGAGCGCGCTGGGGCCGGCTGGGGAAGGCGCCCGCCTGGGTCTAACCTCTCCCGCTCCCCTCTGCGTTTCCTGCCTCAGGGAGAAAGCGTCTGCAGCAGGAGTGTTTGGGTAGAGGCTGTCCCCGCCCTGGTGGGCGGTGGTCCCCCAGAGCCCCCTCCCCAGTTCTGGGAGCTCCTCTCCTGCTGGGCTCTCTCCTGAGTCCTCCTTGAACTTGCCTTCAGCTGGAGAAACCAGCCTCCCCAGAGTCACCCGCCTTTGCCAGCTGCCTGTATTCCCCATGCCCGGCAGACTCGGTGGGTGAAGCCTGGTTGCCTTGTCTCCCCTGGGGCAACTCCAGGGCCCCCCAGCTCCAGAGCTGCTGCAGGATGGGGGCTGTGTGGGGCTGCACAGCAGCTCCCTGTCTCCTCTCCAGGTCACCTCCCTGCAGGGGGCCCTGTGAAGGTCTGTGACTGCTGAGCACCTTCTTTCCTTCCAGCCCCTCTCCCCGAGAAGGGTGGGGGGGCTACTGTGTGCCACACTCTGTCCACAGGGCTAGGTTCCTCTTCTTTTGGACAGTTTGTTCAAAAGACAGAAAAGAAATGAACAGCAGGAAGAAGATTGGGTGTGTGTGCTCTCTGCAGGCTGAATCAGGGTGATGAGCTAGAGGAGGGGACCCCACTTTATATAGGGTGGCCAGGCAGGGCCTTCTGAGCAAGTGACATTTAAAAAGAAATTTGAATGACAAGGAGGAGCCAGCAAGTCTGAAGAATGAACTAAAGAAATTTCCAGACAGAGGGACAGCAGGTGCAAAGACTCGAGGTGGTACAAGTTTGTCATGTTCAAGGGACAGAGAAGATGACATGGGTGGCAGAGGGGAGATGGCAGCAGGGCCAGATCAGGTTGCAGGGCTTTGTGCCCCAGCAGAAAAAGCTGGGATCTCCTTCCAGGGGCCAGGGGATGGCATGTGGGCGGGGCTAAGCGGGAGTGACTGATGTGATGAAAAAATATTTTTAATTAAATTTAAAAAAATTTTTGTGCTGGGGATCAAGCCCAGGGCCTTGAACATGCTAGGCAAGCATTGTGCCACCAAGCTACACTCCCAATTCCTGAAGTTTTGTTTCTTTTAAGTTGTAGTAAAATATACACAATGTAAAACTCACCATTTTGACCATCTTTAAGTGGATAGTTCGGTGGCATTGAATACACCTGCAGTGTGTACCAACATCACCACCATCTATCTCTGAAATATTTTTATCTTCCCAAAGTGTCCTCATTAAACACCAACTGCCCTCCCCCAGCCCTTGGGACCCCACTCTACTTTCCTTCTCTATGAATTTGATTGCTCTAGGGACCTCCTGTGAGTGAGGCCACGTAGCTAGCGTTTGTCCTGTTGTGACTCGCTCGTGCCCCTTGGCATCGTGTCTCCCAGGGTCAATCCACGTGTGCATCAGAATTTCCTTCCTCTGAATGGTACACCTAACCTTCTCACTGGGCTCTGGTCACAGGCATCTTCTGCCTACACGCCTCTGACCTCTATGTCTAAGCCCCTGTCTGACCCGGGCTCCCTGGTTCCACTTTCCCCTTCTGTAAAATGGGGTGACAGCAGCACCCTCCCAGGACTGGCGCGGGCCGGTTGAGATAATGGAATGAAGGGCTTGGCATGGAGCATGCACTTGGATTCTAGGTGGAAAGTGGGGGATCACAAACCTTGGCACAAAGGGTCTAGGCGCAGTGAGTCCCCGTCAGTAAGGTCTGGGGTAACCCTTCTGAAATCTGTGCACCCAGACGCCAGCCAGGGCCGGCCTCCCAGAAGCCTTTCTGCGGACGGAGGTCTGAGGTCTGCCACAGGGCTCTTCACTGCAAGATCATTTCTTCCATGCCTAGGACGTATTGCCTTCATGCTGTGCCCTGTCAGGTGACATGGAGTCCAGGTGGGAGTTGGGGTCCCTCAGGCTGTGTTCCCAGGGCAGAGGAAGCCTGGAGTCTCCCTGAGAAAGGTAGCTGGGGAGCAGCAGCCCTGGCTTAGGCGGGTCGTGCCCCTTGGGCACAAGGGCCCCTTCTGTGAATGTGTGCACACACACCACAGGCCTCTGGGGTTCCTCCAGGTACCCCGGAGGAAGCCTCTGAAATGGCCCCAGGGACTGGCCACTGGCCAGCTCAGAACCACAACCCGTCGTTAATAACTCACTTTGCCCGTCTGCTCTTTTGGGGCACTGTTGGTCCATGAGAAGCCCGTGAGGCTCCCAAATGTAGGCTGGCAAGTCGGGCATCAGGAATCACCCGTCCATGCGAAGTGCTCTCAGGCACAGATGTGTGGTGGCCAGGGCGGAGGAGGGAGCCACGGCCCGGGCTGAGTGGTGGGCTCTGGGCTCCTCCTGTTGCCTGCTGTGGGTCTTGGTCTCCGGTACCCCTTCCCTCCGCTGCTGTCTGGGGTTCCTCACTGGCCACCCTCTCCACTTGTGGAAATTGGAGGCCCAGGGGAATGAGGTGCTTGGTCTCCTGGCTCAGCCAGGAAGAGGTGGTGCTCTGGATGGGAGCCCCTCAGGCCTCTGAGCTCTGCTGTCCACCCTGAGAGGTGTAGTTCCAGGAGCAAGGTACTCCCCCCACCCCCACCCCTGTTCTAGCTCAGGGACAGAATGTTTGCCCCCAGGTGGCCATGAGCCACCAACTATGAGCTCCTTAGAGACCTAGAAGGCGTGCTCAGGAGTTAAAGCTCCGCATACGTACATCAGTGGTGCTTAATTCTGCTGGTTGATATGCTCATGCTCTCCTGGTGGCCAGGATTAACACCGTGAATTCTGTCAGCTCATCATCCCTGCGTGGTGGGTAGTCAGGTTCCACAAGGCCAGTCAGAGGGAGGAGGACTGACTGGTCCTCTTCTGGCCACGCAGGGTCATTTTGGCTCCTTCCTGTGGCTGGACACAGGACTGTGACTCAGGTCCAACCCCACATAAACGGCACTGTGGTAGGACGTTTCCTTTACTCTCTTCACTGCGGTATCCGCAGCCTGCTGACCAGCACCTGGCACCCAGTAGGCCCTCAGTAAGCCATGGGGGCTGGAGGGACTGAGGAAGTGCCCCGGGACCCCATCTATCTTCCCGTCCTTGCCCATCCCGGACTCCACTGAAGCTTGGTCTGTCCGCGTGAAACCAGGAGTGCTCTTGGGCAGGGGAGGACAGCGCCTCCTTGACCTTCATCCACGGAGAAGGCTGATCCTAGGCGGCCCTGAAGCCACAGAGGCCGGCACAGCCTCCGGTGGGCCACCGGCGGGTTCCGGGAGTCGGCCTGAGCGAGCTACAGAGGCCCCTGGCTGATGGAGATAAGGTTGATAAACAGGCCAGTACCTTCCCGCCGCCCTCTTTTAGAGACCCGCTATTCTTTATGGCTTTGCTCAGGTAGATCATTTGGCGCCATAAATTTTCTTATCTCCAGTGCTTTTCCAATTATGGATAACAACAGAAAAGCCGTCATTGGCTTCTAAAAGGTCATCAAGATATAGAGCCCACGCGGGAAGGGGATGACGGATGCAGTTGGCTTGTATAAATCTCAAGAAGTTTTATGCACGAGTCAGACGAGAAACGTAAGTGAGATTCATAAAATATATAAAGATTTATGGGGTCTCTGTTGATGAAAATTGCCTCTCCTTTTGCTGTTTGTGTGGGAATTATTTGTTCTTCCCAAGTGTTTTACATATGGATTGCGGGGAGCTGAGAAGTCCTTATGAAGCCCTGCCCGTGGCTAGTGGCATCCCAAGGACATGTGGCAATTGGTCTCCACCTCATGGAACAGCTGGCTGGAAGAGGTCACGGAAACCACGGGTCTGTGGGACACCAGAAATGCTGGCGTCCCATGGACAGTCAACTGGCTCCTGGTGACACCGTCCTCCTGACACGTGAGGGGTGGGACGTGTTGGTCTGGCTTTGATTGTCCCAGGGCAGGTCTGAGCCCCTGCCTGGGAGCCAGTGTGGATTCTCAGCCTCCCAGGGCAGGTCTGAGCAGCAGTTCTTGTAAGCATTTCCCCAGGGGCTTCACACGCACCAAGGAGGAGAGGAGGAGCACCTGTGTGGAGCTTCCTCCTCCCTCTGTGGAGAGTGCAGAAAGGTGAAGTGGCAGTTAGTGACACTGTGGCAACCTCTGCTTTGCAGGGACTTGTGATATTGTCAAAGACGGAACCGTGATGCCAATGTGGAGAGCGCCAGGCGGTGCATCTCTCGGAAGCTGTTGATGTAGGCTGATCAGAAGGCGGACCCCAGCCTGAGGGTCGGCATGAGTCAGCTTCACGCGACTGTGAGGAGATACTGGAGGCCGGCTTCTTGGGAAGACAAGGAGGGTTCTTGAGCTCACTGTTTTGGAGGTCAGGGGACCCCTTGCTTTGGGCCTCTGGTGAGGGTGGCCGTGCACGTTGGAGAGAATGCCCTCTCCACCCACGGTCCCCTAGGTCCCCTGGAGGCTACGTCCCCAGTGACCCGAGGACCTCCCACCAGGCCCACAGCATCTCCAGCAGGTCTACCCTGGGGACCAAGTCTTTAAAACACAAAGCCTGGGGACACTGCCCGTATTCACACCATAGGTCTCTGCTGCTCTTCAGCTGTCCCTTGCTGTGCCAATGCAGCAGCTGTACCCACCCAGAGCAAGGCACAGAGGGGAACCTCAGACGCGATGGAGTCCTGCACCGTGGTGCAGAGGTGGGCTGCTGAGTGTCCCACAGCTGGCCCCCTGGGGCAGTCCTGATGGCCTCGTTTCCTCATGCCCATGATGAAAATACTCCCGCTGTGGCCAATTTCAAGGGCACTCTGCTGACCTTGGAGCCAGGGTGGGCTGTGCCAATGGGCTGTCTCAAACTGGGCTGAGCCAACCCAGCACCCACCCCACCTGCCGCCCGGGGAATGGGCTGCAGTGAGGCGGAAACGGCCCAGGTGACAGCAGGAGCCGGCAGCCACCTCAGGGCTGGGCAGGCTAAGCCGTGTCCGCCAGGGTGGCGGGGGTGAGTAGGTGTGACCCTGGGGAGGGAGCACAGCCCAGGATCTGGGGACCAGAGTCAGCAGAGAGGTGCTGGGGCTCGTGGGGCAACACCTCCTGGGGCGGAGCAGGGGACACTGGCCTGCCACTAACCTCAGCCCCAGGGCCTCAGGAGCCATGCCCGGCTCACCCGGGCCAGGTCTGGGGGAGGCAGAAGGAAGCACAGCCCCCGGGCCTGGGTCGGGGCCTGGCCTTCCCCGGAGCCTCCCCTTCCTTTCCATTGTCCCCCATCCCTTCCCCAGGCCTGAGAGATGGCCCCCTGAGCCCCGGCAGCAGTTCGCCCACTTCCTGCCCTCGCTCCAGCTGGCCTCCCCCGCAGCCCTGCCCCACCCTGCCTTCAGGGCCGCAGCAGCCCTCCAGGTCCCCAGAGGCTCTCTGCAAACGTCAGTCCTCCATGAGGACCTTCCCAGTCCCCTGAACCAGGGAGAGCCATCATCCTTCCTCCCCAAGATGCCGTTCCTCTGGTACAGCACTGGTGACGTGTGTCCTGTGTGACAGCGTGGCCCTTCCAGCCACTTGGCTGCTGTTTCTGCTCTCCTGGTGCTGAGGTGGGGGCACAAGGAGGAGGAGAGGGTGCCCAGGCTGACCCCTTGGTCCACTCCTGACCAGTACAACACCAGGTACCACAGAAGAGGAGGACCAGCAAGGCACTGGGGGGGTTCAGGGGAGGATCTCTGTGCCCTGAGGCTGTAGGAGACGGTGCTTGCAGTTGCAGGAGGGACGAGGTGGCCATGTGGAATGGCCCTTCTATTATAACAGCCAACTCAGTGTAGGGAGGCGGCTGGGCGGCCACCGTGACCCCTGTTCTCGTGGGGCCACAGTTCCTTGCTCAGCGCCCCCTCCAACCCCGAGGGGAATCTTGTGCAGTGTCCCTGTCCCCTGAAGGCTCTTCTGCAGGACAAAGGATGACAACCCTCAAGCTTACAGACTGATGAGACCGAGTCGGGTGCAGGGACGTTTGTCACGTTGCAGAGTGACAAAGAGGAAGTGGGTGTCTGACCTGCGATGACAAACACAGGGAGCCGCCAAGGCACCAGGGGTGGGGAGGGGCAGAGTCACCGTGTCACTTCTCCGCAGATTTTCCTGCATTTAATGGTCCCATAGATTATGAGACCTGATCATCTGATGGCCCATTGAGATGTTTGATGGCGTCAGGGTGTAAAGGTTTTCGGAGAGGGAAAAAATAATGGTGGATTTTTGTCCTACAAAGACCCTCATTGTCTGTGAAGTTGATTTTGTTTTGCTTTTCTTGGAAGTGTCCTCCAGACACTTCACTAACCTCCTGTGTGCGAAGAGCGGGAAGAAACCCCTCCCCCACCTTATTTGGCGTGGAGGAAATGGGTGTGGTGGGTGCAGATGTGCCCCCCTTTCCCCTTAGAGGGACATTTGAGGTGCTCTCCCTGGAATGGTGGAGAATGCTAATCTTTTCTGAAGCCTTTTGGTCTTCTACAACCAGGAACGTCTAAGAGAAGAGGTGGAAACCCTGTCTCCGAGGGATCCTGTCCCAAGCCACAGTGTCCCAGGGTCCAGTGGGCAGTGCCTGGTCCTGGGAATGGAGATCTGTGTGGATGGCTCCCTTATTGGCCAGGAGGAGCAGGAGAAGTGGCTCTGGGAGCTCGCCGCCGTGCATTCTGCTGTTAGGTCCCTGTCGGAGCAGAGGCGGACAAAGCTCTCCTCCCGTGAGCGCCTGCACCAGCCCATCCGTTGGAGTGTTGAGTCTATGTTTCCTTCTAGCAGCTGCAAAGTTTCTGCCTGACTCCCAGGTCTTGGATCCATTTTGATTTGAATTTTGGGCAGGGTGAGAGATAGGGACCCGGTTCCATCCTTCTAGATATGGATATCCAGCTTTTCCAACTCCATTTGTTAAAAGGCTGTTTCTTCCAGTGTATGTTATTTTTGGCACCTTGTCGAGTATCAGATGGCCGTGACCGTGTGGACCTGTCTCTGTGTCTCCTATTCTGTCCCACTGGTCTTCATGTCTGTCTTGGTGCCAGTGCCCTGTGGCCTTTGTTACTATGGCTCTGAAGTAAACTCTGAGATCTGCTTTGGGATCCTCCAGCGTTGCTCTTTTTGCTGAGTATTGCTTTGGCTCTTCTAGGTCTTTCATTTTTCCAAATGAGTTCCAGAACTGCTCTTCCTAGTTCTACTTTGATGGGGAGTGCACTGAGTCCGCACAGCACTCTTGGTGGCGTGGCCATTTTAACAATACTGAGTCTCCCTGTCCATGAACATGGGAGCTCTTCCCATCTTCTGAGGTCTTCTTCGATTTCTTCCTTAGTTTTCCCTGTAGAGGTCTTTCACCTCCTTGATTAGACTTACTCCTAAGTTGTTTCTGGTTTGTTTTGTTTGTTTTGTTTTTGAGATTACTTATGAGCCGGACAGGTTTTCTGATTCCTTTCTCAGCAGAATCACTACTGGAGTCTGGGAAAGCTAGGGGTCTGTGTACGTTCACCTTGGATCCTGTCCTCTGCAGAACTTGTTTATCAGGTGTCTTCTGGTGGAGTCTTGCGTCTTCCAGATACAGGATGAGAACATCATGTGAGTGGACGAAGTGGGCCCCAGAGAGTCAAGGGCTGGATGGGTTCCCTCCTGTGCAAAAGCCAGAGCAAAGCAAGGGAGCAAGGGGAGGGGTGGGGGGTCCCCTGAAAATACCCGGAGACGAGTGGAAGGGGACTGGAGTGGGGGAGGCAGGGTGGAGACAGGCAGGAACTTCGGAACGCAGTGTGCAAAGTCATGCTGTGAACACACGTGAATGTACCACAGCGAACCCACCTTTATGTGTGTCTATAGAATAAGTGAATGGAAAGAAGACAGAAGAGTAGAGAGGGGCAGACAGGCAGAAGGACGAGGGAGGAAGGAGAAAGCACTGGGGACTTAAATGGAGCAAACCATCCACGCGTGTGTGGTCATGTCAAAATGAACCCGTCATGTTACGTGTGACTATGTTGCCTGGTCACATTTGAGTTGCGGCCAACGATCGTGGAAAGACCCCCAGCTTGCTTGTCACTAGGGGAATGCAAATTAAACCACCAGGAGATCCACTTCACACCTGCTGCGATGGGCAGACCCAGACAGAGGGCGGCAAGTGCGGCGGGGACATGGAGAAATCGACACCCTGCGCATTCCTGGTAGGAGTGTCGAGTGCTGCAACCCAAATGGAAAGCCGTCCAGTGGTTCCTCAATATAAATATAAAATTACTTTTGTGACTCAGCAATTCCACTCCATGGTACCTACACCAAAGAATTGGAAAAAAAAAAAATACTTGTCCGTGAGTGTTCATAGCCGCAGTATTCATCAGAGCCCAAAGCTGCAAAGAACCCCACTGTCTGGATAAGTGGAAAGACAAATACTGGTATGTAATAATGGAATACTGTTTAGCCATGAAAAGGAATAAAGTAGGGATACTTAAATGTGGATGAATCTCAACAGCATTAAGCTAAATGAAAGAAACTAGTCACGTATGGATGACTTCATTCATATGAAGTATCTAGAACAGAGAAATCCATAGATATGGAAGGCAGATTAATTGTTGCCCACCAGTAGGAGGAGGGGAGACTGGGGAACAGCTGCTTGCTAAGCACAGGGTTCCTGTATTAGTCAGTGGTCCATCACTATAACAAAATATCTGAGATAATTAACTTATGAAGAGAAAAGGTTTATTTTGGCTCTTGGTTGTAGAGGTTCCAGTCTAGGATGGAATGGGCCCATGACTTTTAGGCCTCTGTTGGGTCGCCCGTGAGCAATGGTGGGGAGTGTTTCGTGGGCCTGACCTCATGGTCAGGATGCAAAGGAGGAGGATGAGGCTGGGGTCCCCAGATCCTCTTCAAGGTCATGCCCCCAGTGACCTCAGTACTTCCCACAAGGCCCCTCTACCTTTAGGCCCACAGTGACCCCCAAAGGAGCCACCCTGGGGACCAAGCCTGTTGCACATGGGCCTTCGGGGGACACTCACAGTCAAACGGAAGCAGCTTCCTTGGTGATGAGAAACGTCCTGGAACCAGGTAGAGTGGTGGGCGACACTGTGGGTGTGCTAAATGCCATCTGGAACCCTGACTTCCACTGTGGCCCAGGCACGTATAAAATCCAGGTAGCGCCTGGGCACTGGGCTCCCAGCGGGCGACTCGGGGCTGCTGTGGTGGGTAAAGATGGGGCTCTCCTCTGGCCTCCTACAGCTCAGGAATAATGGTTTGGGGGACAGAGTAGGGTAGTGGCCAAACTCCCCCGGGGAGCTGCCTTGGGAATCACAGAAGAGCAAGAACCCCAGGGTGACAGGAAGGGTGAGCCACGCACAACTCCTCCCCTGCCACCCCACCCCACACCACCTCCTGTCCAGCATCCTGGCCCGCAACCTGGAGGTGACCCTGGATGGTGGCATGTCCGCCAGCTCCTCCCCTCCCGGCAGGCCCCTGGAGGGCCAGTCCCGGTCCTGGAGGAAGATCAGGGACAGCCCAGGTGTGGCGAGTGGCTCTTCCTGGGCTAGACAGTGGGCAGCTCACCCGAGGGCACAGTCTGGTCTCTCCTGCCACTGACAGATGTGCTGTGTCTTCTGTGCACGGTGCCAGACTGGCCCAGGAGGCTGTGACCAACCACTGGCCCCTGTGGCCCCTGACCTACCTGATGCCTGACCCCCCTCCCCACCCCAAGCTGCAGCCTCCTCAATCCTCTTCTGTGCCTCGGGGGCTCCTCTGTCCTCCATCCACACTCCCCTGAGTTGGGGGGCAGCCACTGACATACCTGAGCTCAGGTGGGCAGTCTAATTTGGCTGAGAGTGGCCTGGGAGGGACACGCGTGGGACAGGTGGTGGAGGGCAGAGCAGGGGCCCCTGGCTTGTGTAGTCCACCAGATCCGGAGAACCAGGGTGCCTAGTGTATGGTCCCTGCACCACCCAGGGAGGGCCCAACAGGCTCCTGCAGGGGAGGTGAGATTGGACTCCTTGTCCTTGCCTCAGGAGGTCGCGGGACCCCCCAGCCAGGGACTCCTCCCTCCTCTGGACAGGTCCACCCTCCCCCAAGGGCAGCCACTCGTATCTTTGTAAGCACAACCCTCAGCTCTGGCCCCATCTGGAACAAGGACAGAGAAGTGGATTCATGAAGGACTTGTATAAACCTCGGGGACGGGAGAAGCCCTTCCCCTCCTCACAGCCTCAGAGAAACCTCTCTGGACAGAAGTGGCTCTCCAGGGTTGTGCTGAGGGCCCTCGATCCTGACATTACCAGCAAAGAGCAACCCCACCCCACCCCCCAAACTCGAGGAGCTGGAAACAGATGTGCAAAGTCTCTGGGGACCTTCATCCAGAGCGGGCGGCCCCCCCCCGCCCCCCCTGCCCCTGGCCACAGGAACCAAAACCATCCTTGGGAAGAGAGGATAATTAATTCAAAAAGCCCACACCCCGGCCTCGGCCCTTTGACAAGGGGGAGGAGGGAGGCCAGGGAGAGCGCTGGGAGTCTATTGCATGATCCCTGTCTCCTTCCAGCCCTAATGAGACTCCCGGGCATTATCCCTGCGTGCATTGTCTAGGGCAGCCAGAGAAGGGCGAGACCAACTTTATTTCTGAATTTGGACTGACTGAAAGAAGTGGCATCACATTTGAAGGGCACCCAATCAATCTGTTGCCCTCACTGCATGAAATTGTATTCGCTTACCACTTCCTATCTTGCCGGGCGCAGCTGGGCTGTAAGTCATTGGTGATAACATTCTTTATTATGCCGTCGTGTTTATGAACTGTGCCTGGAAAGAGATGATAGAAATATGCGGCAATATGCAAAGGAAGGGGGAGGGGGAGGGGGAGCAAATGCTAGTTGCCAGGGCAACCGTGGGGCTATTTTGGGCATCGGATTTTGCAGATGATGGAAACCATTTCCCTGCAGTGGTTGGACTCTCCCCTCCCCCTTCCTGGAGGCAATAAACGCAGAACCGAATATTTAGGAAGGAGATGGCTTAATTTCTTAATTAAATGTTATTATATTCTTTCCTTTCGCCTCCTTTAAAAATGGATGAAAAAAAAATCTCAGAGTGTTGATCAGCATTCTTGAGTGGAGGGTGAGCCGCATTCTCGTGGAAAGAGATGTGTGAATAATTCACCAACCTTCACGGATCCCGCACCTCCCCCACCAGACGCAGCCACCTCTTTACCTACTCCTCTGACTTAACGTGATAAACTCCCCAGGCAAAATCCCCGAGTGGGACCTCAGCACAATCTCAGAACCTCCAGGTGTTCGTCAGCCAGCTGAATCCCAATGCGTCCCTTGCCTCCTGGGAGCTGGCTGGGAGACCACTCTGTCCCTGGACACAGAGGTCCCCGAGAAACAAAGGGCAGGACGGACCCTGCTCCTCTCCCTCCACCCAGACACCAGCTTACGGGGAGAGCAGTTTGCCTTCCGCTCACACCAGCCCAGGCAGGCGGCCCCACGTCTGGAGGGCAGCGCCCATGTCCTGCCATCCCTGGCACTGCGTCTCTTCTTATTGTTTCTTCAAGGATTCTCAAAGCGGGGTCCCCTGGCCAGCAATGGCAGCCTTGCCTGGGGACTTGCTAGAAATGCAGCCGTGGGGCCCCCTGCAGACCCACTGAGTCAGAAACTGGAGGAGGGCTAGTGCCGGTGTTTCACCCAGAGCCCCCGGTGACGCCCATGCTGTTGCCACCTGAGAACTGCTGCTCTGCAGAAAGGCCACGTGTGGGTGTCACAGTGTTCCACACCTGTGCGTGCTCAAGAAATGGGTGTGACTGAGGCGGGTGGAAAGGCCCCTAGGAATGGAATCTTCCACCTCCCACCTGCCTCAGGTGAGTCCCACCCGCCTGCCCCTTGGGCACACTCTGATGTGTGAGGAAGGCGGTGGACACTGCACACGGTTCCTCTGGCTGACCAGGCCAGATGTGGGGCTGCCACGGGGTGGCCCCACAGCTCTTTCCTCTCTCTCCGGGAAGTCTTCCTTGCACAAGGCAGGCACCGCCCCCCCCCAGCCCGGCAGCTGCTTTCAGAGGTGCCCACCAACTGGGACAACCATACACGTTCCAACCCCCAACCCACTGAGCTCTGGCTTCAGCTCCAAAGACAGGCTCCTGGGTCTGGGAAGCATGTGGCAGGTCCAGCTGGGTTCTGGAAGATTCTGTCGGTGTCAGAGGTTGTGGGACAGAAGGCGTCTGGTTGAAAGCATGCCACTGCTGTGTGGTCAAGACAGGTTTGTGCCATCAAAGCCATTCTTTATATCTCTGTCCCAGTGACAATGAAACACTCTATGGCTCCCTAGTGCCCCTTCTGCCCCTCCCCCCATGACTAGAAAGAAGTCCCCTGAAAATGTCCTTTGTGGGCCCATTTGTGTGGGTTCTCTGTAACAAGTAGGGTAGAAGACGGCTGGTGGCTTCAGGTGTGGGGTGTCCCTCGTAAGAACATCATTGCTCTGAGCCTGAAGAGAGGACATACACTTTCTTTTTAAAGCAGCTTTCAATTGCATATTATCCAAGAAATAAGTATTCATAGAGAAAATAAAGAAAAGCACCAAGAACTAAACAAATCGTCTATGCTCTTTCCGTATGGAGATAGGACGATCTTCTTTTTTCTTTTCTTTTGTTCTCTGTTTTTACAAACTTGGGATCACACCGCATCCGCTTTTCCTTAGTGAACGTCCTCATCGGGGCTTCTCCTGTGCCATGAACAGTCCTCGACACACACAGCCTCTCAATTTTATAAGCAGCTGCATAGAATTTCATGATGCGGACGTATCGCAGTCGGGCCCTGTTTGTGAGGGGACCACTTGTCCCTTTCAGGAAGGGAAAGGGCAGCTGTGAGTTGAACAGGAGGTGGACCCAGAGCCCCCGGGGCAGGGGGAGCTGCAGTCTTTAATGCCTGGTGCTGGAGCCAATGCTGGAGAAGCCTGGCAGCCGTGGGCATGGGGACGGAAGTCAGTGTCCTCGGTGGTGACATTCAGGGACACCGTGAGACAAGGTCACCTCCCCTGGGGGAGCCGCAGCAGGTGGCATTTTGAAGGTGGGCAGTGCAGGAAATGGATTGAGGTGGAGTTGGCGTGAGGTTTTTTGCTGTGTCCTAGAAGGGGGCCGGCAGAGGAGGGAGATGGCGATGCCCGCTGTAGGGCCACCTGGAGGAGCTGGAGCCATTGGGTACTGAGGACCCTCTCAGGGGGAGGGCAGCCACTCCACCTGGGGAAGGCGCGCTCAGCTGGGGTGTCTGCTCTCCCTGTTGGGGACCCACACCTCTGCAGCCGGCTGAGAGGAAACTTGAGTCAACAGGATGATGGCCGTCAGCCTGCTCCAGTGACAGGTGGGCTTGCCCCAGGGCTCTGAGGCCCCGTCAGCTCTTCTCCCTTCCCCCATCACTGTGACCTCTACAGTCCCTACCACAGGGAATCCCCAGGCCACTGCTGCGGAGGGAACACTCGAATCAGCCACCTCAGTAGATTTTGCAGAAGAATTGCAAATCCCCCCCATCCCCCACCCCATCAACTGTTGCACAGTTGACATTGGGCCTGGGGACTCCTGTTGGAGGGGCTGCCTCATGTGCTGTGGAGTTTGGTCCCCTCACACTGGACGCCTTCTCTGTCATGATGACCAAAGTCTCTCCAGACGCCCTCCGTGCTCCCGGGGAGGCGGGCAAGATCCCCACGGAGTGAGCACAAGGAGCCCAACAGCGTTGCTCAAAACGCCTGCATTCTGTGTCACCAGGCGTAGTGGCCTGTTCGTGAACGTTTTATGGTACACGGGGTTCCACGATCTGCTCAGTTGGAGAACCGAGCTGAGGGCGTTAGAGGGTCACCTGGTTGGCGGCCTCCTCTCCTGGGCCCCCACCTGCCTCTGCAGCTGGGCGGAGTCTGTGCTTCTCTCTGGGTCACCTTCAGTTCTCAGTTTGCCAAGCCCTCTCCCCCCGTCCGTCCTCCTGGGCTCCCCCTCCCCTCGTCCTCCTGAGCCCTGTCTGGCCTCTGTTCCCTAGAGCTCACTGCTTTGCTGTGGGTGACGACTTTGGCTGCACTTTCCCTGGGTCAGGGGCAGCATTTGGGGGGAATCTGTGAGTTCGGTGGAGCCGGCTGGGGACCCGCCGTGGGCCGAGTGAGCTCAGCCTGGTCCTGCACACATGCTCCCCACTTGTTCTCATCCGCGGGGACCTCCGCCTGCACTGCCCCACGGCTCCCAGTGTCCTTCCTTAGCTGCTGCGGTTTCCAGTTCTGGAAGGACGTCCTCTCAGGACAAGCCGCGGTGTTTGTGCAACAGAGAGCTGAGAATTGGGGGAGGAAAGCCCAGGCTGGGGTCACCAGGGAGGCATTTTAGCCTCCGCCCTGCTGCTGGATCTCGGAGACTGAGGACCCGTTGTTGAGGGATAGTGTGGCCCTGTAGCCATGGGTGTTGGTTTCAGAGGGCACCAAACCCAAAGGGGACAGTGAATGGCAGGAGGGGGCAGGTCTTCTTTCAGGGCTCGTGGTGCTGGGAGCTGCGTGTCGTGAGGGGCTCAGGCCGTAGTTCTGCGTGTTTCTCTTTGGTTCTTCTCAGAGTGATTGGCAGGAGGGCTGGGCCCCTGTCCTGCTTCCTGGCCAGGGGAGGAGCCTGCTGGGCACTGATTTAGGGATGAACTCGCGCCCGCAGTCCTAATGGACAGCTCGGGAGCGGCTTGCTTGGTTGTAGTGTTCAGTTTTGTTTTGAAAGAATCTCCGGTGACTTTGACTCCCCGGCTCTTTGTTCTCGACCCAACAAGACTCACACTAAGTTATCACCTTCGTCCACCTTTGCCTCCCAAGGGCGACAGTTCAGCTCAGGTCTTGGGACTTGGTCTTATCTTTCCTTGTCTCTGCTCCTTCAAACTCTAGATTTTATGTCATCAGCATTGACCATTTTCCCCCTTTCTAAGTGGATTTCAGCATCACCCCCATAGCCCAGGCCCAGGAAAACCACAGAAGTGCCAGAGGAAAGAACAGGGTGGGGGTGCGGCAGGGTCCCCCACCTAGCAGGAAGGGGTTGGTGGGCGTGGCACCCAGGGAGCCCCTCTGGGGAGCATCATGAAGGAGACAGAAGGAAACGGAATGACCAATGGCCAGTGCTCGGGCTCCTGGCCCTCTGCACACAGGTCTTCCTCACATGACCCTTTACCTTTGCTCTGGGCTCGTGGGTCCAAGCACCACAAACCAGGGGCTTAAAACACTGGACATGTGTCCTCACATAGTGCTGGGGGCCAGCAGTCTGACGTCCAGGTGTGGCAGGGTGGCTCCTCTGGGGGAGGCCCTGCCCCAGGCCTGGTCTCTCAGAATCGCCAGGGTCACAAGAGCTCAAATCCCCCTTGGTCTTTCCCCCTTCAGTCTTGAGGTCTTTTTCACGGAGACCCTTTCTCTTGCGTTGCATGGAGCCTGCCCAAAGGCGTCCTGAAAATCCCCAGCCTGGGGTGGAGGCTGTGTCTCGGCCGAGGAGCAGCAGGACTCAGAACCCGTGTGTCCACCAGGTTATTCTGCCTTGACCTTGCCGCTAGCCCCACAGCCTCACCCTTTTTCTTTTCTCTTTATTCTTTCCTGCTTGCAGAAAGAAATCCCAAGACCCACCCACACTACCCGGAGACCAAGTCTCTTTCCCTGAAAGAACTGCTGAGCTGGCTTCTGAGCTTGCGGCAGGTGGTGCTTCCCAGAGGGGCCCAGGGTCCTGGCGCTTTCCAACCCAGCTCTGCTGTATCCAAGTGGGGATCTCTGCCTGCCGTGCCCCTGCTGGTGGCAGCCTGTACCCTGCCTGACGACTGACAGCCCATACCCCTGCCTGACGACTGATAGCCCATACCCCTGCCTGATGACTGACAGCCTTTACCCTGCCTGATGACTGACAGCTTGTACCCCTGCCTGATGACTGACAGCCTGTACCCCTGCCTGATGACTGACAGCCTGTACCCTGCCTGATGACTGACAGCCTGTGCCCCTGCCTGATGACTGACAGCCTGTACCCTGCCTGATTGACAGCCTGTACCCTTGCCTGATGACTGACAGCCTGTACCCCTGCCTGATGACTGACAGCCTGTACCCCTGCCTGATGACTGACAGCCTGTACCCCTTCCTGATGACAGAGCCAGGCTGAGCAGGATGTCCGAGCCTCTGACTGCTCTGATGGGCACTGGCTTCCCCAGCCCCACCTAACTGTGGACCCTGCAGCCGAGTGTCCGTCTGTTGAAGGTTCTTGAGAGTCTTATCTAAGGGTCTCTCTTCAGGAGTCCTATCTAAGGCTTGCTAATATCACAGGCCAAGGGTGAGGCGTGGCTTCTGTGGAACTCTTGGTTCCTACTCTCCCCTGACACCAGCTCTCGACCCTGGAGAAGGAAAAGCCCCCACACTCCGCTGCCCAACCTGCCCGTCCTCAGCCCCAAGGCTGTGGGCTGGTGAGGGCCCTGGGGATCCTGTGGAGGCCCAGCTGCAGAGGCCTCCCCTCAGGGGCTGTTTGTGCTGCAGGGTGGGTGGACACACGGGCACTGGGGCCGATTCCTCTTGGTCCCTGGACCCTTGTTAGAGGCTGGTCCTCCCTGCTGTCCTCTCAGCCTCCTGGGCGTCATGCTTTGCTGGACTTGTGTTTCGTAACAGTGTGGAGGGGACGACTGTTGGATTGGCTCAGGACCGAGGGGTCCCGGGAGCAGGAATTTCAGTGCTCAGCTGGCCACCCCAGTAGTCAGGGGGCTTGATGGTTTTCATTTTGGCCATCATCCCTCTCTGTGTCCCCAGGGATACAGAGGCACTCCCAGGTCTCGAGGGATGATGTGCGCTCTCTGACGCGGCAGGCACAAGGGATGTCCTGCTGCCAACGCCCGTGCACGACAGTTAAGAAGTTTGCCACAGCCCTCCCCACCTGAAGGGGGTCCTACGAGGGGAGAGCAGGTCTCTCGGGTGGGTGGGAGGTCCCACGAGTGCCACAGAGGCCCCTCAGTCCTGCAGCTTTGAGGAAACGTGTCTCGTGGATGGAAAGTGGGGTGCTTCTGGATCTGGGACCCCCCATACTCCTCCAAGGAACAGCCAGTACTCCTCTGAGCCCCGTTTTGGGCTAAGGTTCTCTACTACAAGGACCCACCCCTGCTACCATGGTTGTACTTAAGGGCTGTACGTACATTACCTGTTCAAAAATTGTATCGGATTCTTAAAGGTTTTACAAACCAGATCATTTTGGGGCATTGTGTGGTGAGCCCCTCTATGCAGTGAGGTGGGGGGAGGGAAACAGGGGGCTCCCCCCAGGGAAGAGATTCACACCTCCAATCCTGCTCATTCAAAGTGTCCATTTGGAATTTATTTTTCTGGCCTGTCTGCATTTCAAGAGGCCACTGGCCAGAGAAGGTCACCTCCCGGGGAGGACTCATTTCATTTGAGAAAGTTAGTTCTGGTACAGATAACAACGGAGGCCCCCGGATTTCTAATAAGTGATGAGACTACCATACTGATCACCATTACCTGGAAGTTGAATTCTTAATTGGTCGTTTAAAATAAAGTAATGTTCGTGTAAGTAGAAAGATCCAGAAGCGCACTGAGTCTGCAGTTGCCGCAGTCCGGCTGCAGCAAAATAACCGGGGGTGGGGGGTGTGTGTGGGGGGGGCTGGGGGGGGGGATGGGGGGGTGACGAATAACTTGTGTACATTGATACAGCAGGAGTGGGAGCCATTTATTGTAGGACAGGAGGGGTATATATACAGTTCACACAGCTTATCTTAATTAACATAAACTAGATACAGCAGTCAACCAATAAGGAATCTCCACACTTAATGGCTCGCTGGCATGACTTCACAAACCACTCCCTCTGGCAAAATGCCAGGCACCATCTTGACTTGTTTACAGACCCTAACATTTCCCCCTTTTGTTTAATTTAAATAACGACCATAGTGGTTTTTACACAAACACCATAAATAATCTGCTACAACAGAAGGGGAGAATACAAAATGCCACAATACCAAGCCAATTGATGGCTCCATGCAAGAAGCCCTTGGAAAAATTATACCAGCAATGACACCGTTAGCAAAGATACCGAGTTACAATTTGTTGTAGATGATTACAGTTTGTTGTCTCAGTTCAGGTAAAGCAGTGTCTCAATAGATTAACTCACAGTCCAGGTAAATCATAGTCCAGGTAAGTTCTGCAGGCAGCTAGCTTGATCCGAAGTCTTGTCCGGTTCTCAGCCGAAGTTTCGTCCGGTTTTCAGGTTTTCAGCAACACTGGAAATTCTTCCACCCTCGTCCTCAATGGCACTGGCAGGAACTCCGGCAATGCTGGCTAAAGAAAATCCTGTAGTATTCCAGCAGGCACTAAGAAAACAACCTTCTGAACAATTTAGTACATTATCTCAAGGTTTTTTACATTTGAAATAAGCCTTAATGGCTCTCATTATTCATTAGCTTCCAGGTGTGGGAGAACCATTGTAGCTTAGTTATTGCCATTGAAAATGACCAAACATCAGGGACACCGTAATGTCTTCTGCCTGCTGTAGCGTCCTGGGCAGCCCCAGATGGCCCTGGGGAGTGTCCCGGACTCAAACTGCTTCTGGGCACAGGGAGCAAGAGCCTGCGAGACTGTGCCTCCGGGTCAGTTTTGGATTTGGGCTCTCCCACTCCCCAGGCGGGGGGGCGGGGAAGAGCCGGCTGCCACTGCTTGGAAAGTCCTTGCTGCGCCATGACCGGCTCGCACACGTGGCAGCTGCTGCGCCCATTCACGCACCCTCCAGTAACGAAAAGTATTCAGTAATAGCCTTTTGCTGCAACTTTTTTCCTGATAATCCTTCTTTTTCTGAACTTTCTTCTTTCTGACCAGAGTTCCTGGGCTTCCATCAACACATGCCCTAACTATTCCTGGTTCCACTGGGGTTCCTTCTTCCCTTAGTAATTTACTTAACACCCCTTCCATATTCTCATCACAAAGACAATACAACATTTCAAGACAAAACAAGACACAAACATACTGTATCAATCTTCTCCATTTTCTCGAAATGGTCATTTTTCCTCTCGCCCTGTCTGCCTAGGGACGAGCAGATTTGCTCCCGTCCTATCTATGGACGGGCAGCTTTTTTTTTTGGTCACTTACCCCCGAGTGTCCCGGGGCTCCCGGTACGGGCCACCATCTGCCGCAGTCTGGCTGCAGCAAAATAACCGGGGGGTGACGAACAACTTGTGTACATTGATACAGCAGGAGTGGGAGCCCTTTACTGTAGGACAGGAGGGGTATATATACATTCCACACAGCTTATCTTAATTAACATAAACTAGATACAGCAGTCAACCAATAAGGAATCTCCACACTTAACGGATCACTGGCGTGACTTCACAAACCACTCCCTCTGGCAAAATGCCAGGCGCCATCTTGACTTGTTTACAGACCCTAACATGCAGTAAGAGACCCTGCCTCCTGCAACCCTGCGGCTCGGTCTTGCTTCTCAGGCCGCCCTGACTGGCAGGCTCCTGACCGTGCTGGAGATCGTGCACACACAGCTAACACGTGTGTCTTCTATTTTGCCATTTTTGCACACTGAGGGCCACACCATGTTCACAATCTCCACACTTGTTCTTTTCCACTCTGTAATAAACCTTGGACACCTTCATTCAGATGGAGCTCGAGTTCAGTCTTGGTTTTAGTGGGTAAGGTGTATTCCAGTGGATGGTCAGGCCCCGATTTGTTTAATTAGGTACTTTGACAAAACAGTCAGTCTTAGAAGTGCTCGCGGATCTCTATGTAAGGATCTCTCTGCTGCTGTGCTAGTGGGTTGCTAATAGAAGGTTCCGATTATGTCAGATTTGAATGCAAGTCCACTCTGGCCCCAGGGTCCTTTTGTACCTAGAAGGCTAGGGACCTAACAATGAGCTTTAAAAGGCAAAGGGATGAAGCTTTGATTAAGCGTTGTTGTTCTCACATTATGAGAGCCACAGCTGCACCTCACCAGGGAGGACCAGAACTGGTGGAGGACAGTCCTCGTGCACCTCGGCCCTTCACTTCCTCTTTTTTGCAGTCCTGGGGATTGAACTCAGGGTTGCTCTCCACTGAGCTATGTCTCCAGCTCTTTTGAATTTATTTTGAGATGGGGTCCTGCTAGGTTGCCCAGACTGGCCTCAAACTCGCCATCCCATTGCCTTAGCCTCCCAGGTTGCTGGGATGACAGGAGTGCACCGCGGCACCTAGCTTGACCCTCGCTTTGTGTTGTTGGTTTTACTGGTTTGTTTATTCTTTAAAGACAGGCTCTCACTGAGCTGCCCAGGCTGACCATGGACTCCTGGACTTGACTGGTCCTCCTGCCTCAGCCTCTCACGTTGCTGGAACCACAAGCACGTGCCGCTGTGCCTGGCTTTTGAACCTCACATTTGAAATTGGTTCATGTCTTAGGGTCCAACTGCCTACAGCAGACGGGCAGAGGACAGGCCATTCAGCCTGGCCAGCGGTGGGTGTGGATGGGTCAGAGTCAGATGCGCGGGGCCCTAGGAGCAGCAGTAGGCAGACCTGTGTGTCCACAAAGTGCTGATGATTGGCATGACTCCCCCAGGGACTCGTGGGACATCATTGGTTTGCAAAAGCTTTAACCTCAGTTGAGTTTTTTGTTTAAGCTGCTTTACTTTGAAATAATTTTAGGTTGATAGAATGAGGCAAAGACAGAGCTTCGTTGTGAGGAGCAATGCCAACGCGACCGCCTGGGGGTTCCGGGTGGTCAGGCCTGGGTGGGGAAGGCTTCCCCGCATCTGGAGGGTGGAGGACAGGGACGACCTAAAGATCATGTGACACAAAAGACAGTTCCCGCAGCCTGGGCCACGGGCCCCACCAAGCAGCTTGGCCTTCCTGAGCCCTGTGAGCCCTTCACCCGCTTCCTCCCATGGCACCTCCCACGGCGACCACAGTTAGCCCTGTCCAACCCCGTGGTCACGGCCTGAGTCCCTTGGGGCTGCCGTGACCAACACCGTAGGGTAACTGATCCGAGGTCAAGTGGCAGGCAGATTCCTCCTGAAGGTCCCCTCTGGGCCTTCATGGGGCAGAAGGGGAGAGCAAGGTCCCTCAGGGTTTTCCATAAGGACACTGATCCAGGTCTCAAGGGCGGAGCACACAGTGGGTCAGTGGGTCAGTGGGTCAGGTCTGCTCTAACCACCTCCCCAAGGCCCCACCCTGACACCATCGCATGGGGGTTAGAATTTATTTATTTATTTATTGGTACCAGGGATTGAACCCAGGGGTGCTCAACGACTGAGCCACATCCCCAGCCCTTTTAAAAATATTTTATTTAGAGACAGGGTCTCACTAAGTCTCTGAGGCTGGCTTTGAACTCTCGATCCTCCTGCCTCAGCCTCCTGAGCCGCTGGGACCATAGGCGTGTGCCACGCGCCCAGCTCTGCAGAGGAATTTTTAAAGACTGGCTGCATGGCAGAGCTCTAAAACTTCTTCATCTTTCTTAACCGATGCTTTTTACACTCTAAACAGCAGCTCCCTGTTTTTCAATCCCTGCAACTGCCCTCTGCTCTCTGCTTCTGTGAGTCTGACCACATGAGCTGCCTCACACAGCAGAGCAGGCAACGTTTCCCCTCTGCCACTGAATTATTTCACTTACCTTAAAGTCCTCACCCCTGTGGTCCCGTATGGCAGGGTTTTCTTTTTTTAAGGGTGAATAATACTCCATCCACATGATGAAACGTTCACTTACCCTCCATCCAGCAGTGAATGTTGAGGTGGCTCCTGTCTCGGGGCTGTGTGAACCCTGCACAGGGGAAACAGGAGCACAGAGATCCCGATTCCAGTTCTGGATGAATAATGGAGGTGAGATCTCTGGACTATGCAGTAGTTCTACTTTTAATTCTTTGAGGAACCCCAGACAGCTTTCCGTAAGTGGCTGTGTCATCTTATGTCCCCACCAACAGGGCCCAGTCTGCCACTTTCTCCCCGTCCCCAGCAGCCTCTCTATGGCTATTGTTGAATGACTGTGACTCCATCAGCCGGGAGGCGGTAGCCCACGGCAGTTTTGGTTTGCGCGTCCTGCTGGTCAATGATCCTGAACACCTTTTCACAAAGCCGTTGCCCAGTTGTCTGTCTTCTTTGGGGAAATGTCTGTTCAAGTCTTTTGCCTGCTTTTAACTTATTTGTTTTGTTGCTATTGAGTTACAGAAGCTCTTTATATATTGTGGATATTCACCCCTTATCGGATATGCGGTAGGAAGATATCTTCTCCCACTCGTCCGGTGCCTCTCACCTGCTGCCTGTTTTCTTGGCTGGGACGACCGCTTGACTTTTTAACACTTTAGTTTCTTTATGCCTTTGCTCCTTGTCCTCTTGAGGGAGTCTCTGGTGGGCTGAAACAGCTGCCTGACCACACGAGGCCCTCTGCTGCTCCTCCCCCTTCTGTCACTGGTTGTCACTGGTTGGTGGTGACGTACCCTTGGGACAGGCTTTATAAAGTCAGAACCAGGAGTGTTTCCATGAAAGCATTGACAAGCCTGCACTTGGGGAAGAGATCTGGGTGGCAGGATGCCCGGCAGGATGACCCTTACTGGGGACACCAAGTCCTCTCCCTTGAGGTCAGTCCCCCCTGGAACTGCCACCCACAGGCATTTACCTGCTTTGAGCTGCAGATGCCAAGGACCATCCCTGTGGAGTCAACCTGTAGTTATGGAGTGTCCCCCTGCCCTGGGCTCTCAGGGGTCACGGAAGGAGCAGGTGCTTCCTGCCCATGGCAGGCGTGGTTTCTATGGTACCCTGTGTAATAGAGGCAGCTCCCAAGGTCCCCTCTGGGCCAGGTGGGGGGGGTGAGAGAAACCCCAAGTGGCCACATTTTCATTGGCTCCTCCCAGCCCAGGTGCTACTACAGGCATGAGAAGCAAAGCTCTGAGCCCTGAGCCCAGGGAGCTGCCTGCAGGTGAGTGAGAGCCGAGGGAAGGCTGTCCAACAGGGTGGACAGGCTGCACCCACCGTGGGTCAGTGCATCTGAGATCGACGTGCACAGGAATCATCAGGAGGCTTGATAAAATGCACGCCCTGTTCAGCACATTCATGTTGGCGCAGGGCCTGAGACCTGCGTTGCCAAGATGCCCAGGTGGGGTGGACGATGCTGTCTCTGAGCCACGCTTTGAGAAGCCAGGCAAAGCCCCACGACCCAGAACAGGAAGGAGGCACAGTGAGCCTCAGGGATCTGGGGAGGCTGCACACAGCAGGGGCTGCCCTGACCCCAAGGGAGGGACAGGATGCTGGAGGTCCCAGCTGCTGAGGCCAGGATGTCACGAGCCACGGGCTGGCCCAGAGGGCAGAAAGCCAGCACCCAGGCTTGCTGGGGCTGCTCTGACCCTGCAGAGATTTTCACTCTCTAGACCGTTTGTTTTCCTGGGAGCAGAGACCTGAGCTGCTTTGACCCCAAAGGTGAAAACGGAAGGAAACACGGACAGAGCAGCCTCCCTCCCACCTGATTCACCTGGAGTGTCGAGGGAGACCTCGAGAGTCTGGTGGCAAGGCCATGGAGGGGGAAGAGCTTTCTCAGCAAGCCGACTCCAGGTGGGGGCGGGCTGCGGGCAGCGCGTGTAGCGGTGGGGTTTCAGGATGTGACTAGGAGGTGTCCCATCCTCTCGCCTTGGGCAACTGGTGGGGCCGCAAAGTGCCATCCCAGGGCAAAGTTTGTGCTTTCGGAAATTTCTTTTCAAGGAAGCAATTAGCCGGGCAGACCTGTTGTCCTTTTGCAAGCAGCAAATCACCCAGGAAAATGTAATTACCCGTTCGCTTTGTTATTAGCGCACAGCTAAGAAGATTGAAGCAATCGCCCCTTTCATGCTATTTCAAAGCTCACTCACACGATGCATCCCTGATATTAAACACAATGAGACTTTTTTTTTTGAATTCAATTAAGCATTTGCCTACTGTGACTCTTTATTCACTGCAAATTGTCTCAGTAAATAATCTTCATCAAAAGTCAGAACCAATCCCCATTAGTTGTTTAGATTAATTAATGGGTCCCCCTGGAGCCACCCAAATGAATTCAATTTGAACGTCAACAACTTGGCGATGGAGTTTCCCAGGTTGGCATTAAGACAATATTAAACCTGCAATAAGTCACATTTAAAATGTTAATTCAGAGAAGCTCTCCATTTAGAGCATTTAATTAAATCCTTAAATAAACGGCATGGGCTCAGTACCAGATGGTTCTGCATTTTCATTACGGCGCAGAGCCTTGAAGTCATTGTGGGAAGTAATATTGGAGGCGCCGTGAAGATAACCAGGATATATAGAGTAATAAAATCTAATCTCGTTTCCAGCGGGGAGATTCAGTGTATGTACACAACCCGGGCTCAAATTGTAAGTTAATTACATTAACCCCGGTGTACTCCGGGATCTGAGAAGCCAGAGACGAAGTGAGTCTTTTTCCTATCATAAGATTCTTTTCAACTTCACTATATTAATTTTTAGCCAAATACTTACTCATAAGGAAAATTGAAGTTAATGTAACCAAAGATAAAGGAACGCAGCCTTAATATTCTGAGGGGATTATAGAGACCCATGAAAACACACTCTGCAAATGTCATCGGCTTGGAATGGATTTATGGAGTCGGGGGAGAAGAAATGAAGATTCCAAGAAGACCTCCGTCTCCGCCCATTTCCCCTCCCAGCCTGGGGTTAATAAAGGGCCTAATCTAGAAAAGTCCATCCCTGGATTCAAACAGTCCCACGGCGGCAGTGAGGTGTGTCGGTGGAGGAGGGACCCGCGGCCCCAGGGGGCGTCCCTTCATGTTAGATTCTGGCTGACCTAGGTGTCCCGGGCAGCAGCACCATCTCCGCCTGCCCCCTGCATGGCCCCTGTGTTGTCCTGGCTCAGCCTCAGAGCACCAGCTCCACCAGCAGGGAGGCGGCCCGTCCACGTGCCCAGCCTCCCTCTCAGGACGTCCGGGAGGACTGTCCATTCCTCCTCTGCCAGCCCCAAGAGCCCGGGTGGCACCCTGAGGAGCAAGAAGTGACTGTGCCCATTGTCCACTCAGCTCCGGGAGGGAACCTGGCCTCTGGCAACAGCCCCACTCTGCTTGCTCTCGGGTCACTTGGCCCTCTGAGGAAATAAGGAAAACCTAAAATCTTGTGATTGTCTCAAAAGTACAGATTTCGCTGCTACCATTCGAGGCCAGGCAGTCGGACGTGAAGTGAAGGCCAACAGCCCCGTCCTGGGAATGGCTGCCCGCCCCGCACTTGCCTTTGCTTGACCTTCTCAGGCCTTGACCCTCTGCCTGATGCCCTGCACCATCCTCCCCGCTCCTCCTGGAACTGCAGACGCCTCTGGGCCTCCAATCTGGTCTTGGGTCTGAAACAAATGACCACAGCTCCAAGGACCCGATCTGCCCTCTGGGCTCTGGAATTCCCACACAGCTTCCTTTTTCCTTCCCGACTTGAGTGTTGACATTTACTGCTGAAGAATGTCCATCCTGAGGTCCTCGGGGGCTTCCTCTGAAACTGATGGCTAGTGGGGGTTTGGAGTGCTAAGGGTTAAGAAGGACTCCGAGCCGAATCCAGTCTCTCAGAACATGGAACAATCAACACTGTTGTGTTTACTTTCTCGGGTTTTACAATCTCACTGGAAACATTTTAATGGCTATTCCATACTTTATTTTTATTGTTTTCTTTTTTTTTTTGTCTCTGTTTCATCTTTTCTTTGCAAGGGACATGACCTTGTCTTTGCATGTGAGTCTTTGTCTTAATGTCTGTCTGACCCTTTATTCAGAGAGACATCTAGAAGGGGAATCACTAGTTTAAAGGTTATAAGGACCAAATTATTTAAAAATCGAGCTTGGCCAGCTTTATCACCTAAACAGATATCCCTGGTCAAGAGATCACGCAGGAGAACAAACTTGAATAAGTGATTTCTCCAACTATTCTCATTTTCCATGATTCCTAGTCATAGAAACAAAGAGTTCAGTGCTGGAAAGAAAGTAGTAGATTGGTTCCAGCCGCCTTGTTGGGCCGAGGAAAAGGGAGCCCAGAGAAGATGAATAGCTCAACAAAGTCACAAGGCAGCTCGTGGCCGGCTGGGTCCTGTCTTAGGGTCCTGACCACACATCTGGCCTCCCTCCACTCTTCCTGGGGTGCTGCCCGTCTCTGGGCTTCACACCCACTCACAACCAGACCCTCATCTCCTTGCAGCTTTGGCTTTGGGCATTTCACCCCCTCTTCTGGAGCTTAGAGGAGTGTCCTGTGACTTCCTTCTCCTTTGGAGTGTGGCTGATGCACCCGCCCCAAATTCCCCCTCTGTACATCTATGGTTCCACACAGCAAAGGCAAGACAGAAGAAATGCTGTCCACACCAGTCTCCACCCTGGGAGCATGCGTCTGTTCCAGTTTTTAAGGTAAAATCAATCAATCAAATGGGTTTTGCTTGCATTTGTTTGGGTTGGTTTTTCAGAGAGCACTGCTCCCCACTGTCCTCCCTGCCACAAAGACACTTGCAGATGGAAATATGCAGACGGTTTGCAACAGCAACCTAACTCTGACCTGAGCTCCAGTAACAAAGACACCCTCTCCTGCCAGAGACAATTTTCTGAGCATTCTTCTGGGGAGGGGGAAGCAAGAGGACTGGGAAAGGAGGAGCTCAGAAACCCAGAACCTAGGCTGGGAAGGGGGCAGAGTCTGCTTGGTGGGGAAGTTCTCCAGTGGAGCTCAACATGAAGGTAGTTCATCCCACCCAAACCCAGACATCTGAAGAGCAGGGCGGAGGCCAGAGAAGAGCTCATGTAGCAGAGAGAGCTGGGTTCCCCGGCTCTAGGAAGAGGGTCTTTGAGCACACCCTCTGACGCAGGGTCAGCCGTTTCAACCCACAGGCCTTGGGTGAGCAATCAGGTGCAGCAGAGCTAGAGCAGGCCCTGGGGTGGGCCTCGGAGCCGTTGGAGCTGACGAGGTTGCACGGCCTTTAGCATCTGCGCCTCGACCCAAAGAACTGGCTATTTCATTTCAGGCCAAAATGGACCAGGCACAGCTGAGACCTCAGATGAGGACCTGCAAGTGACCCCCAACTGTCTCAGGACAAACCCGAAGCAGATCCTCTGACCCCACCAGGCAGAGGCTCCACCAGGAGCCTTGCAGGGGAGGACCAAGTCCAGCAGAGCCTCGCTCTCTGTTATTGGTAGCTCAAGTGTCCTGCTTTTTCCCCAAAATGAACAGCCTGGCACATCACCCCACCCCCCTATGCGGCCATAGCACGGATTTCTGGAAAGAGCCTGATTGGGCTGGTCCACTCTGGCTCTGGCTGCTTAAAGATAGCGCTTGTCCCCTGTCCCCTTGGCTTCTCTGGTGAGACACAACTTTCCACCGACACCCCTGCCCTCTGCAGCCTGCTCCCTTCCCTGTGGTGGAGAAGTGCAGAGGGCCCCGCCTTCCTCGCCTTCCATCAGTGTCTCTGTGTGCGGGACTCTAGGTCACGGTCACCTGTTCCTGCTGCCAGCACGCGTGGGGCCTGGGAATCGTTACCTGCAAATTGGGTGCTCCCTGGGGCTGAGCAGGCAGCCCTGATGGAAGAGAAGTGGGGTGGGGACAGCCCAGCCCTACTCAGCAGCCTGAGATGCAGCAGTGACCCACCCCAGGGACCACAAGCCCCAAGCTCTGCAGGGACGGAGGTGTGTGTGATCATCCTCTTCTCACCCTCTAGAGTGGGCCCCGTGGCTCCAAGGTGGCTGCCTGACAAGCCAGTTGTGTCCCCATCATCTGGATGAGAGTGGGTAAAGGCATGGGCGTTTTGATTGCTTTTTGATTTGTGTTCTTTAAAATATTAAAGAAGTTGTGGATGGAACTTTATTTATTTATTTATTTATATGAAGTGCTGAGAATCGAACCCAGTGCCTCACACATGCCAGGCAAGCGCCCTTCCCCTGAGCCCCAGCCCCTGTTTTGTTTTCTAAATGCGCAAATAGTGAGTCTTGAAACTTTTCTCTCCTCCTCCTCCAAAGAGAACAGTAAATGCGCCCATCCTGTGGCTGGCCCAGCCTGAGCTCCACCGGTAAGTGCGCTTCCTCCAGAGCCCGGCTGCTGCCCCCGAGCTGCCCGGCTGTCCCTCCCTCCTCGGGGAGATGCCGGCATCCAACAGGGGCAGGGCACGGGCGAGCAGCCATAAAGCACAGTGCTGTAGGGGTTTGTGAACTGAGCCCGTTTCCGTTCCCCCCGCTGCCCGGGAGAGCAGGGGCTGCGCAGGGGCAGGTGGGCCTGGAGCTGAGGGAGGAGGCTGCCCGCTAAGCTGCACCTGCCAGGGGCAGACTCCCCCATCGCTCTCAGCCGCTTCTCCCTCCCAGCCTCGCTTCCCTGGGCCCCACCACGTCCTCGGCTTTGTGGTTCCCTGTGCCAGGTGGATTGCGGGTCCGATGCCAAGGGGCAGCTCTCATTCCCACGTGTGATCCTCAGGGCCGCAGGTGGCCCACCTTGAGGCCTCCCTCCCCGCTCTCCTCCTCTGCGCTCACCCAGAGGAGCCTCTGCCTCCCCCAGGCGGGCTCCCCAAGAGGATCCCCAATCTGAAGCAGCCTCCTCTGTGAGCTGCGTCCATCAACAAGTGTCCACGGAAGCCCTGTGGGGCCCTCCTGGTGACAGGGTAAACATGACGTACCGCTGCCCCTGGGCCCCAGCTGGGGAGTCTGTCTACACTCCGTCCAGCTCAAGCCACACCGTCACTCCCAGGGCTCTTGCACCGCGGTCGCCCTGGCCCTGGGCGAGGTGCTTGGCCCAGCAGGTAAGGCCTGGGCTGCAGAGGCTGGGGCCACCCCATGACAGGACTGGGCTGAGGCAGATTTTGGGAACAGGAGAGAGCCACAGAGAACTCTGGACATGGTCAAAGGCATGTGCCACCGGAGATGCACGTGGGGAGCCCAAGAAGCAGCACTGAGGGCCAGGATGGGGACGGGAGCCACAGGAATGGCTCACAGCCATCGTCCTCTTGACCCCTGGGCTGGCCTGGTGGTCCCAGGAGGATTCCCCCAGCCTATTTAGAGAGAGCCCCTGCCCTGCACAGAAGAGGACTTGAGGCCCAGGGTGGCAGGTGAGTGGTGCAGGCCCACAGGCCCCGAGTGCTGAGCTGGGGTCTCCAGCCTGGCGTCCCAACCCTCACCCTAGGCTTTCTTCTGCACCTCATTAAAAATCTTAGAGTCCCTTACAATTAGAATAAAGTGCTGCTTGGTTTTCATGCTTAGCCTAGATCTATTGTTCCTGGCCACCCTGAGAGCAGGGGCAATTCTCTCTTGCGGGAGAGGACAGGGTGATGGGTGGGCTCTGCACATGGCCCTGGGATGAGCTAGCCTTTTGAAGCTTCCGTCACAAGCCAGTTTGGTGGGGACAATGTGTGTTGCTACCGCCCAGAGTGGTCTGTGCCTCCCTTTAGGATGGGACCAGCTGGGTCAACCATGCTCTGTCCAGCTGCTCCTGAACTGGCCACCAGGCCTTCCCTTATTACAGCATGGTGGGGTCCATCTCCGAAAGAAGGTGGAGGCCATCAGCCTGGCCCCCAGAGGCAGGCCGTGCTGGGACCAGGGCTCCGTCCCCAGGTGGGCAGGTGTGGGTTAGCCCCTGCTGTACCTAGTCTGCTCAGCAAGGGAGACGCATCAGGACACAACGCCCCGATCTTGGCTCTCTAAGTCAGAATTGCGATTCATCAAAATAAAAGAGATTCTAAGTAGACAGAGTCACCAGGAGTCGTTGGGATGTTGGGGAAAGCTGAGATTTTAGGGTGACACTTTCAGGTGAGGGCTGGAGCTGCCCTGATCTCTTAGCAGCCGTTTCGTGTTTAACTCAGACTCGGAGGGAGAGAAAAATGATCAGGAGCTTTTGACTTAGACCATCCTGACTTCTGGCCCTGGCTCCACCCGTCCTTGCAGGGGGGATTAGGGGAAATGGCGCTCCCGGCACGCGGCAGGGGCTTGCGTTAACCAGGAGACTTCTGGTCACCAGGGACCCAAGTCCCAGACTCAGAGAAGAGGGAAGCTCTGTTCTGGCAAAGGCAGGGACCCCGGGACCCCTGGGGGGGGCCACCTTCCCCGAGGCTCACTGGCCTCTTCGCCTTGTCCTGTTGGCTTCCTCGTGACCTTGCAGTGTGGCGGGCTGGGGCAATCCCAGGGCCACAGCACAAGGTCAGCCTTGTGCTCCCAAGGGGCAGGTGGGGTGGAGGACAGGGGAGGCCAGAGCCAGCCACACTCGGCTCCTCCCTGGCCACGCCCAGGTCTGCTGCATGGCCAAGACTCTCAGGTGAAGAAGTGATTTCTCTTGTTCTTGCAATAAACTTTGTCCAGAAGTCACGGTGAATGCTTTATATTCTGTGCTAGTCAAACTGTCAAAAGGTCTTTTCTTTTTTACTGAAGTACAGAACTGGGCACTGTGGGCTGCGAGCAAGTGCTCTGCCACAGAGCTACGCCCCAGCCCCAGCCGACCCTTTCAAGTGCTCCCCTGGCCTCACATTTGTGCTGGGGACTGGGGACCTAAACTTGGTCCTCACCCTGAACAACACAGCTTTCCAAGGAGCCTGGGGTCTGAGCCTGCTCAGGGTCCCAGCCAGAGTATGTGGTCACAAGAGTGCCCGGCATTCCGCAAAACTGTGGTCCTGTGACATCCATCCAGGCTGCCCAGGTTCCTCCTGTGGGTTTGGCATGGTCCTGACTGACTCCACGGACAGGAGGGCACGCGGCCTTTAGAGGTCCTGTCTTTATTTTTCCAGTCATCCAGCAGAGAGCTCCCGGGCCACACCTGAGAAGTGCAGGGGCAAGGGGACCTTCCCTCTGCCACTTGGGAAGGGACGACAGGCTCCATATTGCCAGCGGTTTGGCTATTTCTGGGCTGACTGGCCCTGTGGCCAGCAGGTGACTGTGGTTATCTGGGATGAACAGTGGTGCCCAGACCCACGTGCCTCTCCCTGGGCCTGACTCTCGGGGACGCATCTGGTGAGCGTCTAACCAGAATGGAGAGCGCTGTAAGGGGGCAGCTCTGGGATAGCCCAGGCATCCCTTATGGAGAAGATCATCTCTATGGAGTCTGAACGCTTCGCCCTTAAGTAACTCAAGCCGTTTCTCCTAAGCAGCCCGCTGCCCACCAGCTGTGCCAGCAGGACAGGATCAGTACTGAGGGGCATGTGCCATGGCATTTCCAGCCCGTGGGTGAGCTGAGACTCATGTGCATTGGGCAGCAGGTCTCAGGAGTGGAGTAAACAGGCCTCTGAATAGACCTGGCTAGTGGGGTGGGGAGAAGCCACAAAGACACACAGCACAAAGGACCAGGAGATCTGTTTTTTGTCCATGCTAAATGATCTCCCTGTTCAGGGAGGTCGAGGGTCGCTCTGTGGGGGAAGGGTCCCCAGGGAGCACAGAGCACTCCAGGAAGAGGAGATTCTGCCCACTTGGGCAGGAAGGGCAGTGTGTGCTCAGCTCTGTACCAGAGGGTCCTGCACCGTGGAGCCCGTGGCTCTGACCTGGGGAGAAAGGCCAGCCTCCTCTCCCCATCCCTAACCTCTTGCTCTGTACCCTTGGCCTTGGACAACTCTTCCTGTCCTCCTAAACCAGTGCTGACCTCCCGGCTCCTTTTACTTCATTCATTCATTTGGGAAAGAGCCCGTGGAGCGCCTGCTTGGAGGCCCTGCCGCTGCCCCTCCCTCGCTGATGAGGATCCCACCCTCCCTCCAATGTGTCCCTGCCCCCGCATACCCACATTCAGTCTTTGATGTTGCCACTCACAGCTGGCCTAGATATGTCCTTGGTCTAGTCCAGTCCCCAAGGTACATCCCAAACACAGACCCTCAAGACTGCCACCCTCAGGCCCAGCTGACAGGATGTGGGCGAGGGCAGTATAAACAGGACATCCAGGAGGAGCGACCTTGCCAGTCTCTCCCCCAGAGTCAGAGAAATGGATGCATTGGGTGCGATTTGCGTTCATTTAACAGAGCAGCAAGTGGTGCACAAGGGAAGGAGAAATCAATTTAAATACGGCTAAAGGCAGAGCTTAGCTGCCTTTTTCATGGATTGAACCCGGGGCCTCAAGTATGTCAGGCCATGCTCTGCCACTGAGTTGCACGCCCCGCCCCTAAATTTTTACTCTAAAGAAAAAGAAAAGGAGACGGTGAGGAGTTTCCATCCCCCGTTGACCGCTTGTCCTGGGTTCTCAGGTAACAGCCCTTCTGGGCTCAGCCAGTCTCCGGAGCAGCTCGCCCTTACCCAGCTCACTCTGCGGTAGCAGGTGGCTCAGGTGCCCGTGGAGTTTGACGGTTAAAAGCTTGAAAAACAGGGACGATTCCCCAGAGCACGTCATTTGCCTTTGCCAGCAGCGTCCTCTTGAAGAGGCCCTGCAGACTCCAGGTGGACAGGCTTCGGAAGCTTCTAGAGTGAGGCTAAATGGGTCCCCTTGGAGCCAACCGAATGGGGGCCAAGCGCTGGTTCTGTGGTTTGCCAGATGTGTGACCTTAGTGAAGTTTCTGGGGAGCCTCTGGCCTCTCCTCTGACATCTTGCTGGGAGCCATTAGCCAAGTAGGTATGACAATTTCCTTGCCAGCGTACCCCATGTTGCAGTGACATTGAATGTAGGTGACCTTGCTCAAGGACCAAGGCGGATTAGGGTGTTCCCGGTTTAAGATAATCGTGTTTAGGGCGTTCCCAGTTTAGGTTCCAGGTTTAAGGTTTAAGATTATTCCTGCTGGGAATAGGGCGTATCCTGCTGCCTGAGTTCCCCTTGAGTTCTCACGGGATTCAGAGTATTTTTTGGGAGATAGAAGCCCAGTGGAGGTGGATTTGGGCAGAGAACGTGGATTTCCCCAGAACGTGATTGTAGACGGCTGGTGTGAGTTCGGGAATAAAGAGTTGCTGTTTGAATCTACAAGCTGTGTGGTGGCTCGTGATTGTGTGCCCAGCCAGACTGCGGCAACATCTAAAGGCAGAGAAGGCCTCGTTGCAGGGCTAGTGGGGACCTGAGCAAGAGGAAAGAGGACGCAGGTTCAGTGCGGGGCTGGGGGTGCACCAGCCTCGTGTGCCAATCTTATTGTAACTGTCATCACCACAACACGGCCACCAAGAGCCACAGTAAGAGGAGACTGGCAGAGCTGCTGGTGCCACCAGAGGACGCACCAAGGCCCTAACGTCACAGGTGACCCATGAGAGCAATGGGGAGAGGTGTGTATGGAAGCCCCCAGTGCCTGGGCCCGGCCCACTCGGTTGTGGGGTGCTGCTCACTTCTGGAATGACATCCATGGGGAGGGTCTCCTTGACACGCAGACAGCTCTCATTTCTGGTCTCCTTTTCCACCTTTGACTAATGGCCGACCTGACATCTTTCAGCAAGTGACCTTGTAGCAGCTGGTAATTCAAATATCTTTCAGTGTCAGAAATAATAAGCGCCACCATGAGATGAACAAGCAGAGCTTAAGTTGAGTGCAGATTAATGGGGTTTTAATATTCCTAATTTAATCACTCCTTTCTGTCGCACTATAGGCAACATGATGTAGCAGCTAATTATTTTTTTAACCACGATGGGGATCTTTCCTAATCAATTTTCTATTTAACATGAATGAAGGGAGGGCAGTGATGAATGAGAGAATAAATCTTACCAAACAGGCACAAGCAAGCGATCTGTTAAAAATATGTGGGTTGATTTTTTTTTTTCTCTTCTCCTGGAGCAAATTCTTCAGGGATGGGACAGGGGCACAGTTGTAAGTCCCTCTCTTTCTGAAAAGGGGAAAAAAGTTTTAGAGAATGTGTTGGCGGCAGAGTAACAAGCCCACCTGTCTTTATAATATGAAACAATGTGTCTAGTGGGCGGCTGCGCAGCTGGGGCGGTGTATACCACCAACACCCAGGCCCGGCTCCAGTGTGTGACGCCCTGGGGTTCTGTAGGTGCTACATTGTACACAGGGAAACACAGAGGGGTTTCATAGCTGCCTCCATTTCTTAGGAACATGAAATACATGCCTGTTTATTCATGTGCTGGTGCTGCCCTTTACCATGGGGGCGGGAGCCTCTGTTTTCTCATCTTTTAACTGGGTGGGATGATGCCCCTGGGAACCTCATGAGGGCACGCGGTGGGGCTTCACGTGTATGCCCCAAATCTTACTTTAATTTTCATGACACTGGAAGTGTCTGAGGCTGGGTGCCCGGGAGCAGACCCTGATGTGGGGACCTACGCAAAGGGGTCAGGAGGAAAGCAGAGTGGGGAGTGGGGAGTGGGAGGGCCTCAGGCCAAGCCCACGCTGACCAGCTCAGGCCCAGGCAAGCTGGGTGAGGACCCTGAGAGCGGTTCTGGTCAGGGCTCAGGAGCCAGGGTGTAGACCTCACCGTCAGTCATGGGGTCAGAGGGACAGAAATTCCCAGGCACTCTGGTCCTCCTGCCGAGTGGTCTGCAACCCGAGGACAGCCTTCTGAGCAGGCCACTCAAGCATCGCCCGAGGAGTGTGCACCAAGGTGGGGAGGGGTCCTGAGGGCCTGGGGTGAGCTCCGAGCTGTAACCGGGGAAGCCCGAGGGGCAGACTGCAGGAGCCCACCTAGCCATTTCTCATAAGGAGCAGAGTTGGACACCTGTGCTGGGTCACCATCCCTGCAACCACGTGTCCCCTCCTGCTGTAGTGACTGCACTGTCTCAGCCAGAGGCCCCCCCACCACCACACACACTGCCAAGATCCCTGCTCTCCTGGGCTGACATTCCGGAGGGAGATGGGCGAAGCAACAAACACACAATGACACTGTGTCTTTTTTCTGCAAATAAAGCCGAAAGGGAGCAGAGGGGGCCTGGGCTGGGGCAGGAGCGCAGGCTCAGGGAGCACCCAGGGGAGCCTGGCCCGGGAGGTTCCTGCACAGAAAGAGACAGGAGGGTGCCCCCACAGGAGGTGGGATGTTTTGCAGAAGGGCCTTCCTGGCAGTGGCAACAGCGAGTTGAAGGCTCGGAGGTTGGGCTTGCCTGGAAGCGGGGAGCTAGTGTGGCTGCAGCGAGGTGGGGGCGGGGCTGGGGGCGGTGGGAGAGGGTGCAGCCTGGCGAGAGGGCAGCTCTGGCGAGGCCTGGGCCTTGTGAGCACTGCAGCTTCCTCTCTGGTGGGTGGGGCGCCCCTGGAGATGAGAGCTGGGGGTGACAGCCAGTCTGCATGTTAAAATGCCGACTTCAATGTTGGAGCCCAGTCGGGAGGGGGAGGGATCCTGGGTTGGGGCAAGGGCACTTGCAAGGGCTTCTGAAAAAGCCCCCGTGAAAGATGATGGTGACCACAGTGGAGATGAGGAGGGGAAGGGCTGGGACCTGGGAGTGTCCCTGTGCCCGAGTGGCCAGCCTCTGCCCCAGATGGCTGTGGAGTGTGGGACACAGTGGAGACAAAGTCCAGCTCTTTTGCAGAGAGTTTGGAGGCTGCCTTGCCGATACCCAAGAGGGGCTTGTTTTCTTCCACAGGAGGGGAAGAGTGGAGGAGATGAGGCAGGAGGAGAGGCGGGATTAGCAATGAGCAGCAGGGGCTGCCCTCACTGTGGGGCAGGCACAGCTCAGGCCACCCCAGCAGGTAGCAAGGACAGACGTTTGCGAGACACTTAATACATACATCTATATATAAAGCTGTACCCCTGCATTGAGCTGCCCAACTCTGTATTATTCCAACTTCTCTTCTCCCCATCTTCCCAAGGGGAAGTGAGGTCAGCCCTGCCCCAACCTCCGCCTTCCTCAACCAGAGTCAGTGGGACCAGGGAGGGGACAGCTCCAAGTTCTGGTTTCCTTCTGCTCTCCCACCGGGCCCTAGAGCTGTAAATCAGCATGGCCATGTCTTTAATTTCCTTTGTCTGCGGAGGTCATTCAGAGGCTTCAGAGTGGTTCTGTTAAGCCCTGGCGTCCCTAGTGAATACTTGAGGCCAGGTTTTCCCTCTGCAGGAGGGAAACAGAACATTTGCCTTGAAACCTCTTCTTTTGCCTCAAGGAAAACCAGGAGAAAACGTTTTGCAGAGAAAGAGAACAGATGCCCAGTAGGTGTTCTGGTGTCCTCCAAAGACAGTCCACGTGGACGCGCCCTGCCACCCTCCCTCTGCCGACAAGAGGGCTCCAGACTTGGTGGGGGGCAGTTCCCCAGTCCTGCTGTTTCTTTCCACGTGCCCCGGGGGTCACACAACTCAGAAGGGTTTGTCCTTGAGCACTTTTCTCCCTTGGTTTTTAAACAATTTCAGTTTCAAGGAAATTGAATCCATGTGTGTTTGGATTAATTGCCTAACTCCTTAAAAAGTTTTGTAAGAGCAATTTGAAGTCCCAAAAGCTTTTGAAGTTGCTTTCCACCCTTTTCATGTGGCTCATTGGAGGCAACTGAGAGAGCCCTCCAGGCCAGCTTTGTGCCCACAGCTGGATTGCACTAATGAGTAATTAGCAGTCCCCAATGATGATCAGCACCCCCCCCCAACCCCCTGCAAATAAGGGGAGCTTGCAAACCTCACTGTCCAGCGAGCCTCCTGGGTCCTGCTGGATTTCTGGGATTTGCGGAATGTGGACACCTGTGGTCTGGTGTTTAATTTGAGACTTCCTCTTCCCCTCCTTCCAGAAATTGGCTGCTGCTTTGCTGTTGTGGTCAGCAGTTGAGGAAACTCGGGGACCCCAGGGGTGAACTTCTTGTGCTGCTGAGAAGGCCACACCCTCTCCTCTGTGCATGGCTCTGATGACCCGCCATCTTGCCTGATGGCGGGCTTTCATCCTGGATGGTGGAGGCAGGACATCTTCCTGAGCAGCCGCATCCCTCTGAAGGCTGGGGTTGAGTACCCAGCCCGGAAGCCCTCCTCTCTCCAACCTTAGGCTTAAGTGGAGATAACCCCGAGCTCTGGGGTTGCTGAGAGCCAGCTTCCTGTGCTCCGAGACCTCAGGAGAGCATTGCCCACCGTGGTGCCTTTACCGGGCTGAGCCCTTCCTCGTGGGGCTTCCTGTGCCCTCCTCCAGCCTGACCTTCTCACCCACCTGCAGCCCCAATGGCCTCTGACCCCTTCTCCATGACTTCCTGTGAGCCATGCCCTTCCCCAGCTCCCATGTCAACCTGGCGATGAGCAGGAAGTGATTCCGGGCACTGCAGTTCAGCCGGCAGGAGGACCATGTGTCCCGCCTGCTCCCCTCCCTGCAGCCCTCTGTGGAAGACTAGGGTGGCAAGCAGCACTGCTCACTGAACTCCCCTGGGTGGATAAACACTGCTCAGGGTGCGGATGAGCGCAGGAAGGGCGGAGGTGATGCGGTATCCCTGGGGTTCTGCCTCTGGATCCAACACTCCAACCCAAATGCTTTTGTGGCTCTTTCCCCTCAGGACTCAGCCCAGTCAGGAGGCTCCGAGGTCCCCCAGATCCATCCCCCTCAGCAGCCTGCCCAGGACTTCACCTCCAGCATCGTAGAGAGGGTTTCCTCAGGGGCCCAAGCACACGACTCCACGGACCAGCAGGCATGGGACGAGCAAGCTCCTCTCCTGCTCTGTGCCCCTCTAGAGTAATGGCAGAACCCGAATGTGTGACCATCTGCACTGCCATTCTGACACCGAGTACCTGGAATGAGAGTGGACATCCAAGGGGAAGGGCACCCTCCCCCACAAGACTGCCCTCACTTTGCATGCTGGCCACAAGCCCAGGGGTCCCCAGGTCACCCAGGCTCCTGACCAGCTGCCTACAAATGTAGGAGTTTCCACAACCTCCTCATGTTCAGTAATTCACCCGAACAACTCTCAGAACCCAGGGAAGGGCTGTACTCATGACAGAGATTTCATTATCAAGGATTCAAATCAGAACCAGCCACAGGAAGAGATGCACAAGGAGCCTCCCCGTTCCCGGGACATGCCAACCCCCTGGCATGCTGCTGTGTGCCAACCCGAGGCACTCACCCAAGCTTCCGACGTCCGGTTTTATTGGGTCTTTGTGTGGGCCTGATCGACAGGACTCCATCTCCAGCCACTGGCCTGGAGGCTGAGGGAGTGCCCCAGCCCGCTTGTCTTTCTGGCAAGTTCTGCCCTCACTGTGAGTCACCTGTTAGCAAAAACCATCAGAGCACACCAGGAATGGCCATGCCAAGTCTGAGAGGAGACCTGAGGAGCAAAGGCCAGCCCAGTCCTCATGGGAGAGCAAGGGTGGGCACACAGGCCACACGCTCTCGCGGCTCTGTCTTCCAAGAGGTCTCCCTGACCCAGCAGGCTGAAGCCAGGTTCCCTGCAGAGATGACGGGGGAGACTTGGACAAGGGCTCTGTCCCGAAGGGACCCAGAGCTCAGGTTCACACGCCCTAATATAATCTTCAAAACTTTTTCCTTAAAAATTATATGGTTCCCTTGAAGCCTCCCTGTCAAAACCGTGTGGAATTGTCTCAGGATTAAAAGAGCTGGAGTAGACATGGGAACCTCATTCTTTGCCAGTGGATTAATGAGTCTCGTTTCCGGCTGGACGCCTCGGCATGGTGGGATTTTCAGGGCAGCTCAGCATCCTCTGTACACCGGGCAACGGTACCAAGCTGGGGTGCAGCAGGAAGCAGGCGTGAGGCCCTGGCACAGAGACTTCCAGCCTCGTTTTGTGGAGGGGTGAGGCTGGGGGCACAGACACGGAACCAGGACTGTAGTTTGGTGTGGGAAGAGGTATCAAGGAAGAAAATCACCATGGCATAGCTCTGGTTCAGGACGCATGAAATGGAGTTAGGAGGCCATTGTAAGTCTTAGAACCGGGCCGCCTCTACCTGATGCACATTGACCTTCCACTCGGGCCAAATGGCAATTCACTAGCTTTTGGTCACTGCTTGTAAAACCTCCTGCTTCCCCTAAACAACCTGAGACTGAGACAAGACAACACCCACCTTTCTTACACGACAGCTTGACTCTTGCTGCTACCGACTGCACTTCCTGAGAAGCACTGGTGTGGCCACCCTTGCAGTCTGGGAATCCCGTGGAGCACATTGTCAGCCCGGCTTGACTCTGGTGGATTTCATTCTTGGTCCACAGAAGTGGTGGAGAGCCCTGGGAATACAAGGCAGGGACTCTGGCTCACACTGATTGGGGTCGGGAGCATCTCCGCGGGTCCTAAGGGAGCAGTGGAGGGAACAGGATGAGCATGAGCTGGGGGAACAGCAGGAACATCTGAAAATCTGCCCCGGTGTCAGACCCTGGTGTCTCCCTTTTGTAATGCCTTCCAGTGTTCCTGACTGCCACCCTGCCCTATAGCTTGTCACCTGCACCTTTGAGCAAGCTGTTAAAACCCAACTGGACACCCCTTTCTCTTCTGAAACTCTTCCACAGCTCCACCTCATCTTTAATTTTATTTTAAAATTTTGTTTATTTTTGGCACTGGGGACTGAACCCAGGAGTGCTTACCCACTGAGCCACATCCCGGCACTTTTTATTTTTCATTTTGAGACAGGGACTTGCTAAGTTGCTGAGGCTGGCTTTGAACTCGCGACCCTCCTGCCTCCACCTCCCGAGTTGCTGGGACTACAGGCGTGCACCACCGCACCCGGCTATCTTTCTGTTCTTTAATTAAAATGAAATTCACATAACATCAGTCATTTTAGAGGGAACGGTTCCCAGTTTGTGCGACCAATCTGACACCGGGGCAGATTTTCAGGGAGGAGGGTGTGATATTTGGGGCGTATCTAGGAGGCCGGTTTAGGAATACAAATGTTTTCTCGGTTGACTGTACTAGGAACAGCTTTGCCAAGTGGCACGTTGATGAAGAGCTGTCCTAACGAAGGCTTTGCCTGATAGGTCCCACCTTCATGCTCTGTCTTGCTTTGGACCCCAAGGACCACGCCACAGCTGTAAGGGGCCTCCTGCCATTCTGCTCAGGCCCACCCATCAGTGGATGCAGGATTGTGGATCTTGCCGCTCATGTGTGCAAGCCAAGTGCTCACTTGGGCTTAAACAGCAAGGACCTGAAACAGTTCTGGGAGAGGTAACTCTAAAAGCGCCATCCACACAGCTTCCAAGACTCTTAGCTTGGCCTTCAGAACCAGAGTTGGACTCCCACGTGTGCCATCAGGCAGATGTGGTGTGACACAGATCCCCGTCTTAACCCACTTTGAACCGGCATCTGTTTGCAGGGTCTGGAATCTTCCTAGAGCTCCGCTTACCCTTGTGACGTTTCTGAAGAGGCCTTCCTACCTGTTCCCTGTGCCAGGAGTTTGGAAATGGCAGTCAGCCCACGGCAACAAAGTTCTGGCCTCATCTTTGCAAAATCATTTTTTTAAAGGGGGCCCAGTATTTAATTATGCACAGAGGGATTATCCATGCATATATCTGGGCCTCAGCACAGCATATTCCAGAGTAATTGCTCCTTCCCGGGGTGGAGGTGACCCCAGGGGACCCTAACTAATTTGAATATCAAGTCTGATAAGAATGTAATTAGGTAGGGACTGTAGGAAATCTGCCCATGCATTTCTAAAGTCAAATAAGCTTTGCCCAGTTCTGCTGGGCATCCAGTGCCTCGTGGCCCTCCCTGAGGTGCCTGAGGTACAGAAGCTTGTGAGAGTCATAGCTGCTTAGGTGGAGACTTGCAGGTCATCTGTGGGGTGGACACTGCCCTCACAGACAGGCCCTGCTCCAGAGACGGTCACCTGCCCAGGCCAGGCCATTCAGCTAGTTGGAGCCTCTTGGTTATAGGGACTTTTTCCAGCAGACTCATTGGACTCCGGTGAGTCATTGGGGACCTCTCTGAAAGGGAGGAAAGGTGTGCTCTCTTCTCCTGGGCTCACTGGGCCGTGGGCCGGAGGCCTCTGTCCCTGCATCCACCTGGGTGGGGACTACCTGGAAAGGAACCTAGCACAGGGGAGAGCAGAGTCAGGGGACGGAGCAGTTCTCGAGGACAGTCTGCACACAGGGGACCAACCATGTGGAACCTTCTGGATCTTTTAGTTATATGAACGCCCCCGCCCCCACCGTCTTTGACTTCAGCCCACCAAGCTGGCCTTCAGTCCTGCCCATCAGAGCTCTCGGGCATCCACCCCAGGTGGCCGCCGCATTCCACCAAGTCCACCATGGGCCCAGAGTGGCCTGCGGGGAGTCAGCCCCATGTGGACCCTCTCTGCCTGTGCCCCCATGGAGGGGCCTCATTCTCTCCAGGGAACAGCTCCAAACACGGTGACCTGTCAGTGGGGCATCTTTGTCAGCTGAGCTTTGAAAAGGTCTCCTCCCTCCCCGGTGTGGGACCCCATGTTCTTCCCCACTTCCTGTGATCTGGGGATGGCAAGCAGCTTCTGTCCCCCCGGTCCTCCTTTGCAAATGGGCTCTCCGCATCCCCCACACTGTCCCCATGCTGTGCCTGTGGCCTGGGAGAACAGCCACAGGTGCGTTCCTGGGGAGGCTGTGCTCCTGAGGAGGGGGATGCACAGCACAGCACTGCTCGCCAAACACCCCAGCCCCCACCCCAGCCCCCCGCCCGGGCCCAGCAATGCCTCCTCAGGCTCCGTGCCAGCCGGAATCCCTCCCAGCCAAGACTGTCCTCAGGACCTCAGCCACTGCCCGGCTCAGGAGCCCCTTCCTGCTTCTCCCCCAGTTCAAGTCCCAGCGGTGCTTCCTAGGGCCGTGCGTCCCCAGCCCCCGGGGTCTCCAGCCTCCGCTCGGGCAGGACAGGAGAGCAGCGTGCATCCACAACGGCTCATCTTTCCCTTCATCCGCCAGCGAGGGTGGGGCCGGCTGGGTCTGTCTTCCTGCTGACAGGATTCACATCACCCTCCCTGGGAGGCAGGGCCAGATGCAGTCATTGTGGCTCTCAACAGCCATTTGTTTGTCTCCCTGCAGCTCTGGAAATTAGTCCCCTGCCTAGGCTGAGGTCCCCTGCCAGCTCCCCTCCAGGCACAGCTTGCGTCAGTGTCTCTCTCCTCCGCTCCAGACCCCTTGGCATCCGCCTGGGCTGTGCTGCCCTCGATGGCGCTCCCCAAGGGCACTCTTGTCCGGGGCTGGATTCCAGGTGTGGTCTGACCAGCGGCTTTTCCTCTGAGCCGAGCCTCAGCTTTCCGAAGGCAGTCCTGCTCTTTCCCTGGAGATTGCCCCTCCGCCCCTCGCTGGCAGCTTCCCACACGGCAGTCCTCGGTGAGGTCGGGCTGCCCTAACTTGCAAAAACGCACCAGGAGATGCCGGGGAAATCCAGCAGCATCTGTCCCTGTGTTTTGCACATGGTGGCACCGTGTTTCACTAACTCTGAATCTTGACTCTGTCATCGCTCTGCCCTCCCAGGTGTGTGCTGTATGCAAATCTGACAAGCTCACCTGCTTCTATCTAAGGTTCTAAGGTTCACTAGAAGTGCCCGCCGTCGCCCAAACAAGGGCAGAGCCCTGTGGCCCTCCACTGCGGCTCTCCTTCCAGGGTGACCTTCTAGTCCCTGGGTGAACACTAGTGTATAAATATGAACGCCAGCCAGTATGCCGCCTCGGGCATTCTTAGATTCAGCAATCTGGTGATCTGTTCAAAGTGGAAGGCAGGTCTGTTGTGTCTTATTTCTAGAAGTTTCTAGTTTCGTGCTGACTCTGTGTTCGTGAACCAACTCTGTAATCATCTTTCTTTTTCTAAAGATTCACATGGCGGTGACCTCTTGTTTTTTTTTTTTTTTTCCTAGAATTTTCTTTTGTCTCCATTTTGGTTGGAGAATACAGTCCATATGATTTTGCCTCTTTTACATTTGTTGGGGTTTGTTTTATAACCCAGGTCAATCTTGGCAAATGTTCCTTAGACACCCCAAAATGTGCCTTCTGTCACCACGGGGTGGAGTGTTCTGACAACGTGGAGCTATTGTTGGATGGTGCTGTTGTCTTCTGTGCTCAATGAGGTCAACAAAGGCTACCAGTTGATAAGCTGGGGGACATTTTCCCTTCCCCATTGTACCTGAACTCATTTGGGTTTTTGGAGCAGTGTCTTCACACATCCCCAGCCTCAAGGGCTGGTCCCTGCAGGACGTTTTCCACTGGGCAACCAGACTGAGCCTTTAGGTTAGCTAAACCTCACAGTCCAATATGAAGGCACTTGGTGATGTGGTCTGTCACCTCTCCAGCCTCCTGAGACGTGTTCTGCCATTCTTTCTTGTGTTCCATGAGTCAGACAATCTTGTCTCAAACTGTCTTCCCTTCTTTGCTCTGGGCTTTTGCCCCTGCTCTTCCCTATGCAGGGGACAACACTCAGGTCCCCTGCCTTCCCGGCCCTTCACTTCCTTGTCACTCACGCCCTCTCCCCCCAGAAGCCTGCCTTGAGCCTCCCCAGTCTGAGTGGCCACACACTGGCCTTGCTGGGTGCTCATCACACTGTCCCCTCTGCTTTAATGAGGCAGGGCTCCCCAAGGTTGGAGGCTGAGGCTTGTCGTGAGGTTCCCACGAGGAACCCTTCGGCACCCTGGGAGGTGGGCAGTGCTGGCCATTGCGTAATGCTGAAGAAACAGGCTCCAAACTAGAAGCCGAACTTGCTTCCCCTTCTCCCCACCGCACCAGGGACACGGGTGGGCTACGACACTGGGTTGCCCTGCACCTCCCTTGAGGACAGCTCTCACTTCAACTTGTCCCCGAGAGAACCAGAACTTCAGGTTCGCTTGAGCACTGATGTCGTGTACTGCTTGGACATCTTGAACTGGCCCAAGAGCTGTTTTAGAATTACTTGGGTACACTGGATTTTTAAAAATCACACTTTACTTTTACGTGGACATACAAGGGACAGTAGAAGCAAGGCAGAGAGGAAGTCTGCCTGGCCCTTCCTCACTTCCACAGTGATGATGTCCATCCTTTCCACAGTGGATCCTCTGGGTCACCACGAGCCTTGGCCACGCAGCACTTCTTAGAGGAATCCTCGGTGACCACGCCAGGCTTTTCCTGCAAGGCATTGGAACCTGGATGGCGGTGAGCATGGGCACTGTTGATGCTTACAGGTGGTCAGATGACCAGATGTCCCATTCTCCCAGCTGACCAGAAGGACAGTGACTCAAGACTGGGCACCACTGAAAGGCAGGAAAGGGGGAATCTTACAGATTGTGAAACATGCTCCTAGTGACCCTTCCTGTTCAGGGGTTTCCAATCATTCTCACGCACGCTTGCTGTCCACGGGAGTGCGAGCCCTTCTCTAGGTTGTCCACTGTGCCCCACTTGGGGGTCAGGGCCCATTACACTGCTCTTGACTAAGGCTGGGAAACAGGCTTTAATGTCTAGGAAGGCAAGGATCCCGTCCTCATTCATTTTTCAGGGGTTATGACCTATTTAATTTTTCTGTACAAATTTTAGAATGTTTATCATACTCCCGCACAAAAATCCAAGTAGGATTTCAGGTAGAACTGCATTAAACTTATAAGTGTATTTGTGTTAATTGATATGATATTTTAGCTAAATTATAAATATTATATTTATGTGCTAGCTGAATAACATGATTCTATTAATCACATAATATATGAGTTTTATGTTATAAATTAACATAAATGGATTATATCGCATAACACATACATTTATGTTGTATTATTTTTATATATTAATTAATATAGATTAGTAGGATTTACTTAATTATATTAATTTGGTAAAACTGACATCTTTATTGTACGTTATCCTGTGCAAGAGATGGAATCTGTCCCTTGGTTCAGACCTTCTTGTACTGTTTTAAAAGTCCTGTTTAGTGAGCTCTAGTTTCCACCGTGATTTCTAGGTGCCCATTTCTCTGAGTCTGATGGCTGAGTGTGGCTGTGCACCTATCACCACGACCGAGCTCTGGCGAGCGTCTGCGCTCTCTCTTCACCGGGGAGAGCTAGTACCTGAGCTTGGAAGGTGGCGTTCCAGCCTCAGCCCCTTAGGGGAGAGCTGGGGAGCCAGCGAGCCCTCAGGAGAGGCTGGGGGTGAACGTCCTGGGCTATTTAGCCTTCAAAAAGTCTGACGCAGCCCATCACAAAATGTACTACTCCTTTACCGGACACCAAGAAAGAAAAAGATACTGATAGTTGAAAATGACGACGTGCTGTTTGCTGTGAGACTCGTTCATCTCAGGGCTGCTGAAATGTGAGGACTTGCCAACCTGAGCTTCCACGTGTGCGGCATCTTCCTACATGTTTGGGATTATCTTCTGCCTGGAGGTGCCAGGCCAGGTCGGGAGGTAACAGGGTCGGGGAGAATATTCTGGGGACGGCACAGCCCATGCAAGGCCCCACAGGGACCAGAAGGACACATATTAAATCACTGGTGGGTACTGCAAAACGGGCCCCCATAGGGCAGTGCCCCTTATACCCAGTGGAGACGTGGAGGTGGCGATGCCTCACGGGGGCTGCGTCTGCTTCCTGGTGCTGACAGACCGACTCTGCATGCACAACAGAAATGTGCTCTGGACACCAGAGTCTGGAGTCACCAGGTGTGCAGGGCCACACCCTTCCAGAGCTCTTGGGGGACAGTCGTGCCTGTGTTTTCTAGGCTCTGGGATCCTAGGCACTTGTCCTGTGGCCACCTGGCTCCAGTCTCTGCTGCTGTCTTCCCCTGGCTTTTTCTGGGTCTGAGTCTCTGGCTTCTTTTACACGGATCCTTGTCGTGAGATCTGGGGTCCACCTGGATAATCCAGGACGATCTCCTCCTGAGATCCTTAATTGAATTACACTTCAAAGACCCTCTTTCCAAATTAAGTTCCAGGTGAATGCGTCTTTTGGGGGCTCCATTCAACCCACTGCAGGGGGCGACTTGTCCTGTGAGCTGGCCCAGGCCTCAGCTCACCAGCATCCAGTCAGGGGCTGCCTGCAGGGACCCAGGAGCTGAGTGAACATATGAGGGACCGTCCATCCATGAAGGGGCCCGCATCCCACCAGCACAAGAGGGAGAGGCGAGGCCTGGGGTGGACGGAGGGGAGAGCTGCGGGCAGGAGGGAGGGGCAGAGGACAGAGGACACAGAGGGGTGATCCTCCCTCCTTGGGCACAAAGGCGAGACTGCAGACCTTCAGAAGCCAGCCAGGAGGACTGCCAGCTGGGCCCAGAGAGGCAAGATTCGGAATCAAGATGTTTCAAAATAAGCCTTCAGTCCTGGGTGGATGCCAAGGACTTGATCTTCTCACCATCGGTGACTGCTGGGACCCCATGAACCCCTCTCTCCCTGGGGGTCCTGCTCATCTCCCTCCCACTAACAGCTAGATGCTAGCTTGTCATTCTTCATCCTCAAACAGTTATCACGTCTCAGTCCTTCAGTTGGTACAGATGAAATGCAGTCCCTGCTGCAACACTCCTTGTCCTGGGGAAGAGGAACGAGCGTAAACAATAAGCAAAATGCAGCTTGGACCCCGTGTGGTGGCCATGCCAGCAATCGCAGCTGTTCAGTAGGCCGAGGCAGGAGGATGGCAAGTTGGAAGCCAGCTTGGGCAACTCAGCAAGACCCTGTCTCAAAATGAAAAAATTTTAAAAAGAGATGCGGGTGTAGCTAAGTAGAGAACCCCTGAGTTCAATTTTCAGTACCCCCCAAAATGCAACTTGTGGCTGAGGTTGTAGTCCAGTGACCCAGCATGTGCAAGGTCCAGAGTTCCAGCTCCATCGACACGTGTGCGCGCACACACACACACACACACACACACACCTTGGTAATGCTGGGCTGCAAGCTGCTGAGTGGCGCAAGCTGGTGCCTTCTGCCCATTGGCGGGCCCCCATTTTCCAGGCCAAGGCAAGGCACCTGCCCAGCTGCACAGCTCTCAAGAGAAGGGTGGGCTTCCACACCACGTCCACCCGACCCCAAAGTCTTGCTCCTGGGCAGGGAGGACCTCCCACTGGGTAATCCCCTGAAAAAGATGGGATCCTCCAAGAGGGGGGCTCCAGAGCACAGATTGCCTTAGAAGCATCGTCTAAGTGATGAACCTCCACGACTACCCTCTACGACAAATTTGCCCAGAAATGCAGGTTTCGTAACAGGGGCCCTGAATTAGCTCCTAGGGGTGCTGAGGCACATTACCACCAACTGGGTGCTTGAAACAACAGAAATTCATTCTCTCAAAGTTCTGCAGACTTGAAGTCTGCAGTCAAGATGGCAGAGCACGCCTCCTACAAGGCTCGAGGGGAGATGAGATCGTACGCATTGGATTTGGGGCCCCCTCGAATCCAGCACGACCCCATCTTAGCCACTTAACATCTGCAAAAAACCTATTTCCAAACAAGGTCACCTTCTGTGCTTTCAGGTGAGCATGGATTTGGGGCGGGGGGACACTGTTCCACATAGTTGAATTCCTAACCAGAACTGGAGGAGCTTCTCAGAATTGAGGTCTAAACTGAGACCTGCAGGTGGGAAGAGAGTGTTCTCTGCACAGACTCTGCAGAGACTTAGAAGTTAGAGAACGTAAAGATATTTTCCTCTGGCTAGAACATTCTAGAAATTAGGGGAGGGATTGTATAGCAGGCAGAGTGCAGTCGGGGACCAGATCAGGAAAGGGCTTCTGAGCCATGTTCTAGAAAATGACGTTTCCCCTGAGCCACAGAAGGAACCTAAACCAGAGTTTAAGTGGATTGGCCTCCTGTCTCCCCGGGGCCTGGGCACCCCTGGGGCTTGGACAGACAAGCAGAGTCTGTTCTGCCTGAGGATGCTGAATCCTCCCCCTCCTCTCACGCTCCCTGTCCTCCATCTCCCCCAGCCTCTGGGTCCCCAGCTGCCACAAGAGCCAATAATCCATACTCCTTATCAGAGGGCCAGCAAGAATCGAGGCTAGAGCCCAGCACCTAGGAGGGCTGTGACACCCACCCTGCCACACGGAGAGTGCCGGTCCCATCTGTACTCAGGTGAGGGAGGGAAGCCGTGGGTGGAGCCGCAGGTGAGGATGCCCACTGTGCTCTGCCCATTTCTCTGAGTCAGTAGTGCGTGGAGGAGCCACTTGGGAAATGTCAGGGCTGGGACTTTCTTCCCCCATGGGCTGGGGCAGCACATCCCCACCTCTGTGCCCCCTTCTGGCTTCCGGAGGGACAGGGCTGTGTCCAGAGCTTGGCATGGGAACCCCTTTTCCTGTGGGTGGCTCAAGCTCCCTCAGACCTGATTTTCCTCCTGCTGAGGGTGGGTTTCCATCTTGAGAGGCTCACATCCTGAGGACCAGACTCCCCAGAGCCAGCCTGGCAGGGCAGCCCCTCCTCTGCGGTCCCCAGTGTCCACCGTCAGCCACTCAGCCCCTCAGCCTGCAGTGACAGACCCCAGAGCCCTGGCTGCTGCCTTGCTGATCAGATGAGTGGTTGCCATGGCGACAAGCCTCCCATCCTGTGCCAACTCTGCCTGTGCCCGGCTCCAGGCAGCCTTGGGTGGGAAAGAAGCCTGGGGTCCCAAACGGAGGGAAGACACAGCAGAAGCAGAGCTGGGCATGAGGTGGGGAGGCTGCAGCGTCTCTTGCAGTCAGGTCTTGACGCTGCAATGAGAACGTCACTGGGTGGGGAGCGGCAGTGGTTGGTCCAGATCCTAGACCATTGGATGCTCAAGAGACTTCCATGTGGAAGAGATGGGGGTGGAGGCCGTGAATCCATCTTTGAGTGTGTAAAGGCCTGCCACGGTTGCATGTGCCTTCCAAAATACACACAGGCATCTGACTGCCACTGGGACTCCATTAGAAGGGGCTTAGGTCACGGGAAGGGTTGGGCCGTTGGAGTCTGTGAGGTCCTCAACAGGGGGATCCTGGCACGAGGGCACTCGCTCCCTCCCCGCTGTGTCCCGGGTTTGCTTGTCCTTCTGCCATGGTGTGGCACAGCAGAACGGTCCCTGCCTCCAGCCCGGTTCTTGGGCGTCCAGCCACCCGACTGCGAGCCAAGCTTCTGTGGTTCCTGAGTAGCCAGTCTGTGGTGGCAGCAGAACTGGGCTAAGACCCTGCCTGTCTCTGGGGGCTCCTTTAGGCCTGAATGACCCCACAGGGCTCCTCAGGACGAGCTGGGGGTCCTCGGGTGGCAGGCAGGGATGCGTCCCCCTCTGCACACACTTGATGTGCTAGCTGGGGGGCGGAAAGCATGGTCTGGGGGGTCTCCTGTGGGAACCTGGTCTGCATTGTGGAGAGATGCGGTCTGCGTGACCCCGGGCTTCGGACTGGAGAGGAACCGAGTAGCTCTACCAGCCGGGGTTCATAAAGTGATGGGGGGCCTGGCAGGCAATCGGGGCTCTCTTCCGGGCTCCCCTGCTCTTTCCAGGCATAACTCAGTCTACACAGGAGCCATGCCTGCCCTGGAAGGCTGAGGTCCCAGGAGGTCCCACCCAGCCCTCTCTCGCAGGCAGAGTGGGGCTGACCCCTCCTTTATCAGCTGCCCCATCAGTGTGACCTGAGGCTAGGCCAGGTCCTCAGGTGACCCAGGCTACAGACACCAGCAGAGGCTGGATGCAGCAACTGGGAAGAGGCTAATGGGGCACGTGTCCTAACCCCCAGGATGCTGTCCAGGACGCCCCCTCTTGTCCCTAGATCTCTTAGATGCCACCATTCCCAATTCACTGACAAACCTCGGTCTTGTGGTCCTTGGGCCAGACTGCAGCCCCTCGTCATCTGTCAGCACAAAGCCAGGAGCTGTCCTGAAGGTGCCAATGCTCTGACTTCTGACCCTGATGAGCGTCAGAAGTCAAAAACCACTAGTGCCCCATAAACCCATCATAGTGGAACATGTCCTCAGTCAAATTGTGGTGAGTCAGTGACCGTCTGTCTTGTAGGTGTGGTGGACACTTGCATGAAGCCATCTTTAAATAAGAGACATGTCCCTTGGAAATGTGGGCGGGCCTCATGCAAGCAGTTGAAAACTTTAAGACCCCAAATTGGGGTTTTCCTGAGAAGACATTCTGCCTCCAGACAGCAGCGCCTCACCTGTCTGAAGTCCCCGACAACTGGCTGCCCTGAGATCACAGACTTGCCAGGCCCCAGTGGTGTGAGCCCCCTCCTAACAACTCCCAACGACTGGAGAACCCTGACGCCAATTCCCGGAACCTTGTCTACGCAGCATGGAGCACCCCGTCTATTTCTTTTCCTCCAAACCAGCTTCTTCTCTCCTTTTTACCTCACCAACGACATGGGTTTTCCACAGCACACAAAAGCCGTAATGGAGTCCCCAAGTCAGAGTCCCGGTCCTTTCCTCCTGCCCCTGTGGACCGGACTGTCTCCTCCTGCCAATCAGCTCCCTGGGAGGTGGGGAGGAGCCAAGGTTCCGCAGAGGCCGAGGTGGAGCTGGTGGGGAGGAGGAAGGCTGAGCCTGCAGGGGTACAAATCTTCCTTCCACCTAAGATTTTATTTGAAGAGTTGCTTGTGCAAAGAGGAGTTGAAAGTCACCATCTGGCCAGCCCTGTCAGCTGGCCACTGGAGCTGAGGAGTCAAAGCAGCTCCGGAGAGCCCCAGCAGCTGGCACCTGCGGAGAGGGGCAGCACTTGGTCTTCTGACTCTGAAGTCCATGCTCCCCCAAGACGACGGCGGCTCTCCTCTGCTGCAAGTGAGCGTGGTGCAGGCCACAGGTACTCAGCGGAACGAGGGGCGGAACGGTGAAGCCCGTGTGTGTGTGTGTGTGTGTGTGTGTGTGTGTGTGTGTGTTCTGAGGAGTGGGGTCACATCCTCTGGGGGAGACCAAAGGGCCTTACAGAGGAAGTCACGCTGGAGATGGACCTGGACGGAGGCTGAGACCTGAGGAGCAAAACCCAACATGGGTACAGGACGGACCAAGGATCTTTCTTCCCTGATTTTGAGGTGCAGGGAACCAAGCCTGAGCCCTCGCACAGGGAGGCAAGCATCGTGCCACTGGCCCTGGTTTTCTGTGTAAAGGGAAGACTCATCTTAAGCAGACTAACGATGGACAGCCCATGTCCTCTGGGTTTGGATTTCCCCATGTGGAGTTTTAGAACTTAGAGCCCATGGCCCTTATCTGTGTGTCACTGGGCGGTCCTGTCCCCACAGGCCTGAGCTCAAGCCATGGAGAGAGTCTCCCTCTGCTGAACCCCTGAGTCGGGTATCCCTGCTCCCTGCCAGCTCCCCAGGCAAGGGCTGACGTCTGATGCACAGGAGGGTGACAGGCAGAGCCCAGCAGACGGCTGGGACAAGGCTCCCTTCCCATGACGTCATCCCCAAGATGGGGCAGGTGAGTTTCTCTGACGTTGTGTTAGTGTCCTGGGGCTGCACAGACCTGGGGCTCAAACCACAGCTCAAACCTCACAGCCAGCCTGAAGGCCTGGTTTTGCACGTGGCTCCCCTGAGGCTCTGGGGTGACCCTGTCTTTCGACTGCTGGTGTCTGGGGACCTTCCTGGGCTCGGCCAGCACTCCAACCTCGAGCCATCCTCACCTGGCCCCCTTCTCTTCCATTTCTGGCGAGGGTACTCGTCGCTGGAGTGAGGGCCCTCGGCCACTCTGGTCAGTCTCCTGGGGTCCTTGGCTCACTACATTAACAGACACCCTTTTCCCATTAGGTCCCAGTCCCAGGCTCTGGAGTAGGATCTGGTCATGTCTTTATGGAGGCCCAGGCAGGGAGAGCAGCGGGCTCCATGGGAGGGGCAGGGTGTCCCCCCTCCTGGCAGGTGTGGCAGGCCTGCGCTCTGTCCCCTCCTTCACCTGACCTCCGGCTTTCACACCTCCCGGGTGCTCAGCTCCTCTGCTCCTGGCTGGGTGCCCTCTCCAGGCCTGGTCTGTGTCTACCTTCAAGGCCGCACCCCACTTCCTCGCATCCTTTCCTCCGATAACCCGGACAGATTTTGCATCTTACTCTAGCCCCCCCACGCCCCCACCCCGTCCTGACAAGTCCTCCCGTCCTCCCATGATCACCTGAACTCGTCCCGTGAACTCCAAACAGTGGGTCAGTCCTTAGAAACCAACAGATGGGGCCGAGGTCCCGGCTCAGAACTGTACTGGCCGCGCGTTCAAGGTCACAGCCTCTGCCCCCAGCTCTCCTTTCCCCACCTGTAATGGGGGTAATCCAGCCTGGCGCTCTTGTGACTAAAAAAAAAAAAAAAACAGTTGTGGAACACATTTGCTCCCAACCTCAATCTCCCTCTCCTCATAACAGACTTAATTATTTAAATTTAATTTGTTAGAGGTTCGATGTTTAATTTGAAAAACCTAATGAATGATTAACATTTAATAAATAATAAAGTTTAATATCTATTAACTTGGGTTTAAATAATAAACGATTTAATTACTTAATCAATGTCTATTTTTTAAAAATAAAACAGGAATTGCTCCTCAGAGCCCTCCTGCCCGGGGCAGATTCTCGGCAAGCCACAGCCCCTGTTCTCTGCCAGCGAGAAGCCCCCGGGGGTGCCCCTGCCATGCAGACAGGGGAATGGTCTAGAGGGGTGTGGGCCATCACTCCCCCTTCCCCATACCTGGGGAGTCACCTCTCAGCTGCACGGTATCCCCACTACCAAACTCCCCAGGGCGGCCCGGGCAGGGGAGGGCAGGGCTTCTTGTGGGAGACGGAGCTGCACATGAGTAGACACACTGTGCTTTTTATTTGAATATTAATTGGCATTGATAGATGGCATGTGGCGAGTTACACCAGCAATTAGTTGCCAACGAGGATCTGGAGTGCCAGGCTGCTTCTGTTCATTCCGAGGCGGAGAAGCACCCCGGCTTTCCCCAGGCAGCCGGGGGACACATCCTGGTGGCAGAGGGTGGCCCCCTGCGCCCCCGCCCCACTCCCGAGGGTAATGCAAGGGAGAACCTGAGGGTGAGTAGGTGGGGTCGGCGTGGGGTCGGCGAGTCCTGGGTGTTCTCAGCAAACAGGGAAGTGCCCTCCACTTCCTGTCCCCTCTGGATGCACACGCCTTCCCCTGGTCATTCCGTCTTTGGGGGAAGAACAAGGCAGTCTGAAAACGAAGCCCAGAGATGTGGGCAGGGCAGGGTCCTGGTGTTTACACAGGTCATCTGACCAGGGAGAAGTGCCACACTGCTGGCCAGCCACCGCTGAGCAGCGCAGCTGCCCCAGGGTCTCTGGTCCCCTCCAGCCAAGGTGTCCGGGCAGGCCCAGCCTGGTGTGTGCCATCTGTGGACTCCGTTGCCATGTTCACATTGGCCTCCACCATGGGACCTAGAGCCTTTGGAGGGCGCCTTCGGGGGTTCACCCTGAGTGCCCCACCCCAGGTGCACTGCAGAGTGCAGGACTGGAGCTGGGTCTGTGGAAGGAAGCGGGCAGAGGGTAGGGATCAGGGGCTCAGACAGGAGCGCCCAAACCAAACTAGTCAGACGCGAGATTGGGGACGTGAGGTTGGGGACACAGCGTTCTTTACCAAAGCTTCCCTAAGCAGCCCCACCCCAGACCAGCCTCCCTCCCTCCTGGACACCCCCAGCCTGCCGGGCCAGGGCCCCCAGCTGCCGGTTCCCCTGCAGGGAGGGTCTGTGAGGAGCTGATGAAAAGCCAATTGTCGCACTTCCCAAGGCTGCCTGGTGCTGGGGCTGGGGCTGAAGGATCGCCGGGAGTTTTAAATGGGAGAGAAGGAGCATTTCTGATCTCATTTTCCAGTATTTCAGCTGTGCCATAATCTATTTACCACACAATTTGTGTCACTTTGATAAGCGGCTGCTTCAAGACTGCATTTATTAAAATCAAGAGCGGGGACAGCTTTCAAGTCTCTCAAGAATTGTAATAAATGTTTGAAATTAGTCATTACGGTGTTTGCCATGGTTCATATCATATACTCCATCTCGGTGACAAACGATCACATCTTGCACACGTTCGTTTTGGGTGGTGACGGTGAGGTGTTCGCTCTGACACTCCTGCATGGGGGGTGGGTCAGTACGGGGCGCGGGGAGCCGCGCCTGGGACAGCGAATCCCCGTGAAAATGCCCTTTTAGCCTAAGCTCCACGCTAAAGAAGGGGTGAAATGGCCTGGCCCGGAGGAGCGGCTCCTTCCTCCCTCCTCTCTCCTCCCCCATCAATCCACAAATCCACCTGCCCTATTTCACTGGGCACCAAGACCTCCCGACCCTGTTCCTGCTCAGCAGGGCCATCGGGGACGATGTCACTTCACAGCTAGCCTGCCGTTTCCACGGGGGGGGGGGGTTGCAGTTAGAAGAACTAACTTGGCCTCAGATCTCTCCAAGCTCAGAGCTCAAGTTCAGCAGGGCTTCCAGCCCCAGGGAGTGGGGAGGAGGACCATCACGGCCACCGGAGGCTCACTCGGGGTCCGGATCCTACAGGGACCAGGCACAGGAGTGGGACTCAGAGGGCCAAGTTCCACCTCGGTGGCACCCTGGGTTTGCAGTTCTCAAGGTGACCCTGGGAGATGACGATCTGAGAGCGAAAACCATCCGAGTTGGAGACAAACCCCGAACCAGGCGCGGATTAGCTGCAGCTAGGTGGCCAGTGGGCGGCGTGGGAGGGCCAGGGAGGCCACACTCTCAAGGGCCTTCTTTCTGGGGGTCCTCAGATCTGATGATGCTCTCCACAGGAGCCCTTGGGGCTCCTAGGGGCCTGCGGCACAGTGACCAGGGCCGCTCCCGGGGGAGAAGCTGAGTAGGCAGCAACAGACTGGAGACTCAGGGGCTGAGTCTTGGGCAGGCCCTGGGTGGAGGTGCCACCCTGGGTGACCGCTTTCTGCTCTATGGAAAGACACTCCTGAATTCTGTTTGAGTGAACAGCTGGTGAAGGAAGTCCTGAACTCGCATTCAGCTCCGAAGAGGGCACAGCTTGAGGCTTTGATGTTTAGCTGCCCTTGTTGTGGGGTGAGTGCACAGGAGTCAGACAGACAGACAGACAGACGAGACTCAGCCAAAATCAGAGAGAGAGAGAGAGAGAGAGAGAGAGACAGAGGAGAGGAGCTATCCAGTACATGCTCTGTTTCAGGGCGTTCTTTCCCCAAAACATGAACAGTAATAAAAAAAGCTTTTTCTTTACCCCAATTTTGTATATAAAAAAAGGAAAGCTAAGAAAATTTTTTGAAGGGCTTGATTTAAAAGAATCATCCTCATTGCAGAGATTTTGGAAAACAGAAAAGAATCAAAACCAATGCATTCTTAGAAAAGAGCAGGAGCAGGCCACAGTGCCTTCTGAGGTCCATGCACATCTTCCTGTCCCATGTGCAGCTCAGATCCTGAGTTTTGCCTCAACAAAGGGTGCTCTCCTCCCCCTCCCCGATGGCTACACTTGCCAGGGTGATCCCCGGAGCCTCTTCAAGGAGCTCTTTGAGGTTGCCAAAGCCCTGGCCAGGTGGGAGATGTCCCTAGAGGCTGCAGGAGACACAGGATGTGGCTGCGTGTTCTAGAGCACCAGGCTCCTCGTGGCCAGCCGCCCCTGCAACCCCTGGACATGGGTCAGTGTCCTTATTAACATCAGGGCCCCCATGGGAAGCAGTGCCTAGAGATCCGCCGTCACACCTAAACTGACCCGAGCCCAAGGAACCTTACACCACACCACACACTAGCCCCCTTCCTGAAGCCGAATGGGGACCCAGCCACCTGTCACTCGCCCACACCGTGCCTTCACTCGGAGAGTCCAAGGAACTCCTGCTTGGCACTGAGGACTAAGGTGCCGTATCATAACTGCAAGTCCTACCACCCCACCGCTCTGGGTTTTAGGAGCCCTGCACCTGGGTCCAGGGTGAAGACCACCTATGGGTTTCTTTCTGTGTCACAACGTCACATGGTCTTCCGTGTATTAAGCTCTGGCTTGGTTCACTCAGCACAGTGCTTCCGAGATATGTCCGTGTCCCTTCACGCACGGCCATTCTTTGCTCCGCCATGGAGTGATTTCTGAGGTAGCGCTGCACCTCCATTACTGGCCTGTCCCCTGGATGGGCGACACTGTGTGCTAGCTCTCCGGAGCAGGCCCACAGGTATGCGTAAGGACCCGTTTCTCCTGGGCTGGGAACTCTGAGTCATGTGGCAGTCGTGTTTCACTTTATAAGAGACTGAAACGGGGTTCCAAAGCAGCTGAACTATTTTGTCTTCCAGGGACACATCCCAGGAGGTCCCCTTGCTGCACAGTGGGTCAGCACTTGGGGTGGGGTCTTGCAGCGTTAGCCCTGCTTGCGGCTGTGTGCTCAGGCTGCCAATGCCCTCCTTGCCTGGGTAGCACCCTTCTCTTGAGATCTTGCCCCACAGTGGCTTCCTAGGTCGCCTCCCTGGTCCCTGGTTGTTGGGGAGCCCTCCCTCTTCTTCCCCATGGCCCCCAGTTCTGCAGTTCCTCGTGAAGTGAAGGAGACATCTGGAGACCGCGACCTGGCAGTGGGCACGCACCCCATCCCCCATGTCCCCCTGCTTGCAGGCACGGGTGGCCCGTCATTGTACCCCTGCCCTCCCGCCCCCCGGAGTAATCAAATGTCCCATTCGCTGAGTCCTCCTCGTTCTTTCTTTGGAGATGGGAAACCACACGCTGGGGCTCGGCAGCCTGGGGAGGAACACCTGTGTGTGGAGCAAGGAGTTGCTCGCATTTGCTGCCTGCACCCCTCTGTCCTCCTGCCTGCTCCCTGGGGTCCATGATCCTTGCCCAGAAGCCTGCGTCTCAGCCAGGCTCTGTTCTGGTCCCCCAGGATAAGATGCAGGGGTTTGCATCCTCCCCTTGGCTTTTTGATCATGAGGATGTGCGGGTCCCTGGGAGGAAAGCCCAGTTTGCAGACCTCGCTCGGGGTGGGGCCTGAATTCCTTGGCTGGGTGTCCTGGGAGAAGCAGGCCACCTCGCCCAGCCTCTGGTTTTCCTTGGAGCTGGCTTTCTCTCTACAGCCATTTCTCTCTCTCCTTCCTTTTCTTCCCCTTCTCTCCCCTCCCCTGGCTTTCAAAATCGGCTCTCAGGCGCTCGGCTGCTGATATTTAGACATGCAGATCTTGGCTGCTGTTTTGCATGCATGTTTGACCTTGGGTAGAGCTGCTCGCAGCAGGATGGATGTGTCCTGGCTGCATTTAATCACCAGAAGAGCCCAAGCCTGGAGAAACCGCGGAGACCCAGTTCCCCACCCCCCACCCCCACCCCCCGCCTCGAGATGGTAATGAACTTCTCAGAAATAGCTAATCAATAAATTGAACAAATAACCCGGGCAGCTAACCCCTTCTGCCAAGACCTTAATTACAATTGCAGAAATAAATTGGGGGGTAGGGAGTGATAGCTGGGAGCTGTGTGGGTGGGGGTATCCTTAACCCCTGATTTCCTGGTGGGACAGGGGGTGAAGTAGGGTCCTCCTCTCCAGGGAGGGAGTGTGGGGTTTAAGAGGCCGGTGTTTCTGGGGAGGGACAAGAGAAAGGAGAGGGCACTTCTGCCTGGCTTTCTCCTGCATACAGCCGGAGCACGGACGGCTTTCCCATGGGTAAGATCTGGTGCCCAGAGACCTCCAAGTGCCCCCCTGAGGCCCCTGGTTTGGAAGGGCTGCCCCTAAACCCTTTTGGGTCACAAAATGGTGTCTGTGAGTCTCTCTGCTGTGCCCCTGGAGGCACTAAGGAGCGAAGGGGAGTCTGCAGCTTGTGGAGCCAGACAGGCTGGATTCCCCTGTGCTGGGAGACCTCAGGTAAAGCCCGTCTGTCTCTGAGCTGCTGTTTCTGAATCTCCACTGGGAATCCTAACCTGGCTGTCAGGCGGGATGGAGAATTGTGAAGGTCAATATTGCAGAGGTGGTCCCAGACCTGGAGGAGGGGTCTCTAGAGACAGGCTGGGGTTGGTCTGCCGGGGGCCTGCTGGGAGCTCAGAGCCATGCCCCTACCTGCCTGGGCTTCCCAGCTGCTCTCCAGCCCTCTGCACCCCGACTGCAGTTCCTGCTTCGGATGTTTCTGTGGCTCGACAGAGGCTGGGGGTAGGGCAGGGCTCCAGCTTCCTCTCGTTGGGGATCCTGGCCGGGCTCCACACTGGGCAGGCCCAGCCAGGGTGGAAAGCGACAGTGGCCTCCAGGCCCATCTCAACAGAAGGATGAAGACACTATTTTGAAAGCCGCAAGGTACTCTCAGCTGTAAGACAGTGATTATAGCAGCCTCCCCCGGGCCAAGACCCCCAGAGGTCTCTGCAGCTCCAAGGTCTGCCATTAGCCCACCCAAGATAGGAGGGTTCTTCTGGGCTCTCCACTGGCCAACTGACCCGCCAGGAAGGCGCTGGAGTGGGGAGAAGGCGAAGCCTGGCCGTTCCGCGCTCCCTTTCTCCCAGCGGACGGTGCCACTGTGAAACGACCATGTAAGAACTGTTGGACTGTTGCCAAAAAATTAAAATTCAGTTGAGCAAAGAGAAAACTAAATTAAATGTAAATCATTCCAGAGCCCCACCGCCCAGAAGAGACTGCTAACGCCACAGACTGGGTTCTGCTCTAGTTTTCTCGGGGGGCTTTCCTGCTGCCAGCTTTAGGATCAGAAGAGGGGAGGAGGTGTGTGAGTGTGTGTTTGTGTGTGTCTGTGTGTGTGCATGTGCGTGTGTGTCTGTGTGTGTGCATGTGTGTGTTTGCGTGTGTGTGCATGTGTGCTTGTGTCTGTGTGTGTGCATGTATGTGTGTGTTTGTGTGTGTGTGCATGTGCGTGTGTGTCTGTGTGTGTGCATGTATGTGTGTGCATGTGTGTGTTTGCGTGTGTGTGTGTGCATGTGTGCATGTGTGCGTGTGTGCGTGTGCGTGTGTGTGTGTGTGTGGCACAGGCAGCAGAAGAAGCAAGATGCTCCACGCTGGGCGATGGCAAGCCGCCTGCCTTGGGGTGGAATTTTCCATGGCAGTAAATACATCTCCTCTGAGAGGCGGCAGTCGCAGGAGGACATGAGTGAGGTGCCAGCGTCAGTACGGTGTTTACTGCACGGATAGAATATTTACAGCTCCATCTATGGTGCGAAGCGTGCTTCCTCCAGACCCCATGAAGGTCACTGGAATGTCAGGAAATTTACGGGTGTGTCAGAGCACATTCGGGCCTGTACGTGCAGCGACAGGAGCCCGTACCTCGACACCAGTGCACAGAGACACCTACAGCAGGAAGGCAGGGAGCAGCTGGCTGGCCTCAGCCCCACCCCCCGGCGCTGCTCACGCTGGTGCACACGCTATTTGTCTGTGAGCACGCGCAGCATATGTTACTCCAGGCAGGGGAGGGAGGGTACAAGGTGCAGAAGGGAGAACAATTAGAGAAATCATGAATCACAACACGCGCTGTTTTTGCTTCTGTGAGGGCTAATTATTTCTTGGTTGTGCATGGGTAATGCTGCACTCATTAAAGCCTGTATGGTCCTAGGCAGGCAGAGTTCTGGATTCTAGAACCCTCGCAATGAGCTGGATGCCCTAGAGCAGGCAAAACCCATTGTCGTCCCTTGCAGTTCAGAATGCCAAGGCTGGGAGAATTTTTGTTCCATGTGTTGCACGTTATTAGAATTTTCTAAAAATGACCAGTGGCTGTGACCCATGTGCCTTTCAGAGGGGAGCTGAGTTTGGCTCGTCTCCAGGGGATCCCTCATAACCCTCTGCACTTGGCTCCTTGCAGGGTAGCCGCACATCTGCATCATGCATGTCTGCCTCGCTAGCTCACTTGAGGTGGGTTCCTCTGCTGGGGCGTTGGTTGCATCCTCTCGAATTCAGAGCCTGTGTGTGATCTTTCACTCGCCCCAAACTCTCTGCAGAGGGCATCTTAATTCTCAAGCCTGGGACGCAGACAGTGACTGGCCCCTCTGGCCGGCTTCTCAGGCTGTGTCAGGGTTGCACCCGGCTCTGCCCTGCTGTGCCCTCCTGCCCGGCCCCCTGCAGGCTCCCTCCACAATCCCCTCCTCTCTGTCCAGACTCAGCTGCACTCTCTGTAAACCGTGTCGTAAAATTCAGTGAGCGCCCAGGATTCTGGGCTGTCCTGCCTCCCAGGGGAAAGCAGCTCAGCCTGAGAAGCAGGCTCCAGGGTTGAGCCAGAAGCTTGCATTCTCAGGAGAAGCCCTGGGACCTGGGTGGTGGCAAGCCACCGTCTTGGGGCCAGAATTGTCCATGAAGGAGTTTGGAGATGCTAAGACACGAGAAGAGAAAGGACATAGGTGCACCAACAGGCAACAGAGGAGGCTTGACTCTGCAGTAGGAGGAGACCCCTGGGCGCTGCAGAGCCCATGGAGCCAGGGGGTCGGAGAATCATCAGGGGCTAATGCTGGAGGGCAAGAGGGCGGAAGAATGATCAGGAGCAGGGTGTCCACACTCTATGGCTCCAACCTCTCCCCACAAATTACCTCCTAATTATGAAGACAAACGAGAACCTGCAGGCTGGGAAGACCCGGCCAGCCGCCTTCACCAAGCCATCAGGACCAGCCCCACCCAGGTGGGGACAAAGTGGCCACATGCACCTCCTAGACCAGGTGCTGAGGAGGACACTGGTTGCTTCTGTGATGTCCCAACAACAACAACTCCTAAGGTAGCATCAGAGAAGCCTGTGTTGAGGAAGATTCCACAAAATCATGCCTGCGTTTTTCAGAAATATTATGGTAAAGAAGGATGCAAAGCAGGAAGCCACTCATGTGCGCAGGAGCAGAGATGTCCCAGTCTAGTGCGCTGGCCAGCCCAGGTCAGGCTCAGGACCAGGCAGCTTGTGGTGACAGGGACTCGATTTGGACAATCGATGGCATTTGAATGTGGATGTGGATTCAGTGATAATGTTAATCATGGTAAATTTCCTCATTTTGGTCATCATATGTGGTTCTGTGAGAGGCTGTTTTTATTCTCAGGAAAACGCATGCTGATATATCCAGAGGTGGAGCATGAGATCTCCAACTAGGCCCACAAGGTACAGGCAGAAAATAATAATGTGCCCAGAGAAGAGGAAGGCAGCTTCAAGGCCCAGAACGTGGTGACTGGTGGAGGGTGGGTGGGAGGTCCTGCATCTGCCCACTGTGGCTTGGACAAGTGTCCCCAAGGCTGTGTGCCAAGGGCTTGGTCTCTGGCCTTGGGTGCTGGTGGGAGGTGGTGGAAACCTTCGGTAACAGGTGGGGCCTTCCACGGCGCAGTGTGCACACCAGTGATCCCAGCAGCTCAGGAGGCTGAGGCAGGAGGATCCCAAGTCTGACCCTGTCTCAAAATATAAAGGGCTGGGATGTCGCTTAGTGGTACAGCACCCCTTGGCTCAACCCTCCAGTACTGGATCCAAAACAAAACAGCAAAAGCAAAACAAAACTATCTGATTTGGGATCTGAGAGTCTCCTAATCACATAATATAAAGTGGATTTGTTTGGTCGTGACCTTTCTATGCAACCATTAAAACATCCCAAAGGAGCTTGCCATTAACCAGGTCCCGGAGAGCGCTTCCTGGGTCCTTTCTCTGCTGAGGGCTCAGGCAGCAAAAGAAATTCAGTGAATAGTTACTTCCACCTGGTCAGCCAGAAAATGTCCTCACCATGAGTGGTGCCCTTGACCTTGGTCTCTCTCCTCCCTGCCTCCCACCTTCCTCCTGACTTAGCCGTTATCCATCCCTCCTCCATCCATCCCTCCATCCTTCCTCCATCCATCCCTCCATCCCTCCATCCATCCCTCCATCCTCTATCTACCCTCTTCCTCTTCTTGCATCACCACGACTGACTTTCTCTCTCTCCTTTTTGGTTCTGAACTCCCAGGTCTCAGCAAGCTGAAGAGCTGTCTCCTTCTTACATTTCTTGACTCTCATTTTCCAGACACGAGTGCAAGAAATAATCTTGAAAAATGCTCACAGAAGAAAAAAAATAGCAGAGTTGAAATTAAATATTGTAATGATATAAAACAGTAAGCAGCTCTGCTTGACAGCTCTGACAGCTATTTGTTCTAGAAAACAGCATTTATGATGTCAGTCCTATAAGGGAGGGTGCTTGAATTAAAATAATTAGGGCTGATAGCACAACAAAGGTTCCCCGTAGTCAATCATCCCTCACAGATACCACGGAGAAGCTTCCTGGTGGCAGGAGGTCTGCCAATGGAGGAAGCCACCAAGCGCTTCCTGGAGTCCCCTAGGAACCCAGACGTCACCTGGAGGCCAGAGCCCCTGACCTTGACCAAAGCCAAGGTGTGTGAGGAGGCCCTAGGGCGGCCGCGTCTTGGCCACCTTTGTGTTGCTGTGACAGACTCTCTGGAGAATCAACCCAGGGGAGGAAAGGGTGGTCTGGCCTCATGGTTTCACAGTCTGCAGCCCGTGGTTGGCCGGGGGCAGTCTTCAGGCCCAAGGTGAGGCAGAGCATCATGGTGGAAGGCAGTGGCAGAGAAAAGCTTCTCAGCTCGTGACAGCCAGGAATAAGAGGGGGAGAAAGAGGACAGGGACAAGAAATCCTCCCAAGGCACCCACTCCTCCAGCCAGGTCCCTCCACCTCCAGATAACACCATCAACTATCAGTCCACTGTTGAGGTCAGAACCTTCAAACTCCAGTCACCCTCCCAAAGCCCAGCTCTGCACGGGGCTCCATCGGAGACCAAGCTGCAGCGCATGAGGCTTTGGGAAACTGTCACTCTTTGGGGTCACTGTCGCTCCTGGGATACAGTCCAGTCTCTGTCAACTGCTATGGCTGAACTGACCTACTGCTTGGTGCTACCGTAGAGATGACCCAGAGTGACCTCCAGTGTGCCGTCTCTTGCCATTCTGAATCTGAGATTAGAAATTACTACCCGGATGCCATCTCAGTGCCAATAGGAAGACTCAGTGCCCATCCTGGGATTTTAGTGCCCACTGGACCTGAGTGACGTGGCCGGAGACCAGGGAATCTCCTGGTCACCCTCCAGGTTCTACTGCTCTCTAGGACTGAGTCCTTCTGGAGTCAATGCCCTGAGAGGGTCCCGGCTTGCCAGCAGGTGGGCGGGGAAGTTGCTGGGTTTGGGTTTGTGAGCTGCTGGTGCCTGAGGGGCGGGAAGGAGCCGGGAGGGCCGAGTGGGCATCAGCAGGCCGGCAGAGGAGGCCTGGTTTCCTGGGCCTGAGCTGGGCCCCGGCTGAGCAGGGGGAGGGTACGGATCCCAGCATGGACAGAGGCCCCCCCCAGGCACTCTGCCCCTTCACCCTGCCTCCTCACCCTCTGCCCCCTCCACCTGCATGTGCTGAACCCGCCCGTCCAACCCAGCTGTGAGATTTCTCTGTGTGGCCCACTGAAGTGACTCTCCTGGGCCTCGGGGTGGGTCAGAACATGCCCCTCCCGTTCCTGTCCACCCGGAACCCCAGGAAGGGCTCTTGCCTTGAGTAAGGGTTGTTGCGGGTACAACTGAGAGAAGGGTCTCGAGATGGGACCCTCTGGGTTTGGGGTGGGCTCTGACTCCAGTGCCTGGTGTGCTGGATGTGGACTGTCCTCTGGGTTTGTGTGCTTGGGGCTTGGTCCTGAACGTGGCAGTGTCGGGAGGTGGGGGAACCTTTGAGGTGGAGCCTGGTGGTTAGGGCACTGGGGGGCCCTGGGAATGAGTGGGACCCACTTTTCCAGTCCACCCTTCTTGCAAGGGTGGGAGGATAGGTTGTGACAGGAGAGTGAGTCTGGCCCCTCCCTGCCCTCTGGCTCCCTGTCTCACTGTGTGGTCCCCTCCTCTCACACATGCTCCCGCCACGATGTCTTCTGCCACGAACCCTCACCAGAGATAGTGCGGTACTGTTCAGACTTGCAGCTTCCGAGACCTAAATAGAGCTAAATAGACCTCTTTTCTTTATAAGTTTCCTGCTCCCAGGTATTTTGTTAGAGCAATGGAAAACAGACTCCAACAGGTGTCTTCATAAGAGAAAGGACATGGCATTTGAGTTATAGGAAGAAGAGAGACACAGAGAAGGCCAATGGAGCGATGTGGATAACAGCGTGATGTGTCTACAAGTCAAGGAACACCAAGGATTGGCCGCCACTCAAAGCTTGGAGAGAGGCATGAAGCAGGCTTTCTTAGAACCCCAGAAGGAAAGACCTGCCTGCTGACCTTGAACTTCCAATTTCCAGAACAGCGAAAGAATAAATATTCTGTTGTTTGAAGTCATTCCATTTGGGGTGATTTGTCATGGCAGCCTTAGGAAACTTCCTTTCTTGCACAAATATTTTTTGTGTACCTAGTGTGCGCCAGGAGCTCTGTAGTAGCCGGGAAATGACACCAAGACACTGCGCCATGCAGGCACAGCCACTGCTCTCTGTGGCTGGGCAGGTCTATCGGGGCTGGTGCTGTAGATTCTCCTCCAGCCCTGGGTCGCCTCGCCTGGCATCCTCTCTGGCAGTGCCTGGCCCTGTGCCCGCCCAAGGTGCAGCATGCATCGTGCCTCACCCTCCAGAGCCCGACACCACGGTGCTCCCGCTTTCCCTGGTCATGAACAGCATTCCCAGGCTTTGGGTTACCCGGCTCTTAGCTCTTAAAATTAAATGCTGCTCTTTTACAGAGCCAAGGAAGCTGCCCAGGAAGACCCATAAAAGAGAATAAAAATGAAAACTTCAAGAGATTTTTAAAGGGCAATCCAGCAAACACGTAAGATGGCAATAATAATGCAGGAGGCGGTTGTTGGAGACACTCCGCGAGGAGGCACAGGACTGTGAATATAACGAGTGAAGAAAACGGAATCAGGGAAACCTGGAGAGGAGAATGGAGCCCAGCTTCTGTACGTGGAAAGAGCTCCAGGGAGACCGAGCGTGACTCAGAGGAGACCCAGGGCCAGGCCCAGCCAGGCATGCTCTGGGGTCCTCAGGGGAGGGACGGGCCTCTTGTCTGTGTGGGGACACTGGCAGCCCAGTGGGGAAGGACGAACACATTTTGTGACTTCTTCATGACGCCAGTCTCTGTGCCATCAGCTGAAAGCCAGCTGCCTGTGCTGGACACCTGTCACCGGGCAGTGGAGGTTGTGTAGTTTGCTGGCACAACTGTAACAAAGCACCTCAGACCGGGTGGCTTCAACAATAGAAATGTGTCGCCTCACAGCTCTGGAGGCCAGAGCTCTGAAGTTCCGGAGGCCTGAGCTGCTAGGACTAGGACATGTGGATTTTTGAAGGACACAGTTCAACAGGTGACAAGCCACCCCCACATCTAGTGGCATAAAACTGTCATTGTATTACACTTAAATCCTCTGGTGAGGAATTGAGGTGGGACACAGAGTCTGGGAATGGGCTGGGGAGGCTCGCTGCCGTTGTGGTGTGGCAGTTGGGGGCATCTTGACTCACGCCCTGTGGGCAATGCTGTTGGCTGGGACGTTGGAGTCCCTGTCCCACCTGCCTCCCTGGGTCATTTGTGCTTCCTCACATCATGGTGGCCTTGGCGTAGGCAGACTGTTCATGGCTGCTCAGGGCTCCAAGCCCAGTGCCCCAGGGAGCGAGCAGGGATCTTGGTGGCCTCAGAGGTCACAAGTGTCCCTTCTGCCACATGTTTTTGGTTAAAGTGCTTCACAATGTGCCCAGGTCCAAGGGGTGGGGACACAGACCCCCCTGAATGGGAGGAGTATCAGAGAATGTTGAGGCCACCTCATCTGCCACAGGGGTAGAGCTGGGACGACTGGCCCCAGGATCTGCTCAGTGGACTGTGACTGTGTTGGGACTTTGAGGAAGGGGCAGTGGGGTAACAGACACGAGGCCACTTGAGAACCCACTGGCAGAAGAAAGGAGAGAAAGGGGCACTGGCAGTGGACGTTGGGAAACAAAGCCTGGGTGGCCACCCTGCCCTGCCTCAGAGGACAGACCGGAAGGACCCGCGGCTGCCTCTAAAGAGCCTGAGAAAGTGGGCTTACGGAGAGGAGCAGGCAGGAACCAGGAAAGAGGTGTGTCAGGGAGCCTGCAGAGCCCAGGGGGGCTCATGTCCTACAGCTGACCAGGACTGCCCGGCCGCTGCCCTGCATGTGGCTGAGCACAGGCTTTAACCGCGGACTCCTCACTCCTGGGCCAGACCTCGGCTTCCGGGTCACAGCTGGTAGGAGCCCCTGGGCTCACAGGGAGCACCCTCCTCGGCCACTTTTCCAGCCCACTCTGTGCCGAGCGCTTTCCTGCATGGCCTCCCGGTACCTGCCACAAAGCCATGAGGGGCAGTTAGCACCCCACCTCACAGGTGGGAAGACTGAGGCACAGGCTGCTCCCTGCCAGCCTTGGATTCCACCTGGTGGGGACTCCAGGGGGTGCTGGGGCTCAGCCACCAGCTTGGGGCCAGGGGACCAACAGGCAAAGCTGGACACAAAGGGGTGCTAGCGGCTCAGACCCCAAAGCAGCAATGCTTGTCCGTGTACTGACAGCTCACTACTCACGCCTGGCATAGAGTAGGCACCTGGTGAATACCTGCCAGATGAACAGCCAAGTCCCAGGAGCTGGAGACGGCAGGACGGAGGAAGAGGCAGGGAATCAGGGGCCCCGAGGGCACCACCGTCCTCCTCTGAGCCAGGCCCAGGGTCTGCCCGGAATCCAGCCAGGCGGCAGGGAGGGGGACGTGGTCGCTCACCAGCTACACTTTGTGCAGCCACAGTCTTGAACCCTTCGCTTTCCTCCATGTGCATTTCACCCTGTGGATTTCAAACCCGAAGGCCAAGGAGGGTTTACAGCCTTTGCATCCCCGGGCAGGTGGCCTGAGAGAGGGGCACTCCCTCTAGGGACCACACAGAACCCCCCATCAGAGGTCAAAAAGGGAACGTTAGAAGGTCTACCTGCATTTGTTTTTTAGTATATTCTTTTTTTTCCCCTTATTTTATGCTGAGTGGTTTCCTCTTGGACACCACGGATGTATTCCAAGACTCCCAGGGAATGCCTGAGACCAAGCACAACACTAAATCCCAGAATTGGATACCTTTCCGTCTCCTTCCTTCCTTCCTTCCTTCCTCCTTTCCTCCCTCCCTCCCTCTCTCCTTTCTGACTTCCGTTTGTTCTTTTTCTTTTTTTTTTTCTAGAACCCAGGCCTTACACATGCTAGGCAAGTGCCCTATCACGGAGCTGCACCCCCAACCCTCCATCTTAAATGCACACGTACCACAGACTGTGGTGGCAACGTTTATGGTTGAAGGTGTGACAGTAAAACTAGCGTGGATTTTTTCCTTCTTCACAGTTTCTGGGGTAGAATGGTTCTCACTAGAGATTTAGCCATCTCAGCACATGATTTTTTTTTTCTCTCCTTATTAAGCTGAGTATGTTCACCTTTTCACTGATAGGAAGTGCTTTGTGGCTTCCCTTTGGCCTATCTGATTACCAGCAACACCACTTTTGTTTTTTGGACCATTATGAAGTAAAATAAGGACTTCTTGGACACAAGCACTTTAATACTCTAACAGGGAATCCAGTCACCAAGAGGCTGCTGAGTGACTAACAGGAGGGTGGTATATACAGTGTGGATACGCTGGAGAGGATTACTCACATTCTGAACAGTACAGAGCAGGCCACACAGGACGTCATCACACTAAGAACAGGGTAAAACCTAACATTATGATTTATTTCTGGAATTTCCATTTAAAGTTTTCAGACTGCAGTTGACCCCAGGCAACTGAGGTTATGGAAAGTGGAACTGCAGATCAGGGGGAGTACTATATACGTTTCATAATGTGTATCCTACCAACCATTCTAGGTCAGTGGTTCTCAGTCTAGAACTATTTTGCTCCCAGGAGACATCAGGCCATGTCTAGAGACATTTTCAGTTGTTGTAACTGGGATGGGTTTGCTACAGGCATCTTGTGGGCAGAGGCCAGAGATGCTGTTAAACATCCTACTGTGCACAGAATGGACCCACAGCAGACAATGAACCAGTCCAAATGCTCATGGTGCTGAGATTGAGCTACTGAGCCATTCAAGTCTCCTTGTACCTTGATTTTAATGCTAGAGAAGACCAGTTCCATCCTTACAGGTTGTTATGAAGGTAAATCATGTAAGGCAAGTAGAACCAAATTAACTCTTATAGATGTACATGAATTCATTTGCCAATGATTGCATGTCTATCATGAGTATTCAAGTTTTATTCTGATAGGAACAGACCATAAAAATATCAGGAGCACTGAGACAGACTGATGGATACACAGATAGATGCTGAACCTAGTAATCACAGCGGATAGCACTTCTTCAGTGGTAGGCATTTGCTGAGTGTGCTTTAAATGCTTCGACTCATTAACACTCAAAACCCCTATAGGGTGGTGTTAGGTGCTCCCTGAACATGTATGACTTAATTACTAAGAGAGTGAACATAATTGCCTTACTAGACAGCACTGTCTGAGGATCTGGAAGGGAAATTCATTTCACTTAGAATACCCACGCATTCCTACTCCATGAAGAGGTAGAATTGAAGAAGTAGATATGAATCATGCAGGAACAGGGAGGTCTGGGGGCCACGGGAGCCTCAGGCTAAGCAGTATGGATTGTCACTTCAGATTGTCACTTCAGACTGCATAAAGTCTTACAGGGTTTTGTGTCCCTCCCCTCCCCCCACAAGATTTGTGAACCTTAAAGGTGGCTGTGATTGGAGATCATTGCTATGGTTTTGATCTGGAATGTTCTCCCAGATTCTCATGGGTACAGAGTGGGTCTTGGAGGCGAAGATTGGATTGTCACGGCTCTGACCTTCTCAGTGGATTAATCCACTGATAGATGAATGGAGTACTGGGCGGTGGGACCTAGTTGGGGGAAGTAGGTCAGTGAAGCCATGCCATGGACAGGTTTATCTCCCCCATAGGTGAGCTCAACCAAGAGCCAGAGAGCAAACATGGTCGAAATAAAAAATCAAGGCTGGGGACATAGCTCAGTTGGTAGAGTGCTTACCTTTCATGCACAAGGCCCTGGGTTCAATCCCCAGCACCACAAAAAAAAAAAAAAAAGAAATAAAAAATCAAGCTATCTGTTGATGAAAGACAGTTTTACTTATTCCTCTTTAGTCTGTTGGCTTTTACTTCTTTTTCTTGCTTTATTGCAGTGGCTGAAATTCCATCTAATGTTGAATTGAAGTAGTAAGAAAGGATATCTTTGCCTTGTTTGTGATTAGACATGCACCACTAGATACAATGTTGGCTGAAATTTTGTATGGTTTTGCTTTTTAGAAGCCCTTTATTCTGTTGGGGGAATTCTCCTCTATTTGTACTTTGCTGAGTTTTGAATATGAATTGATGTTGAATGTTGTCAGATGCTTTTATGCAACTATTGAGATGGCCATATGGTTTTCTTTTTCAGTTTGTCAATTTAGGTGAATTACATTGGTTGATTTTAGAATAGTAAACCATTCTTGCATTTTGGGGCTAAATACTATGTGGCCAGGATGTACAATCCACTTTATGTAATAAGAGTGAATTTATTTTGCTGAATTTTTAAAAAAGGTCTTTGTATCTGTGTGCATGAGGGGGACTGGTGTCTATATATTTCTTTTACTGTAATATTTTGTCTGGTTGTGTATCATGGTAATGCAATCTCATAAAAAGTGTTGAGGAATGTTCTCACCTCTTAAACCTTGGGGAAGATTGTGCAAAATGAATGTAATATCTTTCTTAAATGTTTGTCAGATTCATCAGTGGAGCAATCTGTGCCTGGATTAATTTTTGTAGGAAAATTTTGACTACAAATTCAGTTTTTTAAAACACAAATTTTGTTATTCAGTTTATCTATCTCTTCTTGAGTAAGCATGGTAGTTTGTGTTTTTCAGGGAATTTGTGCCTTTCATCTAAGCTG
>NW_025999895.1:3969168-3984057 GCF_001458135.2 Marmota marmota marmota | reverse complement strand
TTTTTTTTTTTTTTTTTTTTTTTTTTTGTCTTTTCTCTCAGCTTTCAAGATTTTCTCTTCATGGCTATTTTCTAGCAATCTGTCTATAATGTTCTTGGCCTTCTTTTCTTTTCTTTTTTGTTTTTTTGGTTTTTGTTTTTTGGTACCAGGGATTGAGCCCAGGGGCCCTCAACCACTAAGCCACATCCCCAGCCCTTTTAAATACTTTATTAGATCCAGGGCCTTGCTAAGTTTCTGAGGCTGGGTTTGAATTTATGTTCCTCCTGCCTCAGCCTCCTGAGTCACTGGGTACAGGCATGTGCCACCATGCCCAGCTGGCCTCATTTCCTTGATGGTTCTCCTCCCTGGTATTAGCCAATCCTCTTGGATCTGTGGGGTTTACATTTTTATCAAGTTTGGAACATTTCAGACACTGTGTTTTCTGATATGGGTGTTCCCCTCTCTTCTTCTTCTCCTTCTGGGACTCCATGTACATGACGGTAGACCTTTAATATTGTGCTGGGGATCTCTAATGCTTGATTTGTTTTTTTTTTTTTTAGTCTTATTTTTGCAGCTGTTTCTTTAATTTCATTGATCTCTTTATCTGAACTGTGTAATCTAGTGTTATGTCATCCAAGGTGTTTTGTTTTAGATACTACACAATTGCTCCCTAGAAGTTTGATTTCTGTCTTTTCTGATTGTTCCACTTCCCTTCTGATTGCGTTTGTGTTTTCCTTTGCTGATGTGATCATTTCTGTCATCTCAGGGCCTGCTGCCACCCCAGCCCAGTGACTGATTTTTTTCTGGATGTGGGATGTATTTTCCTGTTAATTTGCATGTCTTTATTGAATACTAGACATCTTGATTTCACATTGTTCGGTGCTAGCTTTTGCTAGCAAAAATTTTCATTTAAATACTTTTGCACCAGGTGGGACCCCGTCAGGTTACGTGGAATCCACTTGGTCCTTTAGAGAACCTGTGTGTGTGTGTGTGTGTGTGTGTGTATGTGTGTGAGAGAGAGATACTGAGTGTCAAGCCCAAGGCCTCATGCATGGTAAGCAGGTGCTCTCCCATTGAGTCACACACGCAGCCTTGGGGAATAACTTTTTGAGCTTTCTTAGGGTAGATCCAGAACAGTATTTATTCTGGGACTTGTTTGGTATTTACCTAGCCAGGCATGGAGGTGCACACCTGTAATCCCAGCCACTCAGGAAGCTGAGGCAGGAGGATCACAAGTTCAAGGCCAGCCTCAGCAACTTAGTGAGACCCTGTCTCAAGATAAAAAATAAACCGTGCTGGGGTGTTGCTCAGTGATGGAGCACCCCCTGGGTTCAATCCCCAGTTTGTATTTTTTATTATTTCACTTTGTGTTTTAAGGGTGTTTTCATGAGACATAGAGTTATAGGCTAACAATTCTTCCTTTGGGGACTTTGGTTGTTCCTTTGTGTTTCCTGTTTGCTGGTCTCTAGCTTTTCTTATAAGGAGTCAATGGTGACTGGGCAAGGAGTGGCCCCATGGGGCAGCCTCACGCTGGCCCCCAGTGGTCCAGTTACCAGCTGCAGTCTTAGGGAGCTACTCTCATGTCAGTCCTTGGGGGTGGTCTCTGTTGTTGACTCTGCTCTGGATCGAGTCATGTCCCCCCAAAATTCAAGTCCACCTGCAACCCATGAATGCAATCTTGTTTGGATAAATTGTTTTTTCTTTGCAAGTATAATCAGGTTAGATGAGGTCACCCTGGAATAGAGCAGACCCTAATCCAAAGACTGGTCCTTAGAAAAAGAGGAACATTGGGACCCAGAGACATGCACAGAGGAAGGATCCAGTGAGAAGGAGGGACGGTGGCCATGTGAAGACAGGCAGATTTGAGGATGTTTTACAAGCCCCAGGGAGCTCGGAGCAAGGATGGAAAGATTCTCCTTCAGAGCTTCCAAGAGGAACCCATCTTGCAGAAGCCTCCTGGTCTTCCAGTCTCCAAACCTGTGAGAAAATGAATTTCTCCTGCTTTTAATACTGTTGTGCAGACGTCCTGGGAAACTGATGCACCTCCCAATAACAGGCCATTAATTGGGCTGGTTGGAGCAGATTTCTGTTCCTTCAGGTGAGGCAAAGAAAGTCCTTGGCCATAACTCTCTTCTCTCCTTCCGAGGTTAGGAATTTCTCCTCCTCCTGACTTCTAAGTCCACACAATGCCCTCGCCAGCCCTCCCTCTCCCTCCTGGTGACTGACTCTTGCCCTTCACGATCTCCTCCCCTGCTCCACAGCAGCCCCAGAAGCATCTTCTGTCTTCCCCAGCACCAGCGTCCACATCCCCTGTGGACACCTGAGCAGAGGGTCCTGGTGCCTCCCACGGCCTGGTGGACAAGCTCTGTCAAGGTTAGTCTAGAGGTCAGCTTGATGGGTACAGGCAGCTGTTAGAACATCACTTCTAGGGGGATCTGTGAGGGTGTTTCCTGAAGAGATCTGCCCTCACGAAGGTGGGGGACATCATTCCATCTAGTGAGGACCCAGGTAGAACAAAAAGCTGCAGGAAAGGAAAATGCCTTCTCTCTGCTTGTGCTGAGACATCCATGATGTGCCCTTGGACACCAGAGCGCCTGGTTCTCAGGCCTTCAGCCTTGAACTGGAAGCTACACCATTGCTCCCAGGCCTTCAGACTCGGCTAAATGACACCACAGGGTTACCAGTCTCCAGCCTGCAGATGGCACAGCATGGGACTTAGCCGCCATGATGACAGGAGCCAATTCCCAAAGTCAACCTCCCTATCTCCCTATCACCCTATCTATCCACCCCTCTATCTATCCATCCCTCTATCTATCCACCCCTCTATCTATCCATCCCTCTATGTATCCATCCCTCTATCTATCCATCCCTCTATGTATCCATCACCCTATCTATCCATCCCTCTATCTATCCACCCCTCTATGTATCCATCCCTCTATCTATCCATCCCTCTATCTATCCATCCCTCTATCTATCCATCCCTCTATGTAGCCATCCCTCTATGTATCCATCCCTCTATCTATCCATCCATCAACCCCATCGTGGTTTCTCTGGAGAACCCTGACAGGTAAAGACACTTCCTGGGCACAACTTGGGATGGGGAAACCTCTGCAGATTGGAAGCTAATCAACTTGAGGTTCTAGAGAGGTCTGCCCCCTCCCCTTCCTCACCTCTTTCAGGGGAGCCACGTCCCTTTGTCTGCCAAAAGCAAATCCAAGGTGAAGAACCCCTGGGACCCAGCATTATGGACACTTACAACTGATGCCAAATAAATAAGACAAAATTATGTGTAATCACTCCTAAAGTCATTTCCTTGTATCGTAATTGACCTGAGCATTCTTTAATCTTTAATGCTCTTTTAAACCATGGTTGCTGACGTTTGTCATGGTGAGGACCCCAGAGGCTCTGGTTAAGATGTCCTCTGAAGAAATAACCAGTTTAGGGAGGCATGACCCTCACATGCTGGGCGAGGGGCTGCAGCTGCTGGAATCTCCCTGGGTCTGAACAGCCATGGGGGTGGGGGTGGCACTATGATCTATTTAGGGCTCAGCATGATTTTTATGAATCCTCTTAAGAAACCTTTAAGATAGGAGATGTCACGAGCCTCGTTTCCCTGGAGCAAACTGTGGCCTGGAGACGTTCAGTAACTCGCTCCAAATGCACAGCTGCTGGATGCTGAAGCTGGTCTTGCCCCTGGGGAAGCCTCAGAGCCTGATCCTGCTGGCCCTGAGGGTGTGGCCCTGGACCACTCTCTCAGCGTCCCTCTGGAGGGGCCACACCAGCCTGCAACCTTGGACAAGTGGCCTCTTCAGGCCTAGGTCTCCTTGTGTGCTGGGAGGACGGGGCCTGTCGTGAGGCCTGCGGGAGGTGGCTTTGTCAGGGGCCCCTTCCATGCAGACCTGTGAGGGACTTAACTGAGTTTTCCTCTCTTCTCCTGAGGGTGGAGACGTGACAGACGCTTTTCTCACTGTTTCTTTTACCCCTTTGAGTGTTGCTGAAGCTGGTGTTTAGTGTTGCTAAAAAAAATAAGAAGAAAGTTAAGCAGGCAGGCTGGTTTTGTGTGGGTTACAGATCTGCCTTGGAGTAGGTTGGAAACACTGGCACCACCAGACCCTTCTCTCTGAGTGGGCAGGTTGGGTGCCAGCCAGCTGCCAGGCAGCTCCTTTGAACATGCCCCGCAGTGCCGGGTGTGGTGACGCACACCTGTGATCCCAGCAGCTTGGGAGACAGAGACGGGAAGATCACAAGTTCAAAGCCAGCCTCAGCATCTTAGTGAGGGCCTGAGCGACTTCGTGAGATCTTGATTCAAACAGAAAAAGGCCTGTTGATGTGGCTCCAGTACCAGAGAGAGAGAGATAGAGAGAGAGAGAGAGAGAGAGGGAGGCCCCATAATTCTTCCCTGCCCACCTCCCAGCTCCAGGTTCGCAGTCAGGGGCAGGAGAGGCTGGAAGTATGTGAAAGCAGATTGCTGCATGGGTGGGATGTGTGTCTCGCCACACCACTGGAGCCAGATCCGTCAGGAAAACGAGCCCGGAAGAGGGCCCCCTCCACCAGGCGTGCCTTGAAGAGGTCCAGAGGGTGACATGCTACCTCAGAACTTCCAGGCCAGGGCTGGGTAAATTGCAGTCTCCAGACCTGACCCAGAGCCCCACCCTGTCATTTCTCACCTTTGGGCTCCCAAGCAGCTTCCCAGAGACCAGCGCCTGTGTGGCTCCAACCCCACGCCCCTCCAACCCCGAGGTAGGCTAGAAGGGAAGACACAGTGCAAAGGAGGCAAAGGGAAGGAAAAAGAGGCTGTAGGTCTGACCTAAAGCCCCCAGTCAGACATACTCCCCAGACCTCTGTTTGCCCCCAGCCTGCCATTCCCAGATTCCTGAGAAACCCACAAATTGTGGAGGTACTATGAATTCACCCATCTATGAAAACGGCTTAATTTATTGATGCTTATATGCACTCTTTGCATGATGTATTGGGGTGGGGCACAGAAAACTGAACCCAGGGGTGCTCTACCACTGAGCTACAACTCCAGCCCTTTTTATTTTTTACTTGAGACAGGGCCTTGCTGAGTTGCTGAGGCTGACCTCGAACTCGCCATCCTCCTACCTCAGCCTTCCTAGTCAGAGTCGCTGGCATGACAGGTGTGCCCCACTGTGCCCGGCAGGAGAGATGTATTTTAAGAGACCAACAATAGGGGCGCATTCCAAACATCATCTAGACAGCAGAGACAATGTCAACGTGAAGGTCCCAGGAGGACCAGACGCCCTAAATGTCTCCTGATGCACAGCTGAAGACTGGGTGCAGCAGGCCGGCGTTCCCACGACCTCCCCAAGCCGCCCCTGGCACAGTGAAGTGCTTCTCTGGAGCAGCACCCACTCTGCCCTGAGGGAGCGCCCTTCACCTTGCACTTCCCAAACAGCTCTTCCTCTCTCTGCTAAACCTGATCAGTCCTTAAATTCCGCTTCTGCAACGACTCAAGAACCTGCTAGTTCCGAGGAGAGGTCTCCTGTGCCTCCTGGAACCCCTTGGAAGACCCCATGGCCCCTCTCCTCAGTTGCCCGCGCTGCATGGCCTCCCGAGGTCCTCTTCTGGCGTGGACCAGCCCCTGCCTACTTTCGGATGCCTTGTCAGATGCCAGCTCGCAGCTTCCGCCCTGCCTTCCCTCCACCTGTGGGTTAGAAGCCCAGGTGGCTCCGGGTGGGCGGACCTCCGCCCAACACGCACACGCACAGGCGCACACACGCATGAGCGTGCGGACAAGTCCCCGGCACCCTCCTTGAGCTCCCCGACCATCCTCCTCCCTCCTACCAGCCCACCCCAGCCGGGTGTCACTCACCACTGCCCCCACCCTGCGCGGCCAGGCCAGGCCAGGCTCCCGCTCTCCGGATGAACGCAGCCATCCCCCAGCCTCTTTCCAGGAGCTGCCCCTCGGCTTTCGGCCCAGCTCCTGATCCATGGCTCGGCTCCTGCTCCACCAGGCACATGCCCACCACGGCCCGAGAACCCAGCTCCAGGCCTTCTCCTGGGAATCCTCAGGAGCCTGGGGTTTGGGTCACCTGGGCCACTTCCTCATTCCCCTTAAAGTGGGTACCCTGGTCCCCAGCAGGACAGCAAGCGCCAGGAAGGTGGTGTCGTCGGATTCCCGGATTCCCGATGCAGCCCCCCGCAGCCGGCTCCGGGCTGGGCAGAGCCAGCTCTCCGTGAGCGCCTGCCTAATGAATTGGCTGAATAAATTAATTTGGGGTTCATTTTCCAGGCCTCCTGCTTGTGGGGAGGCCGCCTCCCTGACCTGACGCTGAGGCCCAGAGGGAGGGCAGGTTGGGGCGCCTGGCGGGGTAAGCTGAGCCTCGGCTTCGTCCAGTCGAGGGGGCGGGAGCGCAGGCGAGGGGCTGCCCCAGAGACCCATGCCTGTCTGGGCTGTTTAGGGAGGTTGAAACCCAGGGAAGGCTCTGCGGCTAATTGTCCTCCTGCATTAATCACAGCGCACTAGGGCTGGCCCACCGGAATGTGTTAATTCGGTAATTACTGAGGAGGGAGGCTGCTCCCTGACCCTTGGCCTTTGTCATTATTTTTTAACAGAAATGTGAAGTGGAGAGATTGAGAGACTCGGGCAAGGACTGAAACCTGGGTAGACCCGATGTCCGGGGACACCCGCCTGGGTCTCAGTCCCTCTGCTCCAGTTTTCCGAGTCTAGGAGGGACCCTGGGCTTTGAGCTTCCAGGTCCCTGCACTGAGATGAGCCTGTCACGTTCTGTTCCCTGGGAAGACAGGACTGGAACCCACACTTGGTGACACACAAAGATGCCAGGCCCCAAGGCCCAGCTGCAGCCTCCTTTGAAGCCTGGTGGTTCCCTCCCCAGGTGGCTTCTCCTTGCTCGGGCAAGGCTTCCTTTGCCACAGCTGTTGTCCTTGATTCCAACTCCTCCTCCCTGACCTCCCCCACCCCAGTGGCCATTGACCCTGCTGGGTGATAACCAAGTCCAGGGGCAGCTTGTGCACGTGGTATCTGGGGTGCAGAGCCATGGAGGCCGGGGGCCACCAGGCCTGGTACCTGCCAGGACTGAGCACCCAGGCCTGGTGCACCTTCCTGCCCCACGGCTATTTCTGGGATCTCAGGCTCTCCTCACTCTCCTCTCCTGACATCAGGTCTGGGGGACTCTGGTGCACAGCCCAGTTTAGAAGCCTAATGAAACAGGGAGGCACACATCTCTGTGGGCCTGAGCTAATTTGTTGAAAAAGAAAAAAGAAAAAAACACTTGATTTCTTACTGAAAAAGCAATTCTTGCAGAAGATAAAAAGTAACATAGTAAACAGAGGCATTCACCTCTGGCTGCCACCTCAGGCCCCCTGTATTCTTCCTCACAAGCAAGAGTAGGGAATTTCCTGTCTCCTCCATATCGGTGTTTGTGTGTCTCCACATTCTCCGTGCTGTTCACGTCCTCCCGGTCATGACAGGTGCGATACCTCTTAACGTTGGTGCTTTTAGGTCTGCCCAGCCCTTTTATTGGTTGCATAATGCTTCATTGCCTGAGTTAAGCCCTGGTTTAACCAACCAGCCCCATACCCAGGGGTATTTGGGCACCTTAATGTGTTTTTCTCTTGTGGCTGCAGCTGCCCTAGACATGCCCGCCCAGGCCTCCTGGCCTGCATGTCCAAATAGGCCTATTTGTGGAATAATTTCTAAAAGCAGAACAGATTTCATTATTGCTCTGAAGGTCCTACCGAATGGAACGGAAGATAAGAAACAGAAATAAGAGCTACATGAATTAGAAAGGACAAGACAAATCTGTCATTATTTGCAGACAATAGAAACTCCTACCTAGAATATCCAATAGAATCAGCAGAGAAATTATCAGGACGAGCAGGAGGATTCAGCAAGATGACCACATGGAGGCCACACATTAAGAAATCAATTGCTTTCCTATACCCCAGCAATGACCAATTAGAAAATGTAATAGCAAGAGAAAGGAGGGGGTCTCTGGGCCCAGGCGTCCTCTGAAGCAACGAGTCTCAAACTTTGGGCTGTCGCAGGATGACCTGGAGCGGGTGGCATGCTGCGTGTGGCTGGGCCTGGCCACACTCCCACTCAGCAGGACCAGGTTGGTGCCTGGGAATCTGCACTCTGGCCAGCTCTGGGGACAGCCCCTGCTGGTTTTGGACCCTGCATGGAGTAGCAAGGATCTAAAGACATCACTCCCATTTGTAGGTGCCATTGTGCAGGGAACGGGTTCCATTCCCACCCCCTTTCCAAAGCTGGCTACTTTCTTTCTTTTTTTGTTTTAACAATTATAGTTATAGGTGGACACGATGTCTTTATTTTACTTTATGTGGTGCTGAGGATGGAACCCAGTGCCTCCTGCATGCTCGGCAAGTGCTCTACTGCTGAGCCACACCCGCAGCCCAAGCTGGCTACTCTCTAAGTCTTTGCTGTTTCACCAGTTGGCAAAATATTTATTGTATGGTTTTAATTTGCATTTTTTAAAAATTATGAATGAGGTAGAGCATCTTCCCACGTTTGGCCTCAGTCTTAGCTTTCATGCCACCAGATGTTCAAGGGACAGACCCAGGATGAAGTAAAGGAGCATCAGCAGGTGGCAGCGCCGTCTCCCACTGAGTCCTGCCCACCCTCCAGGGACAAAGTCCTCTCTCTGGCAGGAAGGGTGTGGACAGCCCTGCCATTCAGCCCCTGCCTCCAGCAGGACTGTGCTCTATCTTTCTGACCAGAGCCCAGGGAGCCATAATCCCAGCCTCGGGAGGGCGTGCTCCAACATGGAACTGTCTTCAGTAGAAAGAGCAGAGAACACGGATTCAGGAGACCTCATACCTCCTGCCCCTCGTCTCCCCGACCATGCCCAGTGAGGACGGGCAAGGGGCCAACTGCAGCCAGGCTAGCCTTCGGCTGAGGGCTTTATTGCCTATTTGAAGCAGCGCGTGGACACTGGGGAGATGGAGAGATGGATCCAGGGAGCTGCAGAGCCACCCTGACAGGGGGTGGGCTTCGTGTGATCACACCAAGCGACTGGAGCAGCGCATCCTGGCATGTTTGCTAATAAAGACGCAGCGCCCAGGCAGCCCCTGTTTTCGTTTCAGCCCATTGTCTATCTCCAGAGAGACGCCATTGGGATCGTATTGCATTTTCAGGTCCAGTGAAGCTGCAGGAATATAAGCATTTTATGCAAATGTGTTGTGTGGAAAGAATGGGGTGTCAGGTGCCATAAATCCTCAGGTACTGGAGCCCTGGTTACTCCTCGGTTTTAACACAGTCTGATAGGAGGCAATTATTTGGGGCCGATATGCTGCTTTTCATGGAAGTTAAGTCTCTGCTTGAAGCTGGAGTCTGTTTCCCTGAACTGATCTGTAGGGCGTGATGACAGGCCAGCCGCAGGGGCCACGCAGGGAAGCTCACGCGCTCACCATGCATGCATACCTCCCTCCCTTTCCCACCATCCACCCAGCCCCCATTTGTCCTTCTGGGAGGCAGGGTCACATCAGGGACAGGAAGGTGGCTCTGGGGCTGAGGCAGCTGAGGTAGTCTTAGTGCTCACGTCCCACCTGAGTGACCTTGGGCAGGTGTCCTAACCTCTCTCTGCGGGCCCACTGCAGTCTGCTCAGCCTGGTGCCTGGCGTCGTGCAGGCAGGACGTCTGTGCTTTCACATACCAGGGGCAGCGCCTGCAGCAGGCCAGTGCCTTCTCCTTGGAAAGCGCAGGCCAGAGCCAACAGAGAGAGGCCCGGAAGGTCTGCACTGTGCAGGCTCGTGGGCTGGCCCCTCACAGCCACCATACCTGTGGCTCTTCCTGCACGTTGTCCATGAAGAGAACAGGAGCAAGAGAGGTAGCCCAGGTGACCCAGGCCTCTCTGGTGCATGCGCACACTGGAGCAGGAGGCAGGGAGCAGAGCCTCCAGTGAGGAATGGGGAAGGCTCCCTGGGCTGGGGCTGCCGGAATGGCCTCGAGGGAAGGGTTGGTTTCCCTTCTCTGTCCCTGAGAAAGCAGCACACCAGGTGCTCTGTGGGCGCTGTCACCCCTGACCCCATTCCATGCCCGCCTCTTGCCCCCTGACCAGGGCTGAGGACTGTGAATATTTCACATCAGTGGTCAACAGAATCGGGGCCCTGGCCTTTGGCGTCTGGCTCTTCCCTCCGCGTGATGCTCTGTGCTTCCTTGCTCCCGCGATGGCTGCATCACCTTCTCTCTGTCTGGGCCTCCTCTGGGCTCTCTCCACCTTCTGGCCACTGTGACAGGTTGTTGTCACTGTAACTGCTTCTTTGCCTTCTTACCTGGCTTCTCGGCTGGGTGGAGGCCTCGTGAGGGCAGAGCAGGGGGTGACTACGTTGCTACCACATCCCTCGGGCTCCCAGGTAGCCTCAGAGGATCCCCAGTGGGAGGTGGGTGGGTACGGAGAGGGCACCCGTCATCAGAGGAGAACGACCCTGGTCCTGCCCGGCCCCCACCCTGCTGATCAGTTCCGGGGTCCTCCAGCAGCCCTGGCTCCCCACCCTCCCCAGCTCCCTACCAGGGACATGGGGAGTAAGTGGATGGAAGTGGGAGCAAAGGTGCTCCTGGAGGGAAGGAGCCCGTGTGTGGTTCCTGGCCTTGGGAGACATGCAGCAAAAATGGCTGCAGCTTGGACCTGGCCCGGCCTGTGTGGAGAGGCCACGGTGTGTCCCTGAAAAGTCTTGCCGATGTGTCCCAAAAGCTCAGTGCACATTGCCACTGTCAAACCTGTGGGATCAGGTAGAGAAGGCTGCTGGTGTCTGGGACAAACATGGGCCACTAGAAGGGCTGGGGTCAGCTTTTATGGGCAGAGTCTGGGGACGCAGCACATGGGGGTGTCGAGAGTGCAAAGGGGGCTCTCCACTGGGAAGGGACCACGTGATGAGCAGAAAATCCTTTGATCTGAAACACCAGGATGATGCTCCCACATGCTTTCCCACCCCATTCCCCAGGAACCCGGCCGGTCAGTCAAGTCTCTCCCCACTTTCAGAGAGGGAAACTGAGGCTAAGTGGATGGGTCACCAAGAAGCCAACTTAGCGCCCCTCCCCAGGAGCAGAGCAGCATTTAACCCTCCAGAAATTCCTAGCTCCATTTTCTACCCACTCTCCCGACCTCCCCCAAGAAGACACCAGACTTCCCTGCCCCAGCCTGAGACCCTGCAGCCTCCACCCCTGCCCAAGGCCCAGGGTCCAAGGCTCTGGGTGGATGTCAGCCAGACAGAGATGCCTCCACACAGGGGGCTCCATAGTTGCTCGGGTCAGGTCAGGCCCCGGGAACCCAGCGGAAGGAGGGCTTTGTGGGGGCGGGGCTGGCGAGGGGCGGGCTGGGCGGGGCTAGCGGGCGGGGGGGGGGGCCGCCTCTCCTACTGCGCTAATTCTCTGTGCTGTATTCTGCAGGCCTCCCGGTTGCGTGGAGCGTGTGTAAATTATCCCACCAGAGCGATTAACTGTTTGTCCAGGCTAATTGTCAGTATTAAATCTTGCTCAGTCACAGTTTTAAAGCTTCATTTTAAATCTCTGTCCTCAAGAAACTCATCCTCCCTTCCCCCGCGGGGAACGCAGCCTCGGTGGGTTCCGTGGGTTCCTGTGCGGCAGCCGAGGGGTCCCCAGGGTGTGGAGCAGATGTGTGGGCGCGGGGAGTTTGCGCACGGCTCCTCTGCGCGCCTCTCTCGCCGCAGGCCCTGGTGGGATGCCCTTGTCTTTGCTGCCCTGCATGAAGCTCTGAATTAGGAGTTATTGCTCAGAGACCCCCAAGCCTCTGAGACACCTCTTCCCCGACTGAGACATAAATCTTATCTATGTCATGGAGGTGGGGAGAGAATTCTTCTGCAAAGGTGGGGGGACTGGCAGGCTGAGGAAGAGGCCAGGAAGCCCTCCATCAGGAGCCCAGAACAGAGGGCAGAGTGGGGAGGGCTGGGGGTGGGCAGGGGCTTCTCATCACTGGGAGGAGTCACCCAAAGTGCACCTGGTCTCCTGCACCACCTGAGACCAATGCCAGCCAGGTCGCTCCCTCCCTGAGGGCTGCTGCCCTGCAGCTGGTCCAGGGTGAGGAGGGGAAGGAGGGGAGGAGGGGAGGGCGAGGCTGTGTCCTGGAGGCTGCCATGCTCCACAGGCTGCTGGCAGGTCCCTCAGTCCAGCGTGGAGACACCTGGTCAAGGGGGCGAATGTGAATCTCCCAAGCTCCTGCTGCAGCGTTGAGCCACCCACAGGGGGTGGGGGGGTGTGAATCAGGGGTGCACCTTGTCTTTGTAGACTTGTGGCTGTATTCTACTGGCTTCTGTGTCACAAGCAGAAGAGAGAGTGAGCGGTGAGGACGGGGTTGGTGTGGCTGCCTGGGGTAGGGTGAGGAGGTGAGGGAGGCCTGGACTTGGTGGGTTTAGGTCCAGCAAGAAGGCGGATGGCCCCGTTGATGAGGTGGTACTGAGACAGGTGACCTGAGGATCTGGAGGTGACTCGGAGGAGGAAGGGGTGATGTGGGTGGACATCATGCTGGGAGTCTCTGTGCCTGTACCAACAGCTGGAGGTGAAGGTCAGGGGCGTGAGTGGCAGTGTGGAACCTCACAGGAGGAGGCAGAGGGAAGGAGGCCACAAGTCAGGCCCAGACAAAGTATTTGAGGAAGGCACCATCTTTCTTCCAACCCCAGGTCTTGTTTGGGGACAGGCTAATGACAGCTTCCTGGGGACAGTGAAAGAGAGGCCACACTCAGGGAAGAGTGTCACAGACAGTTGTTTGGGCCCCAAGTCAGCTGTGTGGGTTCAGAGCCTGCTGGGCCCTGAATCCCTGGGCCCCAGCACGGGGGGTGGTTGGGCCCCTAGGAGCCCTTCCCAGGGGTGTCTGCTCCCCTCTCTTCCTTCACATGTTTCCTACATCTGGTGCCTACGGGAGCCCCGTGAAGCCCATTATTGCTGCAGGTCCCGGAAGCTCAAAATCACAAATGTGGGCTGGTGGCAAGTGCTGCTAAGGGTCCGGGAAACAGCCCGAGGTGAGCCCTCCCCAACATCAGCATGACTGTGAACCCCTCCCCAAGCGGGGCTGTGGGGGGCACTTCTGAGCCTTGTTCTTGGTGACCAAACTCTGCTATCCTGTCCTAAAACCACAGCGAGGGCTTAGGAAACTCTCCACTCACACCCCACCTGGACCTCTGGACCCCAATGGGCAGCCTAACACCAGGCTGGGAGAAAAATTCTTGGGACCGTACCCTTTCCACCATTTTATACCAATGCTGGCCCTGCTCCTGTGGCCAGCAGAGGCAGGAGTTTGGATCCTGACCTGCTGGGGGCCAACCCCTCCCCTGGAGGCAGGTGCCAATTTTCACTGCCACCTCCACCAGGTGCATCATGAACAGAGGAAGGCCTGCCAGCCGTGGGGGCGGGGACAGTTCTATTTGTAAAAAGCTGAGGTCCTCCAGGATCAGCTCTCAGGAGGGGCTTGACCAGATGGAAGAGGGCCCTGAGCAGGGGCCGTGCTCACAGGGAGGTTCAAGCGTTTAGAGCAGAAGTTTTCTCATTAATCTCTCCAGCCTCTGGGAGGAAAACCGAATCAACCCTGTCCTCGTCCCCATCAGAGCTCATGTTGAAGGTGACGGCATTTCTCATTTCCTCCACTCGGTCTGAAAATATGTGAGATTAGAGGAGATGAAGGGAAGGAAATTGAAATAACAAGTGAGGCTGGAGGAGAAAAAGCCTGACAAACAGCGGATCTGGGGAAGACCTGGGGGGGGTCCTTTCTCAGATCCCAAGGTGGGTGGACCATGCCTACAGTGGACATCAGATTTCTGAAGTGCCGGTGCTGCCTCTACTCACTGGCAGCAGGTCAGTTGTGACCAGCAAGCTCTACTCTGGCTTCAATGGTCTTACTGGGAGGAAGAAAGTCCTTTCCTGCCACCTAAGGCCCCATGCCAGGTCCTGGGCTGCAGGCTCTCTTCTGTGTGCCGGGGTGAGGAGACCCACCATGATGGGTGCCCAGTGGGGAGTAGAGGGGAGAGAAAGTGCAACTGTTCTGGAAGTGTCTGCCCTTTCTCTGCTCAGGAATCAGGGGAAGGAGGGCCTGGGCCTGGACCCTTTATAGTCTTCATAACTGTGGGGCTGGTGCCGCTCTTGGTTTGGTTGCAGACCATCTTGCTGGCTTCCCTGGAGGAAGGGAGAAAGCGCTGTTATTTTTCTGGGGGTGCCATAGCAGAATAGGGGGTGCCACAGCAGCTTAAAATGACAGACATGTCCTTTCTAGAGCCAAAGGTGCAAGATAAAAGCATCCACAGGGCTCAGGCCAGATCCTTCTGGAGGCTCTGAGGGAGACTACTCCTCTCCCAGAGTCCGGAGTCCCTGGTGTAACCAGCAGCTAGTGTCTGCTCCTCCCTTCCCCTGGAGTGTCCACCCCCTTCCCTTCCTTTCTGTTTCTTATAAGGACACTCACTGATGTAGGTCCTCTCTCTCTCTACAATCCACAGTGATTTCGGCTCCTTAGTTACATTTCCAGAGACCCTTATTCTAAATAAGGTCAGGAGCGCATGTTCCAAGTGGGCATGGGTTTGGGGGCACAGTATTCAGCCCAGGGGTAGAGCCAGAGCGCCCCAGGTCTATCCGGGCACCAGCCTGGTCCCGAGCGCGGCAGGGAACAGCAGGGTCCAGAGAGAGGTGAGGCTCCTCTACCCCCATCGGGGGCTCCCTTAGTGCAGCCCCCTTCTGGAGCCTTCCTCCACCCCCATTTACCCATTCCCCGGGATGGAGGGGGGGGGTGATGGCATCTTCTGGTTTAATCAAGTGATTAAGGGTGAACGACTCTGCGGCTCTTCTTGGGCAGGTGATCGGGCGCTTCGCAGGCCGCGGAGAACAAAGGGACACCGCCGCGTGGGAGTCGCCGGGGTTGGCGGGGCGGGGAGGGGCGGTGCGGAGCGGGACGAGGCTGTGCAGCGGCGGTG
>NW_025999895.1:3947243-3969161 GCF_001458135.2 Marmota marmota marmota | reverse complement strand
TCCGCCCGCCTCCCTTCCCGGGAAGCCGAGCCACGATTTAATATGCAAAGGTGGAGAGCCGGCTGCAGGCGCACCCGCCCGGCGCGCCGCGATTCAAACAAAGAATGCACAACAAAGGGCCGCGCGGGTCTGTCGAATTCCGCGGTGGCGAGATTTATCTAAGCGCAGAGGGGCCTGTGACCTTGGGCTTGAGAGCTTTAAAGCGAACAGGCGAACAGGCGGCGTGGAAGACGGAACAGAGAGGCGCTTGTGATTACCATTATTTAATATAATGGCCTTAAACGGCTGGGAGGGGGAATGAGGTGGCAGGAGAACGCTTTCTTATTCCAGGAGATCTAAGGCAGATGTAATGGAGGAGAAAAACAGGGGGGTGGAGGAGGGAGAGGTTGGAGGGAGTTCTGAGAGGGAAGGAGAGCGAGCCAGCCACTGCAGGAGAGGCCCAAGAGCCTCCCCGCCTCCGCCTTTCCACCTCCCTGCCTCCCTCCCTGCAGCCTCAGCCTCCGTCGGAGGGGGTGTCTTTAGGAGCAGCCGAGGAAAAACTGGGTCCTCAAAGCTTGGGGGCTGGGGATGCGGCAGGGTCCACAGTATCCCCAGGCTGGGGTTATGAGCTGCCCAGGATCTGGGGCATCCCATTCAGGAAGCCTGGAGCTGGGGAAGGGTGTGCCACTGGGGGCAAAGAGGCTGGTCCAGAAAGGAGGCTGGGGTGGGGGGTCCTTTCTCAGATCCCAAGGTGGGTGGACTAGGCCTACAGTGGACATCAGATCTCGGAATCGCCAAGGAGGGGTGGGGGGTGGCTGGTCCACTTGCTGTCTAAGAAGCTGAGAGTGGGCGGGCCCCAGATTGGCCTCCCTTTGTGCCAGGCCTGGGCCAGGTGTTCAGGTCTTCCTGGACCCTGAGTAGGGCATCCCTGCTAATCAAGTTGACTTCCTCTTCATTCCATTTGTAATTCTGTGTTCTTTCTCTTAGAGAGCCCCCTCTCCTAACTCCTCTAAGTTTCAGATCCCACGAAGATGGGATCAGCTCGGTGGTCCTCGGCACCCATCCAAGACCCTTATTCTAAATAAGGTCGTGATCTCATGTTCCAAATGGGCATGGATTTGGGGGCACAGTATTCAGCCATGGGGTAGAGCCAGAGCAATTGTGGTCCTCCCTGGAACATGCTGGAAGCCTTGTTTCTATCGGCTGGGGTGACTCGGTGGAGCTTCAGTACCAGGGTGCATAGGTGGGTGGCAGAAGCTGGTTCCCTCCTGCCACCATCATCCATGCTTGGGGAACCACACAGGTCCTATGTCACCTGCTGGGGCAGCCAGCCAGCTGGGGCTCCTTTCCACCAGGAGGGTGGGCCTCACTTCACATGGTGCTCAGGCCCCACACAACTCTGCTCCTGAGACCTGGGAACCCAGAGAGGGAGACTTGGAGGAGTGAACCGGAGGCCCAGCCAGGAGGGGAGGCAGGAGCCCCCTCCCACTCCTCACTCTTTGGCTGATCTCTGGCGGCAGGACAGGCAGCTGCTTCTTTCTCCTCCTCTTTTCAGGGGCTGGGCCCAGGGTCAGGAGGCAGGGGCAGAATGTGTGGGCCCAGCCTCCCACCCGGCTGGACAGCTGGACGGCTGGACGCCAGCTGTGGGACCCTGGGGACTGAAAGCTCCAGGAGACAAAGCTGGCAAACGAGGACTTGAGATGGCCTTCAAGCACCTGGCAGGGCCCTCCCCAGACACAGTGACACCCAGTGCTTTTTGTGGGGACCAGAAGGCCAGGTGAGCCAGGGCACCTGTGCCAGCTCCACCACCACCTGCTCCAGGCACCGTCTGGGCCTCAGTCTCCTCCTCTATGAGATGGAGCCAAGGATAGGACCCACCCTTGGGTGGTTGTGAGACCTGGACAGGTGATACACAGGAGGGGTCTCTGAGGCTGCAAAGGGACCTCTCACCCCTGACAGCCTGCGCCCCCCACAGTCAAGAGCACCTCCCACCCAAGGAAGCTCACCAGAGGGAGTGGAAGGCTGCCTTTGCCCTTTCTGCTTCAGAGACATGGGGCACCTCCTGAGGCCCCTGCAACAGTCACCGTGTTTTTAGATTTTGGTTAATAAAACCAACAGTGCAGCCTAAATTAAGCACGGGCATCTCTCTGCCTCAGTCTCCCTCTTCCTCTAACCCCCCTCCCCCATGCACAGGGTACTTTCTGAAGCTATTGGTAAGACTGTGACCTCTATATTCTTTGGTCTTCTGCCTGCTTCCCTGGCAATTGTCTAGTCTCTAACACAAAAATTCCCTCCAGAAGAAAATTTCTCCCCAGCCTGGTCACAAAATGCCCTGCCTCTGGGGAAAGTGGAGCAGTCTGCAATTCTCCCCTGCTTCTGAAAAGTCCTTCTTCTCATCTAATCTAGATCCTTCATGCTATATCTTAAACTTATTTAATGTTCTGCTTTTATAGTGATCTCCTTCTCCTCTTAACAGGCTTGGATAGAAGGACGAGGGCCTTTTGTTAAACTCTCCATTCTGTCTCTGTACCTTTGGATCCTTCTCTGCTGTAGGGGAGGCCCAACCCCAGGGCTGCTCCCCAGGGATCCTGGGTGAAGCCCTCAGCAGGCTGTCACCTGGCCTTGGCAGTATCTGGCTCTGGGGTCCTCTCTCCTTTCACTCCTCGTCATCATTAAGGGATGACGCAGGTCTTGGAGCAAGGACCCTTTGGCTCTGGAAAAATTATGTGTGACACTTTACATATGGATCAGGTAATTAATGGATGGCCTGATTTCCTCCACCATGATGTAAAGAGGGCGCGGATGGCACTCTAATTCCAGATAATTAAGGAGTGATCGAGTTCTCTCAAGCTGCTTGGGGAGTGCAGGCTGCAGTCACTCACCCTGCCCAGCCCCCTTCATTCTCCACACCTCACTGCAAACCGCAGGGCCTGGAGGCGGGAGCCACTGCAGCCTGCCATGATCCAAGTGGCCAAGTGGCTACAAGCTGCTGTAATGTAGTTCTGTGGGCGCGCTTGTGTGTGCACACCTGTGTGTGTGTGTGTGCGTGTGTGCATTCTGCCTACATGCATGTATATTCTCATGTGTGTGTTTGTGTACCCGGGGGAGGAATCCCCAAATGGACTTTCTAGAGTAGCCACACCGGATCTTAGAGACCAACCTTGGCTGCTACCAGGGAGGAAGCAAGTCACAATGTACAGAACAGTCTCAAAGAGGGCACCACGTCCCCACTCCAGCCCCGAGGGGCTGCCCCTCACCCCCTGATCACAGGAAAGTCCAAGGACAGCTACAGCTGCTTCCCCAGAGCTGAGGGTCTCTGGGGTTCAGAAGTGGCTACGATTGGTGCTCACAGATACAGACAAGCACTCCATCCCAGAGGAGCCTTGCTGCGGTCCACGTCCAGGGCGGCCAGGCCGTTCCTCATGGGAGACGTGCAGGGGCATCCCGCCCTGAAGGCACAGCCTGGCATCCCTGGGAGAAAGGAACAGCAGCTCATTGCTCAGAGGGCCTCACAGACCCTCCTGGCTCACAGAGGCATCTGCCACAGTTCCTGATAAATATCTGCCCTCCTCCTTCCGACGGGCCTCCCAGGGCCTCCCATTTTTTTCCTGAGTTCTGCTCATTCCTTGCACGTGTGCTCATATCCACAAATACTCCGAGTGACTGCGAGGGCCTCAGCAGGAACGGGGCTGACCGGGGGCCCTGGGTCTGAATTAGCACTGGCTGCTGTGCAGAAGGAGATGTGAACAGCTGGGAGACGCACGGAGAGAACGCGGGAGCACCGCCTAGCACAGGGAGCCTCCTGGATGCTCTCGGTGCCCGTAGGCAGAGGTGGGCGGGTCGGGGGTCTGGTTGCATGTGGATCTGTGCACACACGGGCCACTGTGCCAACTGCTGTCTTCCTGCTTTAGCTGCCTGCCCTCTGCTTGCTGTGGCTGTCCTTATCTCCCTGTGGGCACTTGGCACACCTTTGGGGAGGGGCCTATGAGGAGTTGCAGGAGTTGGCTGCCTGGCTGGCGCCCACTGTGATCACCCTGTTTCAGTGTTTTTATTTCAACTTAGACCCCTTTCCCAAACTCCTGACTTGTATATCCAACTGCTTACTCTATGTGGCCACAAGGGTGGTGCCTCAAATTCAAGGTCAAATCTGAACCCCTCTTTGCCTGCTCCCCCTTGGCTTGATGGTGTCTCCACGATTCCAGTGCCAAGACAGAAATGCCAGGGTCATTCTTGACCCCTCTCCTTTCTGATGGGTCAGGAAGTCCTTTAGGCTTCACCTTCAGAATCTATTCAGAATCCAACATCCACCGAAAACCAGAGAAATCCTAATAATCCTTGTAGTTTAGCGAATCCTGTTGTACCACAGTTTGGAGAGTGGGCTGTGGCCTCAGGATGGTGAGGAGGGTCTGGTCCAGCCCCCTCCTGGGCTGTGTCTCTTCTAAAGAACACTAGCTCCTTTGCAGAGGTCAGAGTACCTCACAGTAACAAAACAATCCCAGTCCCTCTCTCCCTTCCTGCTGTGCACTTGACTTGAATGTGAGCCTCTGCAACGTGGACCTAGGACTGATACATTGTTGCTATTAGGAATTCCATGGAACCCTTACCTGTTAGGTCAGTTAAGTCCAAGAAGTCTCTGGCCCATGTCACTTTCCTTCTTTCTAAAAGACTTCCTTGAACACTTCTTTTTCTTCGTTTCTGCAGTGCTGGGATTGAACCCAGGGCCTTGCACAGGGTGGGCAAGTGCTCCGCAGCATAGCTGCACCCCAGGAAGAAATGTGAGCGTCAGACACCAACCAATAAATTCCCTCAAACTTTATTTGAAAAAGCTTTCACTTTTTCCCCTATTTATTTTATTGTGGTAAAATACACATAATGTAAAACTGATCATCTGAACCTTTTTCAAGTGTGCAGTTGAGGGAATTAAATATATTCACGTTGCTGTGTGACCATCCCCGCCAGCCATCTCCAGATCTTTTTCATCTTGCAAAATTGAAACTCCGTCCCCATTAAATAACAACTCCCTTGTCCCCTCCCCAGCCCCTGGCCCCCACTCTACTTTCTGCCTCTGTGACTCCTCTACTCCTCGAGGGCCTGGTTTAAGGGAATCCTACGGCACTGGCCGCCCCTGCTGGCTTATTTCCTCAGTGTGATGTCTCCAGGGTTGTCGGGGCATGTGCTGGAATTTCCTCGTTCCCAGCTGAACACTGTTCTGTTGTAGATTTGAACCTACTTGGTCTATGCCCCGCAGTAGATTCGTGGGCTCACATGACACTTCTACCTGGAGGTGCTTGAGGAGCCACCATACTCTTTTCCAGAGACTGATTTCCCATTCCACCCCCAGTCTAAGGGCTCCAGTTTCTCTCACCGACCCCTCCTAATTCTTTTATTTTCTCTCCCAGTTTTCATAGTAGCCATCCTAGCAGGCATGCAGTGGGGTCTCATTCTAGTTTGGATTGCATCTCTCTAGTGATGAGTGACGTCCAGTGTGTCCTTCACTTGCAACACATTAGTAGGGTTCAGAACCCCAGGGGGGTCTTTTCTGTCACCCCTAGGTGGTCCGTTGCACTCCGTGCCTGCTGGCGTGGTTTCTGAGGAGAAGCTGGATGGATTCTTGCCTTTCTCCTCTGTAGGTCTGGCTTTTTATCCCAACTTGTTGTATTTGCCCTTGGTTTTCTATAGTTTGGAGATGACAAGCGTGGGTGAAGCTGTTGTTGTTTGTCCTGCTCGGTGTTCTCCGAGCTTCCTGGACCTGTGGCTTGGTGTCTGACGCTCACATTTCTTCTGCCCACTGTGTCTCCACACCTCCCGGTTGTCCCTTGGTCTTGGGGATTCCGCTGGTTTCCTGGTCTTCATTAGCTGTCCTGTTCTGTGTTGGAAGAGTCCGTTGTCCTGTGTTCGGCTCAGAGACCCTCCCCTCAGCCAGTCCAGTCTACAGTTTTGCCTTCGGTGCTCGTGATGGCCAGCGTTTTTCTTGGCTCTTAGTATTTCCACCTGTCTCCTGGCATTGTGCGTCTGTTTTGCATGTGGGCTACTTGATCTATCAAAGGCCTTAGCACTTTTTTCCTTTAGAGATGGGGGCCTTGTTTTGCTACCCAGGCTGGCCTTGAACTCCCGGACTCAAGCGATGCTCTTGCCTCAGAGTAGCTGGGACCACAGGTGCGCGGCTGGACCCCTCAGCGTGTCAGTCAGTTGTTACCAGTTTCCTGTCTGATAATCCCAGCCTCCCTGCCGTGCCTGGTTCTGAAGCCACCAGCTGTGTTTCCTTGTCTTTTAGCATGCCTTGTGGTTTTCTGTTGCTGCTGACATGGAGACAGTAGGAAGTGCCACCGGCAAGCCCTGATGACGTGGGCGGGGAGGCATGTGCAGAGGGCAAGCGCTCTGTCACCCTAGGATTGAGTCTCAGTCTCTCAGAGAGCTTTCAGCTTGGAAGGTGACCTTCGAAGCCTGGCTCAGCCTCCTCCCTTGCTGGGACAGGGTGGGTGCAGGCGGCAGCCTTCCCTTCCCTTAGCTGGCAATCTCCAGGGACACCTTAGCGGCCAGGCGCTGGCTAACAGTTTCTCCTGAGGGCAGACGTAGCTGGAAGAGCAGGTGCTCTGACCTCGGCGGTGAGTCCTCCCTCCCCTGGGGCAGCAGGAGGGGCTTTTCCTCCAGTGTGGACGGTAAGGACTTGGTCCCTGGAGGCGAAGTTCACAAGACTTTCCTGAGTCCCCTGGGGGTTCCACTCTCAGACTTGGCCACCTGGGCTCTGGCTCTGCGCCAGGTTTGTCCACTCTGGAGTCTCCTCTGGTGGCTCCTGCTCTGGCGGGTTGGATTGTGGCTCTGCCCGTCTGTGTCTGCAGTCTGGGGACAGGGCTTGCCTGTGGCTTTACTTCTGTCAGGAATCTAAGAAGAGCTGTTGGTCTTTCAGTTGTGTGGCTCTTTGCCTATCGTTAGGACAGAGCGTGACGTCGACGCCCCTCACCTGCAGAACCGGAGACCCGAGGACCCTGTGCCTCTTCGTGTCTTCTTCCGCAGGTGTCTCTTGGGGAGACTTGGTTTCTCCTTTGTATGACAGAGCTAGTCCTGTTGGATCAGGACCCACCCTTGTGACCTCATCTTAACTAATTACCTCTGCAATGACCCCTTTCCCATGGAAGGTGACATTCCGAGGGGTGGGTTAGGACTTCAGCCTATGGATTTTCCTTGAGGGGAGCAGAGTTTGATCCACAGCAGTGTGCACGTATCATAAACACAGAATCTCCAGGGCCAGGCGCCCAGTCGCCCTGGACAGAGGGGTCCTGGTCCCAGCCACTACCCCTTCCTGGAATCCTGCCAGTGGCCCTCCGACAGGCTTCCCTCATTCTGTACTTCCCCCTCGGCCCTCTCTCAGTGACCAGAAGGATCCTTTGTAACAAGAACCACACCACCCTCTGCTTCCTTCTCACTCCTAGCAACAGCCCTAGTAATTCAGAGAGTGTAGGTTCTGAGCAGACGCCACGCTTTTATGGGCCCCACCTCCCAGTGCCGTTAATGACTTCTTCGGGGACCAAGATTCCAACATGTGAACTTTAGGGGGCTGCTCAAACCATAGCAGGGAGTCTCCCCGGGACCCCCTCTGAGGTCTGTTTTCTAACCTTTTCCACTTACCTACAGAACCGGAGACTGCAAGATGGCAGTGGGGTTACTTGGGGATACCACTTTGGCCCCCCTGTTTTTCTCTTTATCTCTCCAGAGTAAAAAGAATTTTCAGAGATACATTTTAATTCTTGTGGTCAAATGAATTGAATAGAAGATTAAGCACACCAAATAGAAAAAAAAATGGGAAAGAATAGGCAGATATTTTCATGATTATTATCTCTGATTAAGTAGATCATCAAATCTCATTTTATTTTCTTCTTTATATTTTATTTCCTTACAACCCAAACAAATTAAAGTCAGTTTTAAGGGCATGATACACCCAGGCAGCAGGCAGGAGTGGCTGTATTGGCAACTGTACTGAGGCCTCCCAACCTTCCCCTCCTCTCTTACCTGGTCACCTGTCCAGGTTCAAGGCCATCTTTACACGGGACAAAGGTTGGGTGTTTTACCTCTGTGTCCCCTGGGCCTGGTCCAGGACATGGAGGACCCTGGTTTGTGGTGACTCTTAGTGAAGACACAAAGGAACCCTGCTACTCAGGGCCTGGCGAGTCCCTCCCTGCAGCCTGGCTCAGAAGGAAGAATTAATTGTTCAGATCACCAGGGCCCAGGGACGGTCCAACTGCAGGCTGGCCCTGCAGGCAGAGCTGATGTGCACTGGTGGCCAGGGACACAGTCAGACACCGGCAGGGAGGCAATTGGCTGGGGAGGTTTGACAGCATTTTTGCTTTTTTATTTTATAAGGAGTGTGTGTCTGTGCGGGCACGCCTGGGGTGTGCGTGTGCCCCGTGTCTAGGAGTGTGTAGGAGTGCTCAGGCAGGCGTGTGCCCGTACATGTGTGGTGTGTGGCAAAAGGCAGCGGGTGGGTGCTGGGGTGAGGGGTGTGAGGAGCTCTTTCAGCCCCTGAGTTTTGAAATCCCCACTGTCCTGCCTTCAGAGATGGACAAGTGTCGGTGCGGGAAGGGAGTGTCCAGGTCCACAGAGCTGTTCCCTAGCCCTGCTTATCCTTAGGGACTCTGCCAGAGACCCCTGCCTGGTTCAGGTTTATTGTCCCCAAGGACAGGGGGGAAGCAGGGCATAGTAATGGGTAAAAGAGCATTCCTGGGGGCAGGGTGTGCATCCGGGGAGAACCCAGGGACCCAGCTGGGCAGAGTTGGCCTAGAGAAAGGAATGTAAGCCACCCTCCCATCATGGGCCAGGTCATGAGTGATGCCGTGCGCCACTCTGTGCAGCCTGGGATGGAGGTCCATGAGGCCATCTGCTGAAAGTCCAAAGATTGTCCCCAGAGAAGTACCAGGGACTTCCTGGACTGCCACCCCTCCCCAAGCTTCCCTACCCTAGATGTCTGGGAAGGACAGGGTGGGGCTGGTCCCACAGGGGCTCAGTCCTGGAAAGTCATGCCTCTGGTGAGCCCACGGTGGTCCAGGCTGGCCTGGGCCAGGGTCTTCACATCTCTCACCTCCCCACATGGGGAAATGGCAGGGACCCAGCCTGCCTGGCTCCTGTCCCGGCTCTGCAAACCCAGTGTCACCACAATCCCTGCCCCTCTACCTTGGCCGACAGCTGGGCCTGGTTTGTGGCTGACACGGACACACAGTGGAGCAGAGGGGACTCTCTGGAAGCCATCTCATGGAGGTGGCAGTGGAGGGAAGCACACAGTTGGGCAGATGAAAGTTCACCTCCCAGATCATCAGGAGCCTGCCTCGGCCTGGCGGGGACACTAAGCCGGGTGGTTCCCTCCTGCTCCTCAGTCCCCTTCCTTCCCTGCCCCCAGCCCAGGGCAACCACTGCTGCTTCCTCTCACGGTCCTTCTGCTGCCCATCCGCAGTCCCTTCCATCCTCCTTTCCACGCAGCCCAGTTCTCCAGAGATGGTCCCTGTGGTGGCGTGGCCGGGGGAGTTCTTTTCACTGATGACGGAACAGCGTTACGGTTCCAGATTTTTCTTCATTGGCCAGCTGATGGACATCTAGTTTCTTTGGTTTGGGGGTTTTATAAATCAGGCTGCTAGGGACGTTCTTGTGCGGATGTGTTTTCACTTCTCTTTCCTGAGTGCCTGAGGAGCAGTGCTTCTGGGTCAGAGGAGTGTCGCTGGGCTTTCAAGAAATGGCCAACCTGTCTGCCACAAGGGCCACGCCACGGTGGGTCTCTGCCAGTTCTCCGTCAGCACAGGAGGTGCTGGGGGTTTCCACCAAGACCCGTGTTGGGTCTCGGCCCTTCCCATCTCTTGTGGTTTTAACGTGCGTTTCACGAATCACTGATGTGTCGAGTTTGTCTTCCAGGGCTATTTGCCCCCCTACATTTTTTTTTAACATGACAGTAGAATGCACTTTGACATCTGGTACACACGTGCAGTATGACTTCCCCTCCTTGTGGTTGCACGTGATGTGGAGTTTCACACAGGAACATAGGAGAGCGAGGTCCCGTTCATGCTACTGTCTTTCCTGCTCCCACCCCTTGCCCTCCCCCTCATTCCCCTTTGTGTGATCCAAAGAACTTCTGTTCTTCCCTCCTCCCCGGGCCCCACACTCATATCAGAGAGGACATTCAACCTTTGTTTTTTTTTTAGGATTGGTTTATTTCAGTTCCCCACTACATATTCTGTGGTGAGGCATCTGTCCAAAATTCTCATCCATTCAAAGAAATCCAATTGCTGTATTCTGAGTTGTATATGCCTTTCGATCTGTGGCTATGGACTTTCATTTTCTTAAGTGTCTTGAGGAGCAAAGTTTTCCACTTGGCGAAACCTAATTTGCCCATCTTTGTAGTTTCTGGGGAGTTTTAAAATTTGTTTTGTTCTAGGTAAGAAATATTTCCCTAATCTTTATCTTCTATGTTTTCTCCTGGATATTTTACTGTCTTCGCATTTATACTTGTATCTGTGATTGATTCCAAACTAATTTTGTGTATGGAGTCAAAGACTGAGCTTTTCTTTTCCCGTGTGAATATTTGGTTATTTCAGCACCATTGGTTGAAAATGCTGCCCTCTCTCCTGCTGAGTTGCTGGGAGCTTCATTTAGAACTAACCCATCATCTGTACGTGGCTCCCTTCCTGGGCTCTGCCTCCATGTCGATCCACATATTTATCTTGGTTTACTTGGGTGGGGGGCAGTGCTGGGGCTGAAGCCCAGGGCCTGGCACAGGCTGGCAAAGTGCTCTCCCACTGGGTCACATCGCCAGTCCTTCTCCAGGTCTATCTTTGTACCTCTGCAGTTCTTAGCCCACAGGCCTAGAAACACCAAGGAGGTTCCACCAATTATCAACTGTGTCTAGTAATACTTTCAGGGACAGAAAGATGTCCTCTGGGGGTCATAGACCTAGGGGACCTAGTTTGAGCTGGCGTTGGCCAGGACCTCCCTGTTCTCGGTCAGCGTGGCTCCTGTAACACACATGCCCGGGTGAGGTGAGCAACCAACCCTGGCAGAGGGCAGAGAGAGAGGAAGCTCTCAGGAGCGTGTTCTTGCAAGGACACTAGTCTCATTCATGAGTTCCACCCTCATGACCCTGTGTCCTCCCAAAGGTCCCTCCTCCTAACTGTCCCACTGGGGACCAGGCTGCAACATGTGGACTTGGGGTAGGGGACACCAAGAGTTTGTGGCCCTCTACGGGCCATCCCTCTAACAGGAGCTGTGATAACTTCTGTGGCTGTTTTTATTACTAAAAACAGCAGGCACTGTGCCGGGAGTTGACCTGCACCATCTCCTCAACTCCTCGGGACCCTTTGGAACGGGTATGATATAGATACAGAAATGGAGACCCTAGGAGTCAAGTTGACTTGCTCAAGGTCAAGGATCTGAGCCAGGGCTTCCTGTCGACCAGCCCCGTGCATCACAGCGACAGCACGTGGACGGGGTGGCAAATGCAGTGAGCAGACAGGAACAGGCCGTGGACCCCAGGTAGGGTGGGGCCCAGTCCAGGCCAGTATCCCAGGCCACAGCAGAGGCGGGGGCTCACTCCATGCAGAATCGAGTCCTGGCCTCAGCAGTGGCCGTGTCCTGGCCCACCTGCCTCAGGCCTTCACACTCTTCTACACACTCTGACCCTCTCATTCGGCCCTGAGAGCCAGCACTCTGAGACCTGCTGAGACCTCCACTCCTCTCGTAGATAATTTAGACTAAATCCCATTTCCTACAGCCACTCTCCACCTCTCTGACCACAGCACACATAGCAAATCAATCACAGCACCCTGGTTCATGGAGCAGCGCCCCAAGCCCTCAAGATCTCTCTCAATAAAGAATTCCAGGAAGCCTCTGGCAATCAGGTGGAATTGGTGTGAGGGATAAAATCTATTTTCTATCCTGGTTTTGGTCTGTCCCTCTGGTTTGGCTGCTTGGGACTGCCCTGGGTCCAGTTCAATGCATCCCTTACAGTGTGTGTCCATCTGTGCCTGGAATATCCCTACTGGACGGAGCCCTGAGCAGAATGGGAGCACACCATCTTTGCTACTGGCCCACCCAGCCCGAGAGCACCTTGCCCTTGATGATATTCCAGATGCCAGGCCAGGGAGGCTTACTGGTCCAGCTAGCACCAACTTAGGGTTCTGAAACTTAGAAGTATGTGAGCAAGTTTCGGTATTTTTAATGCCTATTGAAAACGTTTGCAGGTCTGTCCTGAACCCCTGTTTTAAACTTGAACTTGCCCCTCCCTTTCCCATTCCCCTTGCATTGGTCCTATGTCCTCAGAGGATTAATCATCATCCAACACAACCTACAGAATGTGCAAGCTTACTATGTCTGTCACTGTTTCTGTCCCCTCCTGCTGTAACCTCAACTCTGGGTCTTTGACTCACTGATGTACCCCAGGCACCTCCCACAGTGCCTGGCCTGTAGCAGGGTCCCAAGATTCTGTGATGGTGAACCTACTAAGTCAGAGCTCCCAGGCTTGGCTTCCGCCTGGGGCTGGAGGCTGCTCAAGAGCTGTGCGTGGCAGGTACGTATGTCTTGATCAACAGGAAGAGGGAAGCACATGCACACTTCATCCGTTCACTTTGTTGACAACAGATTTCACAATATGGAACCCAGGCCGGGGCCATGGTGGGAGGGAAGAAAGTGATAAAGGGGTTCTCTACGGGAGACACACGCTCAGGGCCAGGAGAAGAGCCACTCCACTCATGAACCACGGGGCCTTCCACAGGGGCCTTCCCTGCCTTGCTTCTAGTCTGCAAAGCAGAGAAGCCAGCCTCCGCCCTGGTATCTCACTGTGGTGTCATAAGTGTTCAAGGGAGTCACTGCCAATGCCACGCACCACAAAACTATAACTTCACCACATGATTCACTGGGAAAAGAACATCAGGGGGAGATCTGAGACCATTCTGCAGTTGAGGTCAAATGTGAACCCCGTTCAGCCATGGGACAACCCCAGGCCAGGGAGACTGATAATATTGCACAAGTCACCCATGTCATGCCCTACTGGACACACCATCGGGTGACACGCCTGACTCTTACAATAGGACCATGTCTCATCCCAGAGTCCCCGGCACAGGGTGCACCCAGCCCGTGTTGATTCTCCATCACAAGTGCTTTCTCCCCTCAGCCTGTGTGGGAGGAATGGTCCCGTGGACTGGGAAGCACAGGAGACCACAAGACTCGAGGACTCCAGCCTAAGCAAAATGCAGTCTACCCTAAACGTCCCCGTACCTGCAGCAAATGACCTCCACTGGGTGTCTGTTTCCTTCTCTGTTGGGCAAAAGGGCAGAGATGGTTGTTGAGGATGAATGATAACTGCAGCCCCTAACCCAGGACCAGGCTCCCAGTGGGTGTTCTGCAAGCTAGTGACAAACAGAATGTGGGAGAGGCCATTGGTCCCCTGAGAACACGGCCCACTGCCCTGCCCATCTGGCCCAGTGTCCTGGGGTTGACATCTGTTTGCCATTTGCAAGTGTAAGAACTAGCTACCCTCTGTCCCCCGAGGGCACATCAATGGCTGGCCAGGACGAGCTAATTTGGAAACAGCCCCTTACCAACTTGTCAAAAGCCACTGCTGTTGCTGCCATTGGCTCAAATAGCCCTAGCCCCAGGTCCCCTGCCGAGGAGGCAACCCCTTGGAGAAGGCACCTCTGTGCTCCCTCGTGGAGGACGGTGCTGCGGCTGAGCGGGTGGTTCTTTTTCCCTTTGGAGACTACACAGCGCCCCCGGGGAACTCATGCCCCTTCTTTACCTCCAGAGCCCACGTATCTCGGGAGCATTATAACCAACAGCCATGAGAAATAAGACCCCGGAGGGTCCCAGAGAACTAACTGAGCAGCCCTGGCTCGGGGCTGTTGTGGACGTTCTGCTGCTCTAACAAACTCTTCAGATAGTCAACGTGTAAAAATCAAGGGTTGGTCTTGGCTCAGTTTGGGAGATTTCAGAGCACGGTCCCTCGGCCCGTTGTTTGGGGCGAGGCAGCCCATGGTGAAGGTGGTGGAGGACATCCTTCAAGCAAGGGAGAGCGAGGAGGGGAAGGGTCCCCCGGCCCCTTCAGGGGGTGTCCCCAGTGACCTAGAGACTTCCCACAGGCCCTACTTCTTAGATGTTCCACCAGCTCCCAACAGAGCCGCCCTGGGCACCAGCCTTTCCACATGGACTTTTGGGGGACACTCGAGATACAAGCCATATTGAGGCCATCTGCTGGCCTGACAAGCCTGCCTGGGCTCTGGGTGCCTCTGGCAGGGCCAGCTCTCCTCCATCAATGGACTCTTATGCTAAAGGACAGGCCATTCACCCCATGGCCTTTCCCTCCTCCTCAGATGGCCTGGCCCAACAGCATGGGTCCCCAAGGTCACCCCCATCTCTCACTGGCTCAGCATCTCGACCTCTCGTGGCCTCTCCTTCGCATTGGCACCCTGGAGCCTGACGGTCCAAGTCCCGGATGCAGGGTCTGCAGTTGTCCTCCGCGTCTCCGACTGAGTTGGTCGGGAGACTCTGCTGCCATTACCTTCTGTTCATTAGTCTAGGAGACAAAGGGAGCCCCAAGGGCCACAGGAGGGGTACAGGGTCCTGCAAGGGGTCCTTCGAGGTGGGATGGAGAGAGGAGCACACGTGGAGGAAGGAGAGGACCCACGGGGAGCTCAGTGCTGTGGGGGAGGCCCTCCTGGCAGAGGCAGCCGGCTGGGGGAGGGAGGCCGCTGCACCTTGTTTCCGTAGCCATTCAGGGCAGGGGGTGCCCCAGGCCTTCGTCGGCAGAGGAGGAGGAGCTCCCCTGACCCTCACCCCCAGACATCCCCTGCCCTGAGTGCTCGGGCCATCTGCATCTCTCCCCCGTGAGTGGTTCTGATGTCAGAGCTCCTTGCTCTTCCTGGGGCTGCCTGGGTGTGTGTGGGGGGAGCAGAGGGACCTGCCCAGTTCCGCTTTGTACCTGCAGATCCACACAAACACTGCAGACGAACAGGAGCTGAGACCCAGTGGGACAGGAAGGAAGCCCTGTGAGCTAGGGGGCAGTCCTGGGCCACCCCGGACAAGGGTGGCTGCTGAGGGACATGCAGTGGCAGTGGGTCCTGGGGAATCACGTTCTGTGTGGAGACTCTGAAGAGTGAGGGGCTTCCCTGGAGCCTCGTGGCACCAGGCAGATGTCCCCCACCCTCCCGTGGAGCTGCCGCAACAACTTGCTGTTTGTCCACAGGCCTGAGCTCTCGCCCAGGAGCAGGTGGGACCAGGAGCCACCTAGACCCCTTCAGAGGCACACTTCCTCCCCCTCCCCCCTCATCTGTGCACCTCCAGAGGCAAGGCCAGGTGCCAGGGCTCCATGTCTGTGAGCCACATGGATAGATGCAGGGGGCTAGTGCGCTGGCTCCCAGGGTGGGAAACTGGTGGGCTACAGTGAGGACATGGAAGGGGATGAGCGGCTGGGTCTGAGGGCTCCCGGGTGCAGAGCTGGACCACTCCCCAGGAAAATGGGAGCAAGAGGTTTGCTGGAAGGTTATGGTGGGGATGGCGTGTCCACAAAATTGGGGGGTTGTCTGAAGTCCATTTTCTGTTGTTACACTGAACACCTGAGACTGGGCGATTTAGGTAGAAAGTGTATTTCTTCCAGTTCCAGAGGTCGGGAAGCCCGAGCAGGTGGCATCAGCCAGGGGTTTCCTACTGCGGAGGCGCGGGCAGAGGGTGAGGGCAGGAAGCACGTGCCGTCACCTGGACCACTAATGCCACCACGGGGCCCACGACCTCCTCCAACCCTAATCACCTCCCACCCCCATACCAGTAACATGTGACCTGGGGGACTTCTGGGGACACGTTCAGACCATAGCAGGGATGTGGGAAGCAGTCCTGCCGCTCGGGCCTCCCCTCCATGAATGCTTTTTGCCCAGTTCCTGTCCATCCCGAGTTGCCTCCTCAGGGGCCAAAGACCCAGACCCAGGAGATTCCTGAGCTCAGGACCCCACTGTCAGTCCTAGGGTAGGGCAGGGAGAGTGGCCCTTGACTTCTGTGACAGGGGCCACCTGGCATCACATCCCTAAGCACCACACCACACAGTGGGACAGGAGGTGGCCCAGAGGAAGGAGGGGCCCTTTGGCAGCATGAGCTGCCCCGTGACCACGGGTAGGCACCAAGTGGAAGGCTTGCACTGTGGGTGCACGGAGAGCCAGTGGGCACAGGGTCCTGGGTGGAGAAGGGGGCAGGCCCGCTCCAGCCTAGGGCGCCAGTCACTTCAGCAAACACTGTGTTCTTGAAAACTTGGCAGCCAAGTTGACGCTCAGGCAGCAGTCCTGATGCTAACTTCACCAGAGTTCTCCAAGAAAACTAGCACTAGCTCCTGGCTCAGGGTGCGAAGCCTCTGGCAGAGCACACCACGGCTCCTTCCCCTGCTCGCAGCCGGCCGTGGGGCTCTGTGTGCAAAGAGCCTATTCACAGGGAGCGATTTGCTCTGGCTTTGATCAGCCTGGATTGGAAACCTCCAGGAAAGGGCAGAGTCCCCCCAAATTCTCCATTCCACAGTCAGGCCTTATTTCCATCCAGAAACCTCTTTTCAAGTGTTTATATCCTTGGAAGCTGTGGTTTTTCTTCTTAGAAATTGAGCTGTTCAGTCGCCTCTGCGTAGTCAGACCCCAGAAGGAGGCTGAGGCCCCAGGTCTGGAGTAGAGACTGGCCAAGGGGAGGCTGGGCCACGCCTGAACCTGGGTGCAGAGGGCTGATCTGCCATGCCTGTCCCAAAGGGGCTGGTCCCCCAGCCAAGAGGGCCTTTGCCCTGTCTGGGGAGCCTCCCCCAAAGCCTATTCTCTCCTGCCCCACCCCCCCGCACCTGCCCATTGCAGAGACTGAGTCTGGGCTGGAGAGTGAGCAGCCCCCTCACATTTCCTTGGCCACCCCCTGGGGGAACCATGCCCAGAGCTGCCACAGGGTCTCTGTGTCTGCGCCGCCCTCTAGATTCTCAACGGGACCCTCCTGGCATCATTCCTGGCCCCTCTGGTACCATCCTGCGTTCTGTGGGTGCTGCGGTGGAGGCACCTCCCACCCCCCCTCAACACCACCCTCTCAGGCTGCCCTTCCCCTGTCACCTCTCCTGTTGATTTGCATGCCATTTTGCTTGTGGTTGCCATGGCAACACCTACCAAATGGCCTAAGGATAATGGAGGAGCGCTGGGGGTGGGCGGGGGAGCCCAATGAGGGGTTTGACTTTAGAAAACAGTGATTCAGGCAGCGTGCCTGGCACAGGGTACCCCCCACCCCTGCCCAGCAGTGCCCCTCACCCAAGGCCTCCCTCTACCTTCTTAGGGGAGAGGGAGGCAGGTCCTGAAAGGAGCCCATGCCTGGCCTCAGAACAATGGTAAGAACAGGGGAGACAGAGGAGGCCCGTCGGGGGTGGGACTACCCCAGCCACCAGAACCTTCTGGAATGCCTCCATCTTATGGTAAAATCTCCAAATCCTCTTCTTTTCTCTGTCGTTCATCTTTGTTCCTCGGCTCACCACCTCCCTCCACCCTCCCCAGCTTCCCTACTTCCTGTCTTGGGGCCTGGCCTCTGGGTCCAGAATCCAGAGAGCTGATTGCTCACAGGTGTCCAGTCCTGGCTGTTTACAGAGCACATTCTCAGCTGGAACTTGAGCCAGGAGAGGCTGGAGGGCCAGGCTGGGATTCTTCCCGGAAGCCTAGAGGTGCTGGGCCCCCCCTCTGGGGCCCACGCTGTGCCTAGCCCTGCGGGGGGTCTCCCCCAAGAACTAGAAAGCCTGTTCCCTGTGGTGCACATTTGAGTCTTTCCCTGCTCTTTATTTCCAGAGCATTCCCCAGCTAGCCTCCCACTTCCTGTCCACACAGCTCTGACCCCCTGCACCACCTGCCCCTGCTCTGAGCAGCCGGCCCTGGTGAACACGGTGGGGAAAAGTGCCTTAAAGTCAGAAACCAAGCACACTACTGGTCAGGGGGTCGGGGAGCCCACCCTGGCCGCCGTCTCACAGAGAGCCCAGCTGTTTTCTTGAGCTGTTTCCTTTCCAGAGTGCGTTTTCCAAGGACAGACATGGCAACAGGCCCCACCTAAAGAAGGCTTCCTCCTCGCTTCTTGTCCCTTCGGGGAACTGCATGCAACCCTGAGTCAGGGACTGAGCCCAGGAACATCCTTGGGTTCAGTTTTCTTCCCGCACAACTGGGTCATGGGTTCCCAGTCACAGGTTGTGCGACACTTTCCAGGGGAACCATTTCTGGGATGTCCGTTTGTAAGGGTAAAAGAAATTGAAGTTAAAGCGTAAAAGTTAAAGGGTAAAAGACCGGGTATTGTAAAGTTCCTAAGCTGCAAGGTCTGAGTTAAAATGTAAAGGATTAGGTATTGTTAGGTTTCTATGCTACCTGCAAAACCTGAAATTTCTGTAGCTGTTAAGACTATGCTTGGAACTGCCCAGTAAATATTTCCCCTGACTACTTGGTTGTTTAATAACTGAAGGGCTCTGTGTAACTGGTCACGTAGTCATTTAGACCCTAAACCAATCAGTTTGAATGTGTACTCTCCTTAGGAATGACCTATCTATCACTCCAGCCTGACCTGTTCCCGCCAATGAATGAACTAATCATGTTTAGGAGTTGTTGTTCAATTTTCCCGCGCCTCATGATGATTTGTTCTGATGTATACAAAGCCCTCCGCCCTCCCCAAAAAGTGTACTTAAGCAGTGCTCAGCCCCTGCTCGGGGCTCTGGGCTGCTTTCCTTTCTTGAGTGGGCACAGAGCCCCAGCATGCTGGTTCAATAAATCCCCTTCTGCCAATTGCATGAGTGGTCACTTGGTGGTCTCTTTCTCCGACGCTTCGCCTGACCCTTGCACGTTGAACCCTGCTGTGTGGAGGCCTGACATGCAGGACACGCTGCACACCAGGGGCTCACGGGATCCCAAAGACTAAAACCTAAACCACAGCCAGGTGCACAGCAGGGAAGGTGGCATGGCCCAGCCTGGGGTGTGGTGGTGGCAGGGGTGGGGAGAGGGGGGAGGCGCCTGGGATGCCCCTGGTGGAAGGGGCAAGTTGGAGGTCCTAAAGGGTCTAGCTGCTGCCTGGGAGTCTGAAGGTGCAGGATTTGGAAAGACACAGGGTGCATTCTGTTCTGGACACCGGGAGCATGAGGAGCTGTGGACCACACGGGTGGAGACAAGCCTTCTGTCAGGCGTTTGGTCAGAGGTGGAGAGCGGACACTCACACATGGCAGCTTGGGGTGCAAAGCTTGGGGTGCGAAGTTCTGGAGGGGAGGCTGAGGCACAGGAAGGGCCTGCTTCCATCATCCTTTACAGGTGGGGGAGGGGTGTCCATGGTCATCCCCCTTGTCCATGGGGGACCCATTCTAAGACCCCCCCAGTCGATACCCAAAACCGTGGGTAGTGCCAAACCTCCAAACCTTATACTTTTCCCCATTTATGCCTCTGATAAAATTTAGCTTACAAATTCAGCACAGTAAGAGATTAACAAAATAACCTATCATAGATTTTAGCAACCTCAGCATACAATTTTTCTCTTTGCTTATTAAATAAAGACTTTATTTTTTCACTCAAAGGGAGGCATTTTATGACTTTTTTGCTGGCATATGCTGACCTCACTTTGTACTTTGGGCCATTATTAAGTAAAATAGGGTTACTCAAATACAAGCACTGTGAGCCACACAGTTGATCTGATAACCAAGATAGCTACTGGGTGACTAACAGTTGGGTAGTGTATACAGTGTGGATACTCTAAAAAAAGGGGATGATTCATGTCCCAGGCAGGACAGAGCTTGATGGTGCAGGATTTTATCATGCTACTCAGGACAGCGTGCAATTTAAAACTTACAAGTTGTTGATTTCTAGAATTTTCCACATAATATTTTCAGACCATGATTGACCTTAGGTAATTGACATCAAGGAAAAGGAAATAGTAAATAGGAAGACTGCTATATCTTCTTTATGTTCTTTATACATTCATGACACAAATCCTTTGTTAGATATATGTTTTTGCAAAAATTTTCTCCAAGTCTATGTTTTGTCTTTTTATTTTTATTTTTTTGTATGTGTATGTGTATGTGTGTGTGTGTGTGTGTGTGTGTGGTGCTGTGGATCGAACTCAGGGCCTTGTGTGTGTGTGGCAAGCACTCTACCAACTGAGCTAGATCCCCAGCCCCTGTCTTTTCATTTGCTTACCAGTGAATAGCAAAAGTTTTTAATTTTGATGAAGTCTAGTGTGTGGGCCCTTTTCTTTTGTAGCTTGTGTTTTATGTGACCTACCTCTGTGTAAGCAAAGTCACTAAGGTTGTTTTCTTCTAGAATATTTATGGTTTTATGTCTTGTATTTAGATCTAACACCCATTTGAAGTTGAGTTTCCTATCTAGTGTAAGATAGGAGTTGATGCTCTCAGTGGTTGTCAGACTGGTCTAGCGCCACTGTTGAAAAGCCACCCTTCTCTGTGGATTGCTGTGGCGGGTATGTAGAAACAAAATGCATCAATGTCACCAGAGTTAGGCGGAACTGGAAGTGCACACTATGGTTGGAGAGAAGGAAGATTCACACAAACATGGACAATGTAAACTTTAAAGCGATGATTTTCTTTAAAGAGGTATAGTTAATAAGCCGCAAGAAGATAAAATGGAGCCATAAAAACACACTTCACCTATAAAAACAAGATAGAAAAGAGGGGGAAAGTCCACACATGCCAGATGGAACAAACATGAGACAAGTAGCGAGATGGCAGATGGACACCCAGCCACAGAACAGTCACCCTAAACACAGCACCAGGTTCTATTGGCAGAGGGTGAAGGGGAGGGAGGGAGAGGCACAGAGAGGTGTGGCAGAGGCTGAGCTGGGGAGAGGGTTCTACAGCCCCACTTGTGACCTGAACTCAAACAGTATTCACAGAGATTTTTCTCAGTTATTATATCAGAAAAGCAACGACAGGGCCCAGCAGAGTAGGATCTTGAAACAAACAAAATAAATAAACAAAGATCTAGTCTTCACAGGTAGGATGGGTGGAGGCAGATCTTCCAGGAGCCTGCCTTTGAACCCCAGGTTGGCCAGAGGGCCTTGCTCTGAGCTTTCCACGTTCTCAGGGCCCACATCCAAGCGATTCTGACTTCATATGTGTGCACATCTGTCCGCCCAGCTCCCTGACAGTGGGGAACAGTCTGCGCAACCCCAGGGCTTTGGACAGGGCCTGCCACATCATAGCAGGGACTGGTAAGTCTCTCTCGATTGACAGTCTCAGTGTAGGCTGTTTTTTCTTCTCCTGGGGCTGAATAAGAACAACATAGGTGGATTTAGGCTATAGTCAGAACAATCAGAGGAGAGCCCCGGGGTTATCATCACAGCAACAAGTCTGTTGGGAAGTGCTGGGCCAGTGGCTGAGGACCAGCGCCATCTCTGCCAGCAGGACATTCCGCAATGATGACAATCCTCCCATACCTGTGCAGTTCAGTGTGGTGACCCTGGACACCCGGTCTGCTGAGCACTGAGAAGGTCTAGTGCAGAGGAGGAACTGATTTAAGTGCTAATTAATGCACATTCCAATAGCAGCCTGTGGCTGCAGGCAAGAGCAGCATGGCTTCCCAGGCTGCCCTCAGCCTTCACAAGCTGGGGGACGGGGGTCGCCTTCCTCCTGGAGGTGCCTGGTAAATGCCGGTGTGAGGGGGCACCCCCATTTGAATTGACAGGTGCAGGCAGGGCAGGGGTGAGCTGACCTCCCAACAGCGGGCCTTGCCCACCTCCCTCCCCTCCCCCAGGATGCGGCACATGGCGCGGAGCTTGGCACATCCACCTCTCTGCTTGCCAACTCCCCGCCTGCCTCCCTCCCTCCCTAATTAACTCAGCAGCAGCGACTCTGTGTTCCTTTGCCAAGACCAGGAGCCGGCTACTCGGCCTGCGCCAGTCCATTGGGTGGGAGTGAATGCCAGCGCAGGCCAGCCCCGCCCCCTCCCT
>NW_025999895.1:3919355-3947228 GCF_001458135.2 Marmota marmota marmota | reverse complement strand
CCTGGGTGGCCGGGAGCCTCCCCCCCCCACTCCCGTCCCAGGACCCAGGTCCCTGGGGGGCCTGCTGGCTGGGTGACAGGACAGGCCTGGACTCCGGGATTGGCATGTTAGTTAAGATACATTGAGTAATTGCTGGCTGGGTTCCGGCTCCTCCCAGGAGCTGACAGAGGCTGAGGGATGTCTCCATCCTGGGAAGGCTTGGCCCCCAGCCCAGGGGGAGGGACGTGTGGAGACAGGGGGGAGAGGCTCCTAGCCCCTCTCTGTTCCCATTCCAACCTCTGAGGGCACAGGAGCTCCCTGCAGAGAGAGGTGGAAGTTCCTGGAGCAGGGAGGGTGACCGGTGACCTCCCCCATCATCAGGGTCTCCCACCTGCCTGGCTGAACCTGGCGCTGCCCCTCCATGCCACTGAAGCCTGGTCTTCAGGACCACCAGGGCTCCTCTGGATACCCCCAGGCACAAGCCCTGCTATTGCAACCCCAAGATCTGGAATAGAGCCCGGGAATCTGCACACTTATAATCCCAAGGTCGTCCTGGGCTGGCCACCCTGACCCTTCCAGGCTGCAGGGGACCCTGCCTGACCATCTAGGCTCCCACAGTAGAGGCGGGACAAAGGGCCCATGGCAGCCAGTTAGAAAGTAGCCCAGAGGAAATGGGACTTCTAAGTGTCCCTAGATCTCACATCCAGATAGAGTCCTAAGGTAGCAGAAGGAGCCCTAGTCCCTCCTCTGCCCCTAAACATGGGGAGGTGAGAGGCTGAGGAGGAGGACCTGCTCCACACCCTGTTACCTAACAGCTGGTGCAGCCCAGCGGAAGCTCAGCCTCTCCTTCCAGCTGCAGATTTAGCCTGTTGACCCTTGCTGACCTCGGTCCTGGTCAGTCCTGCAGGTGACCAGGAGGCTCTGCTCCTTCTTGGACCAGGCCCTACTCTCCTGGGCACAGGGAGTCTCACTCTGAAAAGGCACCCATCCTGCCAAGCCACCATGGTGGCACGGATCAGAGGCCTGTCTCCTCCCTCTCTGCACCCCCCTTGAGTGGCCCCTGGAGGGTGTCTGCGAGCCGCCATCGCCATCGGGGCTGAGCAAAAGCTAACAGAGGGGGCAGCTCTCCAGTGTTTGTGAAAAGGGAGAGATGGACGAGGGGGTGGGACAGGAGGATGGGGGGAGGGAGGGAGAGTAGAAGGGGAGAGGAGAGGGGAGAATGCAGAGAGGGAGAGGAATCGTTTTTTGAAAAGTCAGAAGAAGCAGGAAGAACACTGAAGGGGAAGTTAGGGGCCGGGTCATACCTTTTGCCCCTCCTGGACGGCAGCGCACCTCTCCTCCAGCCCTCAGGTTCCCCCTCTGCACAGGGAAGGGTGGGCACAGATGCCAACGTTAACTTTGACATTCCAGGGTCCCCTCCTCACTGCCACCCCAGAGCTGTGCCTGTGGCTTGTGGCAGGGGCTCTCCGAGGCCCCCCACCCAGGGCAGGGGAAGGCTGCAGGGGGCTCGTGGCCAGCCGCACAGGCGAGGCTCATTGACAATGGGAGGAAAGGGTGTCAGGCAGTGCCTAAAGCCACCAGGGCCCCGCAACCTGCCGCGTGCCTTGTCATAAACCATGTCGTCACCTGGGGAAGCATCATCACTGGTGAAATGTTTCAGGAGACAAAAAACAAGAGGCGCCTTGATTTTTCACAAGGTCAGACACCTCCTGGGCCACCTGGTGCAGCCGGGCTACCACGGCCTCTCTCCCCGACACCCACGGGGCCGAGGATGGCAGCAGCCTCTGACCCGCCTGAGCTCCCCTCCCCTTCACGGTCGCTCTTCCCAGAGTTCAGCATCCTCACGGTGGCTTCTCAGGCTCTGGCACCGTGGTGACTTGGCTGCAGGAAGACCTCTTCTCCAGACGTACCCCCCCCCGCCCCACTCTGGAGAAGGTCTGCACAGGTGGATCTAGGAGGAAGGGCTGGTCACCCAAACACGCCCCTGGCCAGGTCACAAAGACACAGGACCCCCATCCAGACCCCAGAGCGGAGACAGAGCTTCTAGAAAGTATGAGGCCTAGCAAGGCCAAAAACAAAAAGAAAGTGTGTTACTCAGAGTCCCCAATTTGAAAGGCAGTGCCACCCAACAGGCCCCCAGAGGGTGCAGCAGGGAGAAAGGAGACAAGTGGTCTCTTTGGGGCAGGGTAGGACTAGCAGGCTGAGGATTGGCTAGTTTGACTAATTTCAGCTCATTCTGGGGGTGGAAGGAGCATCCTAGTTGTCTGGTACCTGGCCCTGGGGAGGTTAGGGCAGGTGCGAGAGTTCCAGCAAGTGAGGGCCTAATAAAGGAATTCACAGGGGGCCAGGGCTGTGTTTGCTGGTTTGCATTTGAAAAGCACACTCCCAGACAAGTTGTTTACTAGCTCTAGGAATTACCTACCCCTGAGAGGGGCTCTCTCCAGGGTCAGCAAAGCCCCAGAGGTCAAATCAGGACACAGAAAATCAAAGCCCCGGTGGGCAGGCAGCACTGAGTGGCGTCCGCTCTATCTGCAGGTGGAGTGGCAGCTGTGCAGTAGGACAGGCACTTCAGCAGGGATTCTAACCCTGTGCAGGTTGCCAAGGTCCCTTTTGGGAAAAGGACAAAGGCCTTAGCTGTGAGCTGTCCAATATGTTGGTCCCAAGCTACATGTGGCTGGCTCCTGAGCATGTGGCTCCTGAGCTGAGATGCACCAAGTTCACACTGGACCTCCCTGGATTCCAGACACAGGAGGAGTGAAAGATTAGCTCATTACCAATTTTTATATTCATTGTATGTTGAAATGATAATATGTTGGATATATGGGGTTAAATGAAATACATAATTAAATTTGAGTCTACTTGTTTCTTTCTGCCTTATCTGCTAAGAACTTGAAAATGACTTAAGTGGCTCACATTCTATTCTGCCGCTCCCAACCTCCGCGGGGGAATAGACCTGGTTTACACGATAAGTCAACACATACTATTGAGAGCTATGATTCTAGGAACTGAGGGTCCACCAACCTCAAGATAACCTCACTGTCTCTTTCCAGAATTGTAGAGTTAAAAGGACCCTCGAGAAGGAGTTGACCCACCTCCCTGGCCTTGTCCCCAGACACATAAATATCCATCTAGTGAGAACTCATAATCCTGAGATCCAGATCTTTCCCCAAGCATCGATTTCTGATCCAGCCTACTGCAAAGTTTTAAAAACCCAGGGTCCAACAGGGACAGCAGTTAGCCTTAACTAGAGGATCTGGGAGAGGTAAGCCCCAAGAGAGGTGGTTTCTGCATGGGCTGATCAGTTCCTATAATTGGCATGAGGCTTCATACACCTTTGAATCGGCCCAGGCAGGACTGGTGTGGGGCAGGTGGAAGAGGTGGATTGAGAATAGTTCTAGCCTGAAACCAACTCGGCAGGGCAGACAATGACTTGTGGACTTCCATGGGTTCTTCATGGAGACAGGCTCAGTGTCCTTTCACAAACCCGGCAGGCACTTCACCCCAGCATGAGACTGCCCCTGTAAGCATGGACAGTCACCTGATGGAACTGAATTGCCCCCAGTGCAGGTCTGAGAGCTAAACACCCTTAGCATCCAGTGGAGGTTGCCCTGCAAGTGTTAGGGACTTGCCCAGAGCCACCTTGCAGAACCTGGGCTGGAGAAGGTCAACCAGACCAGGGTTTGACCAGGACTGCTGTGCAGCCCTCTCGCTCCTGCCCCAGTCCTTCCTCTGTGTAAGCCTGAAGCTCACATCGACGCCCCGAAGACAGGGCTGAGGTCTGCCTCCCCTCTTCCTGCTTTGCACATGACCTTTTCTGTTTGGTTACTGGGGCAAGTGGCTGGACCTGATTCGTCAACATCCCCAGAATTGAGTCTCTGGCTGAGGACTCCGGTAACAGTGTTTAGGGTTGATTCATGGAATTGGAGCCTGACAGGTCTGAGCTCTGGCTCTTTGTGTGCCACCAGCTGTCTGCAGGACCTGGAGCCAGTCACCTGTTCTCCCCCAGGACACTCTTGATAAATGGCAATGATAACCCCCCTCTGAACATATCTGCTCTTTGCCCTGGTTCCTGCCATAGAGTTTGGGAATCCTTTGAACTTCCTGAGTGATGGGAGTGTCTTCATGAGTCGAGCTCATGACGTGACAAGTGGCAGCTTCCTAGATGGGGGTTGGTCACCAGAAAAACCTGACCTGCGACGAGAGGGTTGGAACTCGGGGCCCACCCAAGGTCCAGGGAGGGAAGAGGGGCTGAGGTCGAGTCCATGGTGTGGCCAATGAGTCCATCAGACATGCCTGTGCAGTGGAATCTATGTAAGGATTCTGGACACCAGACTCTCTAGTGGACTTTCATCCTTTATCAGATCAGTGGTTTGCAAGAGGTTCTTCTCATCTGGGGGCTCGCCTTTTTACTCTGTCGATAGTGCTTTTGATCTAGCCAAAATGTAATACTCATGAAGTTCAAGTCGACTATGTTTTTGTTGTTGTTGTTGTCAGTGCCTTTGGAGAGCCAAGAAATAATCATCAGTCTGGTGAGGCGTCACATACCTGTAATCCCAGCTGCTAGGGAGGCTGAGACAGGAGGATCTCGAGTTCAAAGCCAGCCTCAGGTGCTAAGCAGCTCAGCAAGACTCTGTCTCTAAATAAAATACAAAACAGGGCTGGGAGGGGCTGGGGATGTGGCTCAAGCGGTAGCGCGCTCGCCTGGCATGCGTGCGGCCCGGGTTCGATCCTCAGCACCACATACAAACAAAGATGTTGTGTCTGCCGAAAACTAAAAACAATAAAAAACATTTAAAAAAAAAAAAAAAACAGGGCTGGGGGTGCTGGAGCTGGAGCTCAGTGGTAGAGCACTTGCCTTGTACACATGAGGCACTGCATTGGATTCCCAGCACCACACATAAATAAGCAAAATAAAATAAAGGATCATCAACAACTAAAACATTTTTTTTTTAATTCTAAAAAATAGGGCTGGGGATGTGGCTCAGTGGTCCGGTTCCCCCCGAGTTCAATCCCTAGTAACCACCGCCCTCCCCCACAGAAAAATCATTTTGTTACTGGAGGCCTAGACCAGAAGGACCAGTGACTCAGATCCAGCCGTCTGCCCCAGGAACCAGAAGGAAACGTAATGGTCAAAGGCAGGAAAGGACTGAATTCAACGTAGCTGTGTCAGGAGGACCAGGGGACCCAGCATCCCCGGCTCTGTCCTCTGGGGAGCTGGCTTGAGCTCAGGCTTGACTAGGGGCAGGAATCACACACCCTTAAGCAGCGTTGGCCAGGCAGGGCCTGGGGGGAGTTTTGACCCTTGTCACAATATGGATCCACAGTCCCTTTTTCCTGGAATCCAAGGTGACTGGGAGAGAATGACTCTCAGCAAAGGAGACCAATGAAAGATGGAGGGAGAGATGTGGAGCCGTGATCCTGCTTTTAGCCTCCACTGGGCATCTGCAGGCCCAAGGGCTTTTAGCAAAAGCAGCCTCTAGGCCCGTTATGATTTGACCACATCTGTGAGGGTTCCCCGCCCCAGGCTCTCTATGCTAATCTTGGTCTGTCTGTCTGTCTGCCTTGAAGCCGGTACCACACTGGATTACCATAGCTTTGAAGTAAGTTTTGAAGCTCAGTTGAGCTTCCTGGTGAAACACTTGGATGTGATCCTCATCCACATGATTCTGGGTGGTGCATCCTGACTCCACAGGGAGAGGACCCGGAAGTCACAGGTCAGGACCCCAGACCTGCTCTGTGTGTGTCCTTTATCATAAAACTATGATCACACATGTAACACTTTTCCAAGTTCTGTGGGTCCTTCTCCGGGCCTGCAAGGGTCATGAGAACCTCTGAATTTGTACCTGACTGGTCAGAAGAAGGAGTAGCCTAGGGACCCCTGGCAGGCCCTCGTAAGTACCACCACCTCCGTGACATTAGAGTTTCAAAGCAGTTGGTCTGCAGTCTGAGTGAGCTCTCAACTGGACAGCAGTCTTGGTTTGGGGTCCCCTGTGGTGAAATACAGTCTTATGAAGCACCTAATCCTTGACTTGAGGGGTCTGCTGCCCAATGGGTGGTCAATGCTAGATGGAATTGCAGTCTACCCGGTTGGGGAATAAATAGACACTTTCATAGGATTGCTATAAACACTGAATGAAGTAATAAAGGTAAGAAGTCACTGAATGCCCCGTCACCCCCAGACCCCGCTGAGGGGAGGGCTCAAGGGATGGTTTTTGTGTCTCCTGCTTCTGCCAACTGAAGGCTGAACTCTGACATCTGCCCAGGACTCTCGATGGCCACATGGGCTTGAAAGAGCCAGCCCACCTCTCATTTCCCTGTCTGTAAAATGAAGAGACCAGACAAGATGGCTTCAAAGGCAGCCCCTGGCTCTGAACCCCGTGCTTGGGTGTGACGAATCATACCTACGAGAGTGCTTCCAAATCTTGAAAATAAAACACCCTGTGGTGCTCTGGACTTCCTCATCAGCAGAGCGCTCTCTTTCAAGGAAGAGATTTGTCTTCATGGAAGATCAGCACTGAATTGCAACCGTTCGTCTCCTCTGTACTGAGGGTGATGTCCCCACCACAAGGGACCCAAAAGCATGGCTGTCCTCCAGACAGGAGCTCACTCGAATTGCAGGCAGTGCTTTGAAACTCACACCATGGCTGTTCCCGACACTTGAGATAACCGGCTGCTGAGGAGCAGGGTTTGGGCAGGACTCTGGCTGCCCGTATTCAATGTCCATGGAGCCCAGCCTGATTTCAAAAGGCCACGCAAATTATCCAAGACCCAGTGGGCTCTGCTGAGTGCGCTAAGCGTGTTTCACCGTATTCTGATCCTTTTAAGTCTGTGACCGCGTGCTCTCCAGATGCAGGAAGCCTACCTGCACCTGGGAAGCGCAGCCCTCCAGCTTCCCAGGCTCGCCCCTCGCCCTCTCACTCCTGTGCCCCCTTCGCTGCCAGCCCTCCGCATCAGACCTGTTCCTTCCCACATCTGGCTCCCTGGGCCGATGCCCCCAAACGTCCACTGCATCCAGCCCAGGCTCCTGCCTCAGGCGGGGTCCCCGGGCCGGCACCAGCCCAGCCCTGAGGTGCTTCCCTGGCTAAGTCCCGCCATTGCCCTGGGAGGATGGAGAAGTGGACCTCGCTGGTTCTACTGGTGACCAACCTGGCCGCTCCGAGGATGTGGATACCGCCCAGAGTGTTTGTGCTGAAAGGACCTGAGGCTCCCCTTACTTCACTACTGAGGAGGGGACCTGAGGCCATGGAGGGCGCAGTCTGGCCCCAGGTGACATCTTCTCCTTCGGCAGCGCAAGTTCAGAGGTCCCCAAATGTCGGGGTTTTAGCCCCCCTTTCCCTCCTGACCTGCGGGAGAGATTGGGGGAGCACGCCCCGACCAGGACGGGCCAAGAAAGGTAAAGGTCGACTGGCCGCCCGCAGCCAGCCCTCCCTCACCGGAGGACAATCAGACGCGCCAGGGAGAACCGTCAAAGCAGGATCTCGTTTAATGAGAAAACACACACAGCTAATATAATGAACAGGAGCCAATCAGGGTAAAGCTCAGCAGGGTGGGGAGAGTTCACGTGTACACCCATCCTACAGGCAGTAATGGGAGACCTGAGCTGTCCGTGAGGGCAGAAGGGTTCTGAGCCTATCCTAGCAGTGGTCCAAGGTTTCATCACAGCCCACGGCCATGCCTTCTGGCTAATCGCCAGGCACTGTCTTAGCCACATGTGGCCCCAGGACTGGGAAGCGGGTAGCAGCCACCAAGTTAAGTTTCCTCTTTTTTGATGCAACATGCCCCACGTTACATCATGCCCTACACCCAAGGCCACCCTCGTGTCTAACGGTGCACTAGAAGGACTCACAGAGCTCACCGTGGCCGTCACAGCCACAGCGCAGCTGATCACAGTGAAAGGACACAGGTGCAATCTGCCAGGGGAAGAGGCCCGGGGCAGGGCCCGAGGACCAGCAGGAGCATCCCGTGTCCTCCCAGCAGAGTCGCATGGACAGGGTGACTCTCCCAGCACCCAGGTGTGACCACACGCACAGAGCAGAGCAGAGGGAGCCCCGGAGCCTCGGTGTCCGGAGTCTTGCCTGGGGGGTGGCCACATGGACAGGACCAGTACCTCCATGGCCCTCCTTGGTCTGCAGCCCTCCAGAGGTTGAGCTGTTCCCTGTAGCCCGAGGCCCCCATGAGCCACATGGAAGCCCAGTCTACCTGGGGTGGCCCAAGGCCCCAGGTGGGCAGACACTTATCAGGGAGGGTGCTCCAGAGGCTGAGAGCTTCCATGCCTGGAGCCAGGGACTACAGCCCAACAGGACAGAAGGACCCTGCCGTCCTCCTTGGCAAATGCCTCCCGGGTGTCAATCAGGTTTCTCGGCCTCATAGGGAACCTCGTATCATGTGCTTGGTGAATCAAAGGCGCAGATTGGCAGCCTTTATTTTTCTAAGGACTAACCAAGTATGACTCTTTTGACTTTCTTCATAGACTCTGCAGATTGGCATCTTTAGCAGCACGTAGCCCAGGAACCAGAAGAAAACTGTCCCTGAGCACCACATTGGTATCAGCGCCATGTCTTTCTGAGCCAGAAATGATCCAACCGCAACCTCCCCATTCTTCTCTGTTACCCAGTTTGAGTGCACACAGGCTGGTTTCACAACTCTCAGCACATTTTGTGTAGCAAAGACAGGGCAGGGTCTTCACCATGTAGCCACCCAGGCATGACTATCACATGACCCAGGGAAGGAGGTCACCGAGGCATCGTGCAGGAGAGGGCAGGTGGGATTCATCATTCAGGAGGGCCTGAAAGCTGGCCCTGCATCCCAGAAGGGTGATGGCCATTTGCAGCTGGTGAAGAATCTGACCGGGAGTAGCCCCTTCCCAGGTGCTGGTAAAGCCCGTCCGGGCCTGGCTCTGCTCTCTTAGAAACTTCTGCCCCTCTCTCTTCTGCCTTGATGCTTTACTGAGAGTGGACACAGGGTCCACAAGAGCTGGCTCCCCAGCACTATGCCCACTTCTGCCTGCATGAGTGTCTCGAGGGGGCGCAGGGCTAGTCTGTCTGTGCCCTGGATAATGGCTGTGAAGGGCATCTCTGGATTCTCATGACCTTGAGATCTCAGGGAAGTTGCTGGTGGTACAGTGCAGAGTGATTTAAAGAAGATAAACCAAAAGATTGGGGTTCACAGGGCCACAGAATGGACAGGAACCCAAAATGGGTGCTGTTCTCCATCCCCTTGACGGGTCCAATCCCCCCTTCATCTCTCACAGCTCCAGCTGGGGAGAGCCAAGCTGCCTTGCTGGGGCACCAGGCAGAAAACCCTCATTTTACTCTGAAACTCCAAGGCTTTGATTCTGTGAAATGGTCTCAGAGTTCTTAAGGACGATCTAGGCCTGAACCCGGAACAGGGCCTGGGAGGAGAAAGAGTCCTACTCCCAAGACGGACTGCCATGGCGCTTTGCCTGGGAGGCAGGAGGCCGTCGTCCTGATTTCTCGTCTCATCTCGAGCAGCACCTGGGTCTCTTGCTGCTCTCTTTTAAGCAGCCTCCCTGCCTCTCCATAGGCCCTGAATCTGCCCCATCCCTCCGCTCCCCACCCCTGCCCTGGCCTCACCTCTCCTCAGTCCCAGGCACTGGCCTCCGCCTCCATCCACCTGTGCCCCGACACCCTGCCTGGTATGTGTCCTCCCCAACCTTCTCTTTGACACACTCCCGCCCACATTCCCCTTCTCTCTCAACCTGGCTTGGATCACAGACCATGGTGGGAACCTGCTGTTCCAGCCACTGCCAGCATTTCACGTGCCTCTGACCCCTCCAGTGCCTGTCCAAACCTGGAGGTTTAGCCCAGCTCAAGGCCAAGGCCCCTGAGTCCAGCTCAGAAGGACAGAAGGGGGGTCCTCTAGGGTGCCTCCCGGCCCACATGCTCAGAACCAGCTCTTGTGAGGGCCTGCTGTGTGCGGGGCTGGGGGACGTCACCAGAGCTGAGGATCAAGGTGAGCCCCTCCCACTCCCTGAGCCCTTTGTCCTGTCACCCATCATCTGTTGTGTGTTTATGTGACCAAATACACCACCAAGCTTCCTAGCGCATACAGCAGCGTGTCCAGGTTTTAACACCCACCAGAGTCCCCTCAGGGGAAATGCTGAGTGAAAGAAAGAAGACACCCCCAGTCACAGGACATGTTAGGCCAGGACTTTGGCTGGAAGGATGTTCCCCTGCAGGTCCACAGGGACAGGCACTTCCTACTTAGAGCCAGGTGGGTCTGTCTCTGGGTGGGTGGGCTTTTTTCTCACTTGTATGCAGAAGTGCTTCTGGACGTTTTTACTTTATTACTTCATTGTCTTATTTAACAGTGGGTACAAACAACAGGCTCTTCGTGTGGCAGTGTGGCTGGGGAGGCGGGGCAGTCTTCTCACCTCTTAGCTGTGACTGTGACAATGCCCTTGTATACAAGGTACTCCTAGACGCCTGACCTCCTCCAAACCTCCCAACACCTTGGGCAACAATTGGGCAGTGGCTCTTCTCTCCAAGCCGAGGCAGGGAACCAGGGCTCCCTAAACTTGAATGTCTTGCCCCAGCCTTGCAGCGACTCCCCAGCCATCCTGCTGCCCGCTTCAGGGTCCTCCCCTCAGCTCCCAGGCAGCTCTCTGTCCCTCACCCACAAAGCCCCTTGCTCCCCCTCTCCCCCGCCCCACCTTGGAGAACTTGCTCATCCCCCAGGATCAGACCCCCAAGAGCCCCTTCTGCGTGTCTTTCCAGCAATATCCGCTGGTGGTTTAAAGTGGGCCTTGCTGGAAGCATTTACACTATGGACATTGGCCAAGACCCAGGTCTACCCCTGGCCCTTCGTCCAATCCCCTGGGCTCCCTTTCCCCTCCCCCAGCTGGTTCTGATCAGAACCCCAGGGCTTGTCATCTCTCCAAGAGAATGTCCCCTTCTAGAACACTAGGACTAAGCCCTGGACTCTTAGCAGTGCTGGGCTTTGTGGGGAGGGGCGGGGGGGTCCTGCAGGGGTGGGAGTCTGCAGTGGAGGGGAGCAGTGATGAGCCCTCCGGCTCATTTTCTCCTGCTAAAGCCCCCTTCAGAGGCTCCTCATAAATGCCAGTCAAACCTTATGATGTTCACCGTCATTATTCAGTGAGGAGCCGGCAGATTAAAAATACATGATGGCATTTTCCAGGTTGGGCTGCTGAGCATCTCGAGGCTGTTTACCCAGGGCCCTGGTTCCCCACCAGAGCTCAGCCCCCTCCCCACCTGCCCCAGCCCACAGCCAGCCCTCCCTTGCATTTCCTGACTGGGAAATGCAAGTCATCTCCCGCAAAGAGGTCTGGCCTTTGTGCTTTCTTGAAAGAGACAGGATTTATTTTCATTTCCCTTTTGCCTTCCATGCTTTGAGGTTCCCTAAAGCCAAGGGATTCAAGAATAAGCAAAGAAATCAGATCCCCCATAAGAGTGGCCTTCTGGAGCGTTGGCTCCGAGATGATCAGTGTGAACCTCTCTTGCTTTGAAATCTGCCTTCTCATTAGGCCTGTTGATCCGCAGGTAGCACGATTCCCAGCTCCCCTTTTGTTTTATGGAAACTTCTAGGAAACTCGCCCTGTCTTGTATGGGACTCAGGGAAGCAGGAGGGGATGCTTCAGGACAGCCCCGCTATCCTGGCTCTGCTTACATCTTGAGTCTCACCTGTCCCCAGCCCTGGCCTCCCTGGCTAACAGACAAGCCCCTGCTTATCCCAAAGGCACCAGAAAGAGGGGCAAAGGCCTCTGTGCACTAGGCAGGGGGTGCCTGGAGAAGGCAAGGGGTCTTCTGAGCCAGGGGGTCAGGATGGCTCTCCCTCCCCTATCCAGCACTGGGCTGGGGCTGCTCATGCCCGTGTGCCAGAGCCAATCCTGCAAATCTCTTTCAAACTCCGAGCAGTGACTTGCTTGGCGACTTGAACCTGGGAACACTTACACGGTGGGAATTGGCAAGCACCACCGTGAGGCCTTACTTTCTGGAGAGCCTGTTGTTCAGCATTTACCAGCACACCTCTTCACTTTTCTATGTTGCCCCTCCCACTCCCAAGGCCCTTCATGCAGGGTGAGAAGGAGAAGCGTGTTTCTCAGTATAGTGGCTGGACTTGGGCGCTTCTGACCAGATTGCAGGTTCCCTACTTCCCCGAGTCAAGGGGAAGGGGGTTCCTGAGTAAGATTAAGCCAGGGCCCCCACTCCATGGGAGGCCCTGCAGGGGTGAGAGAGGAGGAGGAGAGGAACATGGAGAGTCACCCATCTCCTTCTGCAGCCCTGGGCTTTGCCTCAGTCTCTCTTCCAAGCACAGAGGGTGACTCTGGGCCCAGGGACTTGGGCAGTGGGGTCGGGATGTCCTCCCACTCTGGCTGGGGGGCGGAGTGGGAAGGAGGAGGGAGGGGAGCTGGTGGGCTGGAAGGCCAGGTGCATCTGTCTCCTGTTTCCAATCCAGAAGCAGTCCCTGGACCCTGGGTAATCAACCAGGCAGATCTCTCAATGCTCTTGACTGCCCAGCTCCAGAGCTGAGCCCAGACCTCCTCAGGCCTCTTCCCAATGGCTCCCCAAAGTCTTGTTCTTGCAGCCTGGAGCCTCTCACACTTCCCAGGAAAGAGCAGACTCTGTTTTGAGGGAACCCTCAGGGGGCTGCCGCCACCATGCCTCTGCCTCCTTCTGCTGTTGAAATTGGCTCCAAGAAGACTTTAGCATGGATTCCAGTGGGGGAGGTTTCAGGCCAGATGAAGACCCCAGGGGCCCAGGGATACACCAGCCATGGTAAGGGAAAGCCGTTGAGACTGGCTCCATGCATGGTGGACGGACTTCCAGCCTCACCTGCCCCTTTCTCCAGGAACTCACGACCTGCGCCCTCTACTGTGTCTGCTGGTGACGGGGCACCTCTGCCAGGCTCTGGGGACACAGGGGAAGGGATAGGGACTTTAGCTCCAGTTTGGCCTTGCCCACCCCATGCACCTGTGAATGCTCAAGCAGGGAGCAGGTACTTCCAGAAACTGGACAGAGTGACAGACAGCTGCAGAACCACGGCCCAAGAAGGAGCAGGTATGCCTGGTGTTTTCTTCTCTCTGGCCACAGTGACCCAGCTAACAGCTGAGAAGTAAATCACTTGCCTCCTTCTGGGTACTGCTCCAATGCTGGCCCAGTTGAGGGACTGTCCCTGGTTCATTCTAATTAATTGGAGGTTCTAGAATGGCTCCCAGAGAGGAAGAGCCCAGCAAAGTGAAGAAGTCTCCAACCACCCTCGCCTGTCCTCCTTTCAAATCAAAGGGGCTCTCAAGTTCAATTATGGTAGGGGACACATGGCCTCTTTAAACCAGAGAATCTGGCTCTGCTCAAAGGATAGTTGTGATTGCCTCCAGCCACCCCAAAGCGAAAAAATTATCTGCTTTTCTCTCTTTGCTAAATTACAACATCCTCAGACTGGTGCTGGGGCTAGAGGGAGTCCCCGCTGGAAAACACAAGTGTCACCTTCTTTGCAAACTCCAAGCCAATAATTGGTTTGGAAATACTGAGTGAACAGTTGAAAAGGCTTCAGGGGATTAATGTCAAGTAACATGTCCCCTTGATGGCACCAGAGCTGTGCATGGGCAGAGGTGGCAGAAGGCAGGGTTTGCTTCAGCCCGTGGCACAGAAACAGCATTAGGAACCAGCCACACCCTCGTCCCTCCCCCCACGGGGCTGGGACAGACAAGGCTCAGGCCACACTGCCACCTGCCTCTGTGAGTTCCTGGGCCCTTGGGCGGGTCCGTGCACGCTGGGAAGAGGGATGTCCAGGTCAGAGGTGGAGCTGGTCCTGCCACTGCTCTTCAGGAGCCCTGTGGCTCCAGGCAAGTCACGCTCTGTCCCGAGCCTCAGTTGCTCCCTTGTAGAGTAGGGAGAGGATCCAGTGAGTCTTCGTGGAGACGAGATACAGGGAAAATGCACTGGAATCCAGGGCCCGAGTACAGGTCACTGTTCGGATAAGGCCCCACACTGTGCCAGGCACATGGCAGGTGGTCAGTGACTGGCTGCCTCAGGGACTGGATTCTGAGGGAGTGGCAGGGCCAGAGTGAGGCCAGGACACACAGCCTTCACCAATGGGACTGCCATGCCCAGAAGCCACCTCATACAATGTCCTTGAGGGCAAGTGGTGGGAAGCCCCTGCCCTGGGGCTCGAACAGCCAGCTCCTCCTGCATCCTGAGGCAACTCTGAGCCCCGGGTCAGAGCAGTTGAGCAAAAGGAGCCAGGTCTGTGGCTCAGCCATGGCTCCCAGAAGGTCACTGCAGATACCAGGGACAGAGAAGGAATCAGCGTGTCTCCCACATCCGAGCCCTGCAAGTAAGTCACGAGCCTCAAGAACCAAAGTCAGGCATAACCTGGAAACCTCCTCACTGTCTCTTCCAATTATGGGATCTCTCTTTCATTACTTGCTTCATGATTAAAATTTGGGGGATGTAGTTCAGGGGTAGAGGCTTGTCTAGCAGACACAAGGCCCTGGATTCAATCCCCAGCACCACCAAGAAGGAAAAAAATAAAATAAAATTATGTATATATATATATATATATATATATATATATATATATATATGCATAGAAATTTTAAAATCATAAAAAGTAATAATAAAAAATCCCTTATGCTAAAAACAGAAAATTGCACTTCCTCCTAGCCTCCTTTTTATACACAGTTTTTTAAATCAATAGAGCTATCCAGTGACTAGCAGCAGCCCCCAAACCTGAAGTTACCAAAAAGTCCTCAGAGAACTTTGAAAATGTAAACATTCTTGTCCCCAAGAGTCTGCCTCTCTGTGTCTGAGGCGCAGGCTGGAAAACCATCCCTTTAAAGGACCTTTTCAAAGTTCCCCAAATGACTCTAGTGTGCAGCCAAACTTAGGAAACAATGTACCACATTGTTTCTTGCTCTTAAAACTTGATATTAAAAGATGGCTTTCAGAGCACTATTTCCCCCCTTCCTTTTCAACCCTACAGTGTAATTTGTCAGAATCTAAAAATTGACTCTTTTTTTCCTACAGAATTGCTGAAGATGATCATCCACACCAATATCTTCCCAGCCCGGCACGTTCATTAAAACTGGAACCCTTAAAAAAAAAAAAAAAAAAAGAGCAAATGCACTCCATCCGCCGTTGTGCTGCTGTCCACAGAATGCATGTGACACAGGGAGGTTTCCTTAATGGTGACAGTCGTGCAGCTCGGTCATGCTGTGCCTTTGAAGAGCCAGCTCCTCTGCTGTGCTCTGGGCACTAAGATGGTAGCGGCACTGGAAGCCCAGGGCCCTAGCCCCTGCTCCCACACCACACCTGGGCTCCCTCACGGCACCGGCTCTTTCCTGCCCTTGTGCGGTAGCTGCTGCCGGGGAAGCAGCTGCCCTGTGATTAGCACTAAGTGGCTCCATCAGGGTATGCTGCAGAATTATGGCTCAATCGTGGAGAACACTCCTTGATGATAAAGTTGTCACCGCCTTTTGAAAATCTGCATTCATCACATCTATAGGGCTGGCAGCAGCACAATAGCAGGAAAACTGCCATTTGCTGGTTTCTTCCAAGATTGCCATTTTTATGAATGTGCTGGGCCAGGGGTGGATGATAATCTAAAGCAATTCCACATCAGATCATTTTATGCCATCTTTGGCTTGAATGGTCTCAGCTTGGAAGAAGAGCTGGGCAACTCTGGGACCCCCTGACGTGGGAACGTCCTGTTTCCTTGACTTGGCATAGCAGGGACAGTTTGTAGCCTTCCTCCCAGGCTGACTGGGGCAGAGGCCAAAGGCCATACCTTTTGGAGCTGTTTTCTCATTCCCGCGGTAGCAATCCCAATACTTACCATGGTTACTCAGAGCGACACTGGATAGGGGTCTACAAGATGGGACCAATGAGACTCGTCTTGAGGATTGACTGCGAAGTCACACAGGGTGTGCACCTGTCACCTCATCTAGTTTAATCTCCCTCTTCTTGAATGTGGATTGAACTTAATGATTCATTTCTAATGAATGTGGCAGAAATGATGATGTCACTTTCATTCTTTTTTCTTTTAATATTTGCTTTAGTTGTAGGTGTACACAATGACCTTTATTTTATTTTTATGTGGTGCTGAGAATCGAACCCAGAGCCTCCCGTGTGATAGGTGAGCGCTTTACCACTGAGCCACAACCCCAGCCCAATGATGTCACTTTCGAAAAAGCACAACCTGGTATTCTCTTCTTGAATCCCGTTCGCTGGAGGAAATCAGCAGCCATGTTGTGAGGATGCTCAAGCAGCTGAGTGGGGAGTTCTGCCTGCTGAGGCCTCCCACCACCAGCCACGGAAAGCCAAAAACCATGACCTCAGCCCACAGCTTGACTGCAATCTCACATAAGATCTTGAGCCCAAAGCCAAAGGATGAACACATCCTGGGTTATATTTCTCTGAGTTTCTTTGGAGAATTATTCTGTAGAATTAATACCCCTAATATTATTTCAAACCAGAATCCCATGATCCTATAATTTAAGAGTTGGCCCTAACTTCCTTGAGGACCTATACATGGGACCCCTTGCCTGGGGTTACTGACCAGCCCTAATGTTGAAGAAGATACAACAGGGTCTTGATGCTTCATGATATGTATGTGAGATGATAGATGTTCATTAGACAATAAATGTTTATCATCTCTCTGAGACACTACATATCTGTTCTTTTAAGCCACTAAGTTTTGGGGTGATTTGTCACCCAGCAGTAGGTGACTAATACACATGTGTAGCTGGTGCTAGCCTCTCTGGCTGTGTCCATGGCCTTGGGCCCCAGGGAAAGAGCAGGGACCTACTATGCAGTAGGTCCATGTGATATCCTCCTTCTCACTGAGAATGAAGATTGGCTTCTAATCTTGGATGTCCATCTGCAGGGGCCCAGCTGGGGAGTCTCTTGCCAGTCACAGAGGGCCTCTCCAACAGGACCAAATGTCACCCTGTGTCCACACTTCAGCCTGGAGCCTGCCCAGAGGCCCCTGGGTAAATTGCAAAAAGCAGAGCCCAGAGGATGGAACGGGAGAGGGAAGACCTTTGTTCCCAGATTTGGCCCAGCCCTTTCCTAGGTCTGTCCTCCCAGGATACCTGCCCCAGCCAGGCCTCAGGCTTTACCACCTGGGGGCTCGTCCTACTTCCTGGGAGCAACACAATGCCCTGGGCAGAAGAAAACTGAGATCACCCCATCACCACCAGCTCAAACCCTCAGAACAAAAGTTCCCAGATGGCCACCCCTGCACGCTCTGGGCTAGAGCCTGGGAGAAGAAAAGGACACCCCACAAGCAAGAAGACAAGCACAGGGTCAAAGTGACTCGAGAGACCCGGTATATACATTCCAGGATCAAAGATGCATGTCCCTGGTTCCCCTCCAAGTCCCCAGACCAAGGGAGAGAGGGTGGGCCTGCCAGTAGGCCCTCCACAAATTAGCCTAAAGAGCCCAGCCCCGCTCCGGATCCAAGCAGCCAATGAACTGAACGTGGAACTCTGCTCAGATGCAGAGAGTCCAGAGCTCTCACTGGGCCCCTCCTGCCCCTCCTCATGGCTGGGCAGAGCAGGGGACTCCCACTTCTGCGAGTCAGTGGGGTTAACCATGTGTATTTTTGAGCTGTCTCCAGCTGCGACGGTATTGGCACCCGGGTTTGTTAATGAAAGGTAACCTGAGGGTCAGGCCATTATGTAAACAACGCCGCTGGGGGTGCAGGTGAAGCCCCTGTAAGCAGTGGTCTCTCTTTGTTTGCTGGGTGTTCCCTCTTGCTTTTCCAGGCTAGGGACGGAAAGGAGATGGCCAGCTTCCACTTGAGCTCTAGCAGGCCTCCTGTTCCTTCATTTTCTCATGACCCGAGTGAATTTGAATTCAGATTCCCCCACCTCCTCCCTCCCTAAGCACCTCTGTCAGGCATCCTGCAAGGCCCAGGGGGAGACAGGACACTGGCTGCGGAATCCTGGCTGACTGCAGCTCCCAGGGGGGAAATCACAAGTCTCCACCTCCCAGGCTCTGCCTCGCCGCCTCCATCTGGCCCAGCGTGAGCCTCCCGGAAAAACAAGAAAGAAAAAGGCTAGCCAGGGAGCCAGTGGCCTCCCAGACGCCCCTGCAGGAAGTGTGACCACACGTGGGCCATAGAGGTGGGCAGGGAGAACTGCCGAAACCCAGCCCTGTCCAGAAGCAGACCGAGGGGGTGTGGGGAGCTCCGGAGGCCCTCAGCACCTGAAGCCTTCCCCAGGAAGGGGCAGCAGCCTCTGAGCAGGTGACACCTGCAACGGAGAGCAGCAGAGTGGGACCAGGTAGTCCGATGTGGGCCACCTGTGCCAGTCAGGAAGGTGGGCCAGCGGGCGTCCGCGAGATGCCCAGTACCTCCCTGCAGGCTGCAGGGTCCGGTTTGTGCTTTTCCAGTGTCCAAGCGGGAGGCTCCAGCCGTCTCCTTGCACTGGAGGCAGGAGCGGCTGGCTCCGCCGGCTGTTCCCCTTGACAGTGGAGGGAGCCTCCCTGCCCTCCTCTCCCCTCTCATTGACTGCGCAAAGTTCATTTCGGCTCTGAGTAATGGAGTGTCGCCACTGGGGATCTCAAGGCTTTCCTGGGTAAATAAGAGCTAAATGTAAATAATGTGTCTGCCTCGATCTCAGCTCGGCTTTTGACTAGAGGGAGCATGCTGGAATAGTCGACCACAAACAAATGAAACTGGGCTCTTCTAGTGCCTGCAAATGTAAAGGCAGCCTCCTCCCCGTCCTGGCTAAGATAAGGCAGCCCAGCCTGGCTAGGGGTCGGGGGACCTGACTGTGGCTATGACTGTGGGTTCTGTGGTGGCTGTGTGATTTACACCCACTCCAAGGCAGGTAGCAGACACATCTTAAACCAGGAGCTGTCATGTACAAAGGGTCCCAAGTGTCTGGGAGCCTGAGCCTCCTCTCCAGAGTAGGCCAATGTTCCAGGGTTTTCCAACAGGGGCTGGTTGTGGGAAGTAGATAATTGGGATTGGTTTATTGGGGCTACCCCAGGGGACCAGAGGCAGAGACAGAGATGAGCCCAGCCTGACCATCCCCTGCCCATTCTTGGAAATGGTGACAAACGCCAGGAAGACCCTCACACAGTTCTTTCTCCCAGGGTTGGGCAGCATGGGCCAGGAGGGGTGGAGCTCACTGTGGCACGCTGGCCTCAGGCCTGGGGGTTCCAGACTCACTGACAGGACAGAGACGCCCCAAGGAAGCAGCTCGGTTCCTATGTAACATAATGACAATGCCCCCACAAGGGGCTGCAGCACTCAGGACATCAGCCCCACAGGTCGCCCCTGCAGGTGCAGCCGCGTGAACCCCAGGGAGACTTGTGTTGGGGAGGTGGTCCTGCTGCCAGAGTGCGGGGAAGGTGTGGGAGCTCACCCCACGGCTGTCTTAAACCCAGATCTGTGTCTAGAGCCAGCCAGGAAGGAAGCTCCAGGAAAAGAGGAATTGCACAGATGTGCCTTGTATTCAACAAATGCTTAATAATTGCATGTTAAATGAGAAGTATATAGCCTGCTTTCCAATTCCAGGAGACTCTGGGGCTGTCCTCTGATTTCATCTCTGCCGTTCCTGGGAAGGTCTGGCTGCTTCTCCACCACGAGCTGAGCTGGGACAGGTGGCTTCACACCACTGGGTCTCGGTGAACCAAGCAAAGGGGTCGTGATGCTGAGTGACAGTGGCTGGTCTCAAAGACCCAGTATCATGGTGTGATGCTATCTATGGGAAGGGTCCAGAAGAGGGAAACACACTCAGACAGCTGCCAGAGGTGTGGGAGGGGTGGGGAAGGACCACTAATGGGGACAGGGCTTCCCTAGGAGTGCTGGGAACATATGAGGTGGCCGTCACACAGCATTGCAGATGCTCTAATGCTGCTGAACTGCATACTGTCAAATGACGCACCTGGCGGGAATTTTACCTCCAGCTAAGTAGAAGAGGAGTGGGTGAGGCAGCTCCTCCAGACTCTTCCAGGCCTCCTTTGCTGCCTCCCTCAGCCAGACAACCCCAGACAGTCCAAGGGCCCCCCCTGGAATGCCTCTTCCTCATGCCCCTGCTACTGGGGAGGAGAGGCCCCGACATGTGTAGGGATCAAGGAGGAGGGAGGATGGTGACATGTGTGGCCCTTAGGTGGCAGGGGGAGGAAGCCTAGGTCAGGCTGGGAGCCCAGGGGCATGTGCCCCAGTGGGGCAGGCTGCTGGGAGCCATTAGCCAAGTAGGTATGACAATTTCCTTGCCAGCGTACCCCATGTTGCAGTGACATTGAATGTAGGTGACCTTGCTCAAGGACCAAGGCGGATTAGGGCATTCCCGGTTTAGGTTCCAGGTTTAAGGTTTAAGATTATTCCTGCTGGGAATAGGGCGTATCCTGCTGCCTGAGTTCCCCTTGAATTCTCACGGGATTCAGACAGTATATTTTGGAGATAGAAGCCCAGTGGAGGTGGATTTGGGCAGAGAACGTGGATTTCCCCAGAACGTGATTGTAGACGGCTGGTGTGAGTTCGGGAATAAAGAGTTGCTGTTTGAATCTACAAGCTGTGTGGTGGCTCGTGATTGTGTGCCCAGCCAGACTGCGGCATTTGTGCCCAGCCAGACTGCGGCAGCAGGCAGTGGATCGAGGCTCTGAGGCAGGGTCAGGGATTAGGGAGGAGGCCACTGGAGACTGGCAGAGCCAGCAGGCGCAGGCCATGGTGACTGAAACCCCGTTGAATCCCCCCACACCCCAATAGCCTGTTCTTTCCTTCACTCCGCGGATGCTCTACGGGAAAGCATGACATTTCCCTGAAAAGATTAGGGCTCTATCCTGTGGCATCCCTAATTCCTCTCAATGGCCCTTGGTGTACTAGGACATGCTTCTTGGATCGACATTATGTGTTGCCGTGTGTCCAGAGACGTTCCTCAGGGACTCCTGGTAATTTTCTGCTGTGATCAGGACCTTCAGAGGCGAGGAACATGTCCCTATCCACCCGATTTCTCCTGAAAATCATTCACTCACGGTGGGGGCGAGGGGTCCCTGCTTTCCTCAGCCTCCACCCAGCACCTCCTCAGGAGGGTGGTCAGCAAGCCCCCAGCAGGGAGGGGGCCCAGGGCGTCCTGGGAGGGCAGTGTCCAGGGTCCGTTTTGGGGGACTCCTGGGCCCCTTTTAAGTCAAGGAGACCAGGGCACAGCGCCCTGCAGTGGGTCCGAACCCATTCGGGTCCATGTGTTTCTCTCCTCCGTTCCCTCTGGGTCCCTCTGCAGATGCCTGCCTGGCTTCTACTCCACCAAGAGGAGTGAAGGCCAGAGTCTGAAAATTGAGTCTCCGTGGGCGAACCCACGGGGCAGGCAGTCCCTGCCAGGCCCTCCTGCCCGGCCCTCCTGCCCACCGGCTGCCCTGGGGTTCCGACTTGTGTTAAAACATGGCCTGTTCTTCTCTGATGACGGCAAGGCGTGCAATGGCAGAAAATGTACGTACAGAAAGGTGAAGGAGAAAACTCAAGTCCCCTCGTATGGCACCTGGAGGTGTCCTCTTTAGCGCTCTAGGGGACATCTCCATGTAGATGTGGGCCACTGTGTGGGTGGGGATGTGGCTCAGGGCGGGCCCCAGCAGGGTCCTGCCTGAGGGTCAGATGCCCTGCTCTCTTGAACTGTTTAGTTCTGTTTGAACAAAGGACCCTGTGTTTTCGCTCTGACTGGACTCAGCAAATTATGCAGCCAATTCTGGATGGAAGTTTCTTCATTTTCTTATCAGAGCATTATAGCTACGTGTGGTAGTTGGGTTCATTTTGACAAAATCAGGCATGCATGGGATTTGATTTACTCCTGAATAGAAGTTTCTAAAAGCAACGTTGAGATTGTGTGGCATTTATACCATTTTAATGAGTTATTAAAAAAAAAAGAAATTGTATAAAAAGTCCACTAGACCTGGTGCCCAAGGGCTATGTGCCCCCGAGGGCTCCCAGCTCTGCCTCTGGCCCCATGCAGGTGAAACAGGTAAATGAAGAATCACTGACAGCTGCTGGACCTGGGAGATCCGCCACGCCTTCTCAACCTCTGTTTCAGGCAACCGCGCTGGGGCAGGGGTCGGGGTGGTGAAGGCTGCAGGAGCCACGGGGGTCGTGGTTAGGGAGGGTGCCAGGCTCCCCTGCTGCAGTGTGAGAAGCCTTGTCTTATCTCGTCTACGTAGTGGAATTTCAGGCAACACGCCATTGCATATAAGTGTTTTACTGCAAATAAGCACCTACGGCAATCTGGCCCACCATCTGCTTGTGTAAATAAAGATTTATTGGAACACAACGATACCCATTCATGTACAGATTGCCTCTGCCGCTTTCCTTGTGCAACAGCAGAGGTGGAAAGATGCCACAGAGAGTTCCTGTCTGGCAAAGCCTGGGATGTTTTCCTGCTTTACAGATGAGCACACTGAGGTCCAGAGATATAGTCAAGTCACAGGATAATGGGGTGAGGGGGGGACTGGGAATAAATCCCCAGCCCAGGGAAATCTTGTGCATAGAGAATTCCAAAAGCCACAGCTCTACCCCACAGCTCAGCCCCAGGGAGCGGCCAGCCAGAAGAGCTAGTTTCTGCCCTTTTCCAAGAAAGTCTACAAAGGAATAGCGACAGAATGACACCTCAGGACGGCCTTCTCCTCTGTTCTTCAGCTCTGGCACCTCTCAGGATAGCCACCCTCCTCGGCTTTGAGGAAGGGGCAAAGGGAGTTGGTAAGCATCAGCCTGCCCTTGCTTGCTTCCCCTTCCCCCTTCCCTCTGGCCCTCCCCTCCTCCTTTATTTGCCCTGAAAACAGCCCCAGCCTCTTGGGCTTGGAAACTGGATCACTGGGCCCCTGCAGTAGGTAAGCCAGGTGCCAAGGCTCAGGCCCCAGAACTAAGGAGCAGAGAGGATTTGCTGACGGTGGAGAGAACTTTGGAGGAGAAGCACCGTGGCCACAAGGAGGTAGCCTGAGGATACTGACCAGCAGCCTAAGTGGAGTGGACCATCTCAACAGCAGCTGGGCACAGTAATGCCACTCAGAGGGAGCTGGCAACAGGGAGGTGCAGGAGCGCCACCTCAGTGGGGACAAACAGCTCTGCCTTGGGTACAGAGACTGTTCACTGGCATTCCAAGGGGCCGTTAGAGCCTGACACCAGAGGACGACATTGTCAGACCGTGGACGAGAGGGCAGACGGAGACCCTCCGCCGTACGTCATTTACAGCAGGCTGTGAAGACTGGAAGCTGCCAGGGGCATTTGGCTGGAAGGAAGGGAAGACCAGCCCCAGTTAAGAGGTGTCCATCTCCAGTAAGACCTTATGTAAACTCTGTAGCCTGCTCTGAGGGGGCTCATCCTCCTGACGTCCACCCTCGCTGGGTCCTCCCATTGCCAACTCGGCTTGCCACCTGCAGGGGACATTTTCTGTGCCAAAGACAAAATACCCCAGGCCATCTCCTTGCCAGGCCACGGAGGAGGCAAGGGTGCCCCTCTGTGTGTCCACTTCTTTCTCTGCCCAGAGTCTGCAGGGCTGGGGAGGATCCTGTGTCTCTCATGCTACCCACCACCGGCCCCTGGAAATATCTTTCTTTCCCTCTGTCTAGCTCCAAACTGCACAGACTTCAAAACCAGACTGTCTGGGCATGATGGCACACGCCTGCAATCCCAGGGACTCAGGAGGCTGAGGCAGGAGGATCACAAGCCCAAAGCCAGCCTCAGCGACTTAATAAGGCCCTGTCTCAAAATGAAAAATTTTTTTTTAAAAAAAAGGGCTGGGGATGTGTCTCAGTGGTAGAGTACCCCTGGGTTAAATCCCTAGTCACCCCCTTCCCCAACAAGAAAACAGCCTGTATGTCACCCGCCCTGTGAGGTCTTCATCACCTATCATCATGTCACCAGAATGGGGTCTGAGAAGGTGCCCCCAAAGGGAGACGACCCAGGCCTGGCAGGGTCTTGACTTACACCACCCAAAGGAATTTTCAGATGCATCAAAAGAGGCACAAAGACTTATTAAAGCAAAGAGATTCATTCAGGAAAGCAAGGAACAGAGGGGCTGCGTGCTCAGCAGGTGGGTGGGTGCTCTAGAGTGAGATGCCCTTTGGGGTCTCAGGCTCTTCTTCTAAAGTAAAGTTCGTAACGAGTAAAGGAAGTGGGGGGGGTGTGACCTGATGAACTCTATTCTCTTAACCACAGGGGTCTGGTCCTTTCAGGGTGTATAGGGAACCCACCCACATCATAGCTGTCTGACAATCTTTTCTCTCAGCCTTAGTTACTCTAAAGAAAATATGTTGTATAAACTAGCAATATATGCAGGCATTAGTCACCTGGACTCGGGACACTCTAAGATTCAAAGGCTCTTTAGGAATTGGGAGCTGGAGGAAATCAGGCCTGGGGTGCTCATGAGCTTCTTGGGTATAAGATCACAGTCCCTTCTCCCCCCCTGCTAGTCTCCTCCCTGCCCACCCTTGGCTTCTATCCTACATCACCCCCAGGCGTGGGCTGGGCTCCAGAGCCTCAGGCCCTCCCTCCAGCTGCAGAAGAGCATGCCATCAGGGAGAAAGAGAGCAAGCTCTGTGCAGGCAGGCAGGGAACACTGCCACCATGATCACTGGGCCCCAGCGTGACCCTGACACTCCCGAGGGAAGTGTGGGCACCCACGCCTGCACGGGAGGCTGCGCGGGTGGAGGAGCCCTGCGAGAGTTCACTCCTGGTTTCCCGTCTAGTATTGGCAAACGTGAGCGGATCACTGCAGCCCAGGAGGCCCTGGGAGCACCGGGGCCCTCTCCCTCCGCGGTCTCGGTCCGGTGCAGTGTTTTCCACGTCAGCCCTGGAGACCGTGGAAATTGACTTGACAACAGCCCAGAGGGAGCTCCCCTCTTCAGACTGCAGCTTTCAAAAATAATTCTCCCGTCATCAGAGGCTGCAAATAAAATAGTAACCGTGCCTGGCAACCGCGGAGGATCAAAGGCAACACAAGAGAAGCAAAATCAAATTACCCTGGATGGCGGCAGCCCTGGAAGAAACCCAGCTCAAGATACAGAAAGGTGAGAGCTGGATCCTGCCCCGGCCCGCCTGGCCCACACCCGGTTAGAGCAGAGGCGGCTGAGCAGGAGAGGAAGCCAGTCCACCACAAGATTTCGTGCAGAAGCCCACACCTGGCCCCTCCAGAGAAGCCAGCTGCTCCGCAGGCTCTGGTGCCCATGTGACAGCAGTCCCTGGGGCTGCTGACCGCTGTCCCTCTGGACTGAGGCACACTCTGGGCACCCCCAGGCCCACCCACCTGTGCCCGCCAACTCTGGAAGCAGGGTGAATGTGCCACATTCATGGGGACCTCATCCCACTCAAAATGCTCTGAAATGTCCCCAGGGAGGACTCACTCTGGCCTTCCACAGGACAGGGCCAAGCCAACCCTGTCTTCCTTCCGTCTTCCTCACACGAGACTCCAGACCAGGATCAAATGCGAGCCCCATGATCCCTGTGCTTCATCTAAAGAGAGGGGCGGGCACTGGCGGTCATCCCGGCCAGCCCTTAGCATTCAAACCCGCGACAGTGAGCCCAGGGTTACAGGGGCCAAGCTGGGCCTCCCTCTGGCTTAGAGAACTTGGGGAGCTCTGACCCGGCCTCACCCGGCCACCTCCTCCTCCAAAGGGTGGGCCCAAGTCCCCCTGCTCCCCATCTCCTGGGCTGTGTATTAGCATTCTCCACAGAAACGGACAGGTGGAGTGGCTAGATGGGGAGAGAGAGAGGCCAAGGGACAGGCAGTTTTCCTGCGGGAGTCGTTCATATGACTACGGAGTCCAGAGTCCGAGCCGGAGGACCTGGATGCTGGGGTTCTCTGTGAAGGCCGGAGAACCAGTCCTGCCCAGGTGCAAGAGCAGATTGCAAGGTGCACACCCGCGTTGGTGAGGACCATCGTATCTGCTCAGTTTCCCCTATCCCAAAGCTCATCTCCTCTGGACACATGGACACACCTGGAAATCATGTCTTACCAGGTATCTGGGCAGCCCGAGCCCCGTCAAGTGAACCCACAGGATGAAACCCCCACAGGCCGCCTTGTCCAAGTTCACCATCCACCAACTCTGGACGCTGCTGTCTCGGAAGACTGGCTTCCAGGAGGCGAGGTGGAGAGCAGGCGGCAGCCGGGGGGGGGGGGCACTGTTTGCTCTGGCTGGCGCAGTGGGCTCTGGGGGGCGGGGGGGGGGCCCCGGCAAGGCTGTTTGCTCTGGGAATGGCTAACCCTTGTTCAAATTTATATCCTGAATTTTTAATGCAACTGTGTCAACGAAGAGGGGTGGCTGGGCCTGTTGCAGAGTCCCCGACTCTGGCTGGCAGAGTTCCCTCCCCACAGGGACCCCTGAGGCCCCCGCCTTCCAGGAGGGTTGGCTGGAGGAGAGGGCCAACCTTGGCACATGGTCACGCTGCCCTGGTCTCTCTCCCGTTTACTGTGTAAGGAAGCCACCTTTACCTCTGTGTGGGACCCTTGTTTCCCTCACTTGACAAGTATTTATTTTTGAAGTAAGGCCTGTGTTGGCAGGAGGCGAGTCCTCTTGAGGCAGCTTAAAGCCCGGCAGGCCCTGCCCCACCCCCTACCCCCTGCCCCATCCCGGGTCACGCACCAACAGACCCAGGAGGGGGGAGCCCTGAGCAGAGGCGCAGACCAGGAGGAGCAGGCCACCCCAGGCGCCCTGTCAACACAGCCACGAGGCTCTTCTCTAAGCTGGGCAGGGACTCCAGAGGCCCAGGTTGCACTGGTCCATGGTTTAGCCACCACTGGGCTGGGAGAGCACCCCTGGCCTGCAGAGCCCGCCGGGCCCCGTGGTGTCCGCATTCCCGCCACGGCTGATTTCGGCTATGGATGTCACGTCAGGAATCCACACGAGACCCCCTGGAAAACTACCAGCTCGACCCGCTTGGCTGCTGCTCCGAGGCTTCTCTTTTCTGCTGCAAGCACAGCAAGCAGGACACTTGGAAGGAAAAGCAGGGTCTTTCGCTAGAGAAATGTCACACGGAGCAATGACCTTTGCTGGTGGAAGGCGAGACAGACTGGGCTCTCTGAGAGCCCCATTCACCCCCGCCCAAGGTGACAGGGCTGAGGGAGCCCAGCAGAGCCCAGCCACGGCCACCCCAGAGCCCTGGGCCAGGCCGTGGGGTGACTGGCGTAGGAATTCACTCATTAGGGGGGACCTAAAGTGGTGGCCTGCCAGAAGAGTGGCAGAAGCTTGTTTTCCTCATCTGCAAAATGGGGTGATGATCCCCGACTTCAGAAGGCCGTTGTGAGAACGAAGCAGCCAACGCCTTTAAGAGCAGAGCAGGCAATGCGGGTGCCAGGGCCACGCAGCGGGGGCACAGCCTGGGGGTGACAAGAATGTGAGACCTGTCTGTAATACACACACCACCTGCCAGGTAGGGGGCACAGGCACAGCCGCCTGTGGACGGAGATGACCCCCAGCAAGAAGGGGGAGGGAATGCCCGGGTCTCCTGGGAGGGGGGAGTGTGCAGGGCTGGGCTGTGAGGACTCACAGCAGGGACAGGAAGGGACGTCGAGATCTAGGGGCCACAGAGCGAGGGCCAAGGCACGGGGAGCAATGGGGTCCCCACAGAGAGAGGCCCGGGGCAAAGCCAATGTCCTGGGAGTCCCTTGGGTCACACATCCTTCAGAAAGGCCTCCTGGCAAGGCTGCCCGCCAGGGCCCGGCCCCTCGGAGTCTCAGCTGGGCCTCGGAGCTGCCTCCGTCTCCCCTGGTCACTGTGCTGTGGGTGCTGGGCCGATGACCTCCTCAGTCCCCACTCCCACAGTTGAAGCTGGGCCTCAGTGGCCTTGCCCAAAGGAATGGAGGCTGCAGGAGGGCGGAGCTCTGTGACAGACCTATTTGGGGCAGAGTCTTCTCAGTGTCTGCAGATTGTAGCACCCGCATGAAGAGGTGCCCGCCAGGAGGCTGGCTGGTCTTTGTTTCTCCCC
>NW_025999895.1:3899160-3918114 GCF_001458135.2 Marmota marmota marmota | reverse complement strand
CTCCCTCCCTCCCTCCCCTCCTCTCCTCCTCCTTCCCTCCCTCCTCTCCTCCCCCCTCCCTCCCCTCCTCTCCTCTCCTCCCCTTTCTGCAGCTCAGGCATCCCTGGGGACAAGAGTCTGTGCAGAGGGTTGGATTCACCCAGTGGCCAAGCAAGAGGGATGGAGCCGGGGCTGGAGGAGTCAAGGAGTCTGCCAAGTCACTAGGTGGAAGATGATGGGCTGGTCACAAATGCTAGCACGGTGGGTCCCCAGATGCCCACTTCTTGCAGGGTGGGGGGCCGGGGCTGGGTCTCCTGTCAGGCCGACCCTGGTTCTCCCAGGCTCCCCGCGTTCTCAGTCCCATGTGGCCTCTCCTGGCCTGGCTCTCTACTCACCAGCTTACTGGGGGCTCCAAGCAGAGGCCCAGGGCACCTTCCTTCTGACCTCGAATGTGGACCCTGAAGCACGAAGCACAGCACCCTGCATGTCTTCAGGGGATCCAAAGAGATGGGGGCTGTCACCTGATCCCATGGCCCTGGCCTCCAGGGTTGCCACCAGCCTGGAGATTTGTGCCCAGAGACTGACCTGCAGACGTGCAGATCAACCTGCTCCTCACCTTAACTTCGTTCACTGCGAAATGGGCCTGTCCCTGCTCAGCTGGAGGAGAGGGCCCCAGCAAGGAATTTAAACACCTCAAACTGGGTGTTTAACCCCAGGAACAAAAATCCCTCCCTCCTCCGATTCATTTCTCTTGCTGCATGGGAACGGGCTGAGTTGATGGGCCGTTTGCAGGGACAGATGGATGTCGCAGCAGCGTTCTGTGACTAAAGAGAAATGATGTCCCTCATGGCCACTTAGGAGCAAGTGAGCCAGGAGCAAGGCGGGGTGGGGCCTCCCTGTGCTGAAGCTTCTCTGTGACCAGAAGCACAAGGTCACGAGGGACCAGCCTGCCACGCCTGGGCCCCAACCTCCCCACGCTGGTCAGGGAACACCTGAGTCGGTTGTGGTCCAAAAGCCGGCCTCCATGGACAGCCTCCACAGGACAGTGGAAGGAATCAGACACAACTTCCCATGTTCACATAGGAATACTCGACCAGTGTGACTCCACATTGTGTTCAACCACGAGAATGGGAAGCTACACTCCAGGTATGTATGTCAAAATTCATTCCACTGTCACAGGCAACTAAAAAGAACAGACCAACAAAAGATAGCCTCTACTGACCCAGAGATGTGCACCAGGACACGGTGTTTGCTGGGAGTGGAAAGGAGGGGTACACTTAAGAGCAAGGAATTGGTCCTATGCTGTTGGGGGTTGGACCCTGTCTCTACTTTGTGTTGGTACTAGGGATTGAACCCAGGGGCACTCTGACACTGAGTTATCCCCGGACCCTGTTGGTTTTTTTTTTTTTTTTTTCTTTTTTTGAGACAAGTTCTCACTAAGTCACCCAGTCTGTCCCTGAACTTTCAATCCTCCAGCCTCAGCCTCCTGAGTCACTGGGATTACAGGCATCTGCCCCTATTCCTGGCTCTGCCCTATTTCTTTAGCTGTGTAACCTTGGGCAAGCGACTTAATCTCTCTGAGGCTTCAGATCCTAGTCTGTAAAATGGGGCAAGCAATACTACCTTCCTTACAGTATGATTTTGAGAATGGAATGACATACAAGCCTATCATAGAACCTAGCAGCCTGTGGGGACTCAGAGGACAAGAGAAGTCTTGGTGAAGGAGGTGGAGGAGAACTATCCTGTCTGTTCTCACCTGTGACATGCCTCCACATCAAGGGGACAGCTGGCCTGCCCATGCAGAGCCAGGGGCATCCAGCAGAGCACCTATAGCTGCATGGGTGCACAGTACCCCCCTTGTTCAGGAATGTGCTTTTCACAGTTTCAGTTACACAAATCAAATGTGGTCCAAAAATATTAAGTGGAAAATTCCAGAATAAACAATTCTTACATTTTAACAAACTTTTTATTACAGCATATTGTTATAATTACTCTATTTTATTGTTATTGTTAATCACTTTCTGAGTCTAAAGTGTGAATTAAACTCTATCAGGGATGTATTTGTGTAGGAAAAAAAACACAAGGATCTGGGCTTGTAAGTCAGTGGTAGAGGCTTGCCCAGCACAGGCAAGGTCCTGGGTCCTACCCCAGCACCACAAAAAGAATATGTAGGAGTGTGGGAAAATGTGGAACACAGAGGGCTTGACATTGCCGTGGTCTAAGGCATGGGGCGGTGGGGGGAGCATCTCGGACGGTGTCCCCAGAGGATAAAGAGAGACCGATGTCATTGCAAAGCACCAGTGAGGGGGACCAGTGGGCAGATGGCTGGACAACTTGAACAACGTGGGGACTCTTGCTGTACAGTGGCCTGGATGGTTCCTTTGACAGAAAATGTTAAATCGGAAAAAAAAAAAAAGTTGTGCAGTTAAATTACTTAAAAAGCTTGAAATGCCAGGCACAGCGGCACCCTCCTGTAATCCCAGCAGCTCAGGAGGCTGAGGCAGGAGGACCACAAGTCAAAGCCAGCCTCAGCAAAGGTCTCAGTGAGACCCTGCCTCTAAATAAAATACAAAATAGGGTTGGGGATGTGGCTCTGTGTTAAAATGCCCCTGAGTTCAATCCCTGGTACCAAAAAAAAAAAGCTTTTACAAATGAACACCATCATGTTGGCCAGGGTACGTCTGAGATAAAATTCTCCTTTTGAGAAGGACTGGATGGTAAGTGCAGAAGCCAGCCTGGGAGGGCGGGAAGAGGACGAAGGACAGCCGTCCTTGCTCTGCAGCCCCAGGGCTCTCCAGGTGCCCACCTGAAGGCTACCTTCACTCCTTTCATGTGTGTTACACAGTTTATGTTCTACATAGCAAAAGTGTCTTTATAGAATAAAAAAAATTTTAATGCACTAGTTTGGAAATAACTTCTTCCTTAGAAGAGTAGGGTGGGGGCAAGTCTGGAAAACAGCTCGGTGGTTTCTGATAAGGTAGACCCCCACTCACACGACCCAGCAGCCCCACTCCTCGCCATTTACCCGAGAGAAAAGACAACTTGTTCATGCAAAGACTCATGGGCACATGTTCTCAGCACCTTAAGTCATCACAGGCAAAAAATGGAACCTACCCAACTGTCCATCAACAGAGAATTGAGGTCCATCCACACAACTGGATACTACAGAGCAATACAAAGACACAACTACTGACCATGACAGAGCAGACGGAAAGAAGCCAGACTCCACGGCTGCACTGCCCGCGTATGATCCATCTATAGGAAACCGTAGAAAAGGTAAAGCTATCAGCTGCCAGGGCTAGGGATGGGCAGACTTCCCCAGGACAGGAAAGGAAGCCCAGTCCATTTCATCTGGGTCCTGGGTCCCAGGATGATGCCAGCTGAGACTGTGCCCACCCCGCCCTGTCCAAGGTCTCCAGGGCTTGGTCCACCAGGAGGCTGCAGGGGCCTTCCGGCTGGAGGGTTCTGCTACCTGCCCCACACGCCGTTCCCAGGCCTTCCAGCAGAGGCCGCTGTGGCATCCAGCCGGCCGGCGTCTCCTGGCAGGCATTGGCAGCGCTGGGTCAGTAGGCTCCCAAGCCTGTTGGGATCCCAGACACGCTCCCCCAGTCCCAAGGCACCCTGGCCCTTCCCTGAGGCTGCCCTTGCCCCACCTCGTGTCTTGGACTCTTGGGCACAGCAAACTCATCCTGGAAGGGCAGCCTTCTGGCTGGCCCTGCCCCCAGGGACCACCCTGATCCCACCTCCTGGCCAGAGGCCAGCCTTCCCTGTCACCTCCTGCCAGGACGTCCTGATCACCCCACCCAGCCCAGCATCTAGCCCACCCTGACCCACCCCAGCTTCAGGCTCTCCACCCCTCGCCCCTCCTCCAGCAAGGCCGGTCCTCTCTTGCCGGGCCCTCCCAGCCCTCCTGAGGCCTGTTTGCCCAGCCCTGGCCGTCCCCTTGGTGACGGGCCCTGGAGAGCCCAGAGACCTCGGGGAGATGCACCCTCCCTCTTGCAGCACCGATTTCCAAACCTGTGAAACAGGTGACTGCACACCTCTGGGACTGCTCTGAGACCTCAGGCTGCGGTACATCCACGCCTGCCTGGTCACCTCGTCGGCTACGCGGGGTCAACAAGCAAAGGGGCGAGCAGAAGACGTGATATTTTTCAAGAGAGATATCACATTCACATAATCTGTTACAGTCCGCTGTTATAATTGGCCTATTAATAGTTATTATTGTTAATCTCCTACCATGCCTAATTCATAAATTAAACTTTATCTTAGGCTTGCTCCTGTAGGAAAAAGCACACTGTATGTGGGGTCTGGCACTACCTGTGGTTCTAGGCTTCTCTGGGGACCTGGGGACCTGGGGACCTACGTTTCTCCAGGGCAGGGTGCTGCTGGGCACCAAGGGCCTGTGGGTAGACTCACGACTCCCTGGGGCAGAGGCAGCCCCGGCCCCAGCTCACAAACGCACCTTCCCCGTGGCTTTCCCCCGAGACTCGCAGCTGCCTCCGTGCCCAGTCCCTCTCTGTTCCTCAAATCAGCTCTGGCCAGCTCCCTCGTACCTGGGGCATCACATTTGTGCCTCTGGGCAGAGGAGGTGTCGGGAGGAGCGTGGATGACTTGAGTGGTGCAGGAGGAAATGGGGTGTTGGTGGGTGGTTGAGGGAGCTGCCAGCCTCCCCAGGAGCAGGCTCAGGGGTGACCATACACACCGCCTCTCGCTCTGGATGCTGCTGCGTCCCCCTGCCCACCCGCCGCCTTGCTTCAGGGAACAGCACGTCAGTGATGGATGAGACTTTAATTAAAGTAATGAGACGTTCATAACGGCGGTTATCTCCAAAATTAGGCCTTTTAGCAATTATTCCTGGGGAGTGTTCCCGGACAGATCGTTCCCTTTTTAGAACAACAGTGGGGAGGGGGAGGGACTTCTGCACCTGAGGGGCACTTTCCCAGCATCTCCCAGGCCGTCATGGACCAATCGCGGAGCACGGTTTCCCTGAGGTTTCTCCCCAGCGGAGCAAAAAAGTTCCATGACCCTGGGTCCTGGTCTGGTGACGGGATGTTCAAAGGCCCCCAAGAGGATGCCTCTAGGCTCAGACCCAAGAGCCTGTGGAAGTCCTGCCTTTATGCACTTGCTGGCTCCGGGAGTTTGGTCATGGTCATCACATCCCGTCCTCAGAGAACCTTCGAGGGGACAGGTCACTGGCTCCTGTTAACAGAAGGGGAGCAGAGGGTGAGGATTCCCAAGCTCACACCACCAGCTGGGCCCAGGATGTGTCCTTGCAAACCTGTGCTCTAGCCATTACACTTTCGACCCCAACCCTAACTATTCCCATAGACTCTCTGATGTCCTGGGCCTGGCCTCTGATGGAGGGGCATCTGGGTCTCTGTTGAAATGCCTTTCCAGACTGCTGCCCTCACCCCCTGTCCCCACCCCACCCCACTCCACCAGGCCTCACAGCTGTTTCCCACTAGCACCTGCTCTGCTTTTTTGCCCAACACAAACAAACCAGTTCACCCCAATGTCTGCCCTTTCCTCTTCCAGGGTCCAAGGGTCGGGCTTCTGTCCTCACGGGAAGTGCACAAACAGGCAGTTCTGGCTGTGGAGGGGCGGGTCTCCTCATCCCCTGGATTACCCCCTCTCTGTGAGCCAGGCCCTGTACTGGTGCTGGGTGTGCAGCCGGGGACAGTCCAGGCAGGTCCCGCCCCCCGGGGAGCTCACCTTCCTGAAGGATGCCCAGGTCCCTGCAGCTACCACGTACCACCCACCAGGAGACAGGATAGCGGGAAAGCCAGGGGCAGCAGGCCGGCCTGCTCCACCAGCAAGAGCCAGGGGAGGGCGAGTCCTGGGCAGAGAGAGCGTGTCCACCAAGCAGGCAGCGGGCAGGGAAGGGACTCCTCAGCCGCCACACCACCACGGTGCAGCAGCTGCAGCTGCTCCTCGCTCAGTCTTCTCCGGGGCTGACCCGGAGGGGCTGTCTCCACTGGGCAGCCTGGGTGATGGGGTGGGTCAGCCCCCCCCCCNGGAGGAAGGGAGGACCTGCAGAGTCCCGGGGTCCTGCCACGCCCTTACCCCCCCCACTGCTGGCATCACCCCGGCTCTGCCAGGAAGAGGGAGAAGGACCAATGGCCGAGGTGACAGTCGATGCTTGCCCAGCAACAGCGGTCCAGATGCCGGAAGCTGCTCCTCCCACCTCCTCCCAGGGCCCTGGCTTTGCAGACAGGAATCCTCCAGCCCCACTTGATCCCCCCGGGGCAAGTCCTGCAAGAAGCTGTGGCCTGCCTTGGATAGGCAGCCGGGCCAGCTTGGGGCACGCTGTCCTTAGTGAAGCTCAACATAAATGCAGCCAGGAGATGCCCCTGACCAGTGCCCACAGGGGAAAGTCGGGAAACTGGGCACAACCCCTGGGAGTCAGGCTTCAGGGTGCGATGGAGCCACCGCCCAGTGCCCAGGAAGGTGGGCAGCAGCTCCATTGTCCCCACATGTCAGGACGCCATCCCTAGGACTCTGCTCCAGACCTGCCCAAGACAGACCCCTCCTCTGCAGGCAGAGCAGGGGCCAGGAGCCAATGGGAGGGGACCTGCCCTAATCACCCTCCTCCAGGCCCAGAGCCTTGTTTTCCAGCAATCCCCACAGGAAGAGTCCCCTTGGAGGGCCAGCGGAACACAGAGCTTCCCTCCTGTCCCTCCTTTTTCTCCCAGAGCAATTACTCAAAGACATGCATTCCAGCCAGATGCCCAGAGAGACTGGCAGAGACACAGCAAGGGCCAGACATGCAGCCCTCCAAGATACGGGTCCGGGCCGCAGAGCTGGAGGGTGCGGGTGAGCCTGGGCACACTTGCTCCCCGTGTGGGGATGCTGAGGCCTTGGGCCTTGCCTCTGGGGTGGTGGTGGTCTAGATCCAGGGCTGCAGACCCTCAAATTCATACCCTCCAGAGCCTGAGATTATGAATGAACCAGCAATGGTCAGATTCTGGGGGACTGCTTTGCCCCCATAATTTGGAGGTTTAAAGACAAACAAGAGGGCTGGGGATGTGGCTCAAGTGGTAGCACGCTCGTCTGGCATGCATGCGGCCCGGGTTCGATCCTCAGCACCACATACCAACAAAGATGTTGTGTCTGCCAATAACTAAAAAAATAAATAAATAAATAAATATGAAAAAAAAAAAAAAAGACAAACAAGAAAGCCAGCCCATCCCTTCAATCTGGCCTCCCACAGAAGAGTTCAAAAGACGATCCCTCTATAGGAACACCCAGCCAGAGGACCACCTGGGAGCTCTGGATTGGACACAGGGAACAAGATGCTGTCACCTCCAGGTGCCCGGCACAGCCCCCCTGGTGACCTGTTTTCCAAACCCCAAAGTGGGCTCATTGGTGGTCAAAGGTTTGCTGGGATGTGAAAGCACTTTGAGGGCACTCCAGCTGAACCGCCCGTGGTGTGCATGCAGTGACAACAGCCATCCAGTGACACAGGAGCCGCACGCACTGCAGCTGCTGCTTCTTAGGCACCCAGGGAGGGGATCGCCACATGGCTTGATGAGTGACAAGGAACAGGACACAGGGCCACTGGGGCTACAGGAGACACACCCAGCAAGGCTGCCCTTCCTCCCTCTGCACCTGCCTTTGTCCCCAAGCCTCTGCATCCCCGGTGCCCCCCTTCGGTGGTTCAGCATTGTGGGGGCATGCACCTTGTCCTGGTGAAATGACTGTCACCCCCCAGGAGGGTTTTAGTGGCCTTGATTTCAGACAGGACTGAGGCCCTGGCAGGTGGTTCCTTCAGCTCTTGTGAACCTGGGCATGCAAGGGCACTGAGATGTCCCTCAAGCCATCCAGGGGAGGTCCACAGTGCCCGGCTAGGACGGCTCACCTTGGAAACAGAAAGGGTTGGCCTGTCTGTAATCTGGGAGGTTCTTAGCCTGGTGGCAGGTGGGCCAGAGGGAGCCACGGGGGAGAGAGCAAGAGCAGGTACCCCACTGCCCGGCATCTCCTCCACCTCCTCTCCTCCACCGCCCTCTCTTTCCTCCTCCCCCCCCTACCCTGGGCTTCTCCCTCTCTCTTCCCTCTCCCCTTCTCTGTCCTTCCCGCCCCTCCTCAGGATGAGAAGGACTGACTGATCCCGGTGGGGGGTCCTGTAGGAGGAACGGATGCTCCCCCTTTGGGGAAGGAGGCTCCACTCAGCCGGGGTCCTGGAGGACACCCCACTCTCTCTCACACACTGACCCTCTGTGCGTCCAGGATCCCCACAGACCTCGCGTACCCAGCCAGGTGGGTGTGGCCCGGGCCTTGGGCTCAAGGCGCTGGGAGGTGACACTGCCCCTCTTTCATCATAAGCATCCTGGTGAGGTCTCCCCACAGCTGGCCCACCTCCCCCAGTGCCCACGGAAGCTCTGAATCCTAGTGGACAGGAGGAAGGGAGGACCTGCAGAGTCCCGGGGTCCTGCCACGCCCTTACCCCCCCCACACACACCCTCCTGCCCTTCTCACCCTGCAGAGGGTCTTCAAGGCCATCTTGCGTAGACCTCTGTCCCCACCCCCTCATGCCTGGCCCCTCGGCCCCCTCCCCCAGCCGTCTGCCTCTCTCACTTAGAATGGTAATAGCAGAAGCAGGATTTTTTCTCTTTTAGTCAAAATCAATGACAATGACGGAGTTATAAGGCAAGCCGTGGGGAGGACGAAGAACGCGCTGGTGTCAGAACTAAGGCAGGGGCGGGGAGAGGAACCCATTAGGATTTCAGTTGCCTTAGGCTGTGCTGCTCGCTCGGAGTGGGCGCCATGTCAGCGGAGCCCTGGCAGGCGGGCAGCCTGCGTCCGCACAGGCCCGTCATTAAAGTTGGAGGCAGAACATCGCAGCTATTAGTCACACGAGGGGACAGAGAGCGCTACTGGGAGAGACTGAGGAGCCTGTGAGGTGCTGGGAGCTCCAAGCTGGTGGTTCGGGGGCTTTGGGTTCCCTGGGGGGATGGGACTGGGGTGGGCAGAGTGGCCTACAGGCAGAGGAGCTTGAGCCAGTGCAGGTGGAGCCCAGCCCAGGTGAGAGACTGTCCTCCTGCTGTCCTCAAGGCTGAGGCCAGCATGGCTCCTCCGGGCAGCCCAGGGTCACCTACGCCTCCCCAGGCTACGCTGGCTCCTGGGCACCCTGGGGGAGAAACCAGACAGGCACCGGTGAGGCTGCTGAGCCCCGGCCGTCCATTGCTACACTTCCAGAGGTCCCTGTGGATTTCCAGTCTGAAGACAGGCTGGTGTGTGGCAGCACTGTGGCCCCCACACCTATCCCTGGAGAGAGGGAAACAGGGAGCAGGTCTCCCATGGGATCAATCAGCCTGATGATGGGGGCGGGCGGGGCTCAGACGTCTGGGGTCTTCCCCGCTCTGGGCCTCTGTTGTCCTTACCTGTAAATCCGGGTGCTAGTGACAGTTTCCTGGGCTGCTGGAGGCTGAGTGCCGGGCTGCTCACCTCATCTGCAGGGTCTGCAAACGCAGCACCGGCCTCTCGTTAACCGAGAGCTCGGGGCTGTGATCTCCAGAGCCTGCAGCAGGGGCCTGGGGGCTGATCATCACTGGTGCCAGAGAATGGCCCTCATAAGTGCTTGGCTGGGGCCCAGGACAGAGGCCAGTACATGATGGCGGGGTGGCTGGGTGGTGGCACCACAGCAGTGAAGTGTTTGGAGTTGAGAATGCAGTTTCTCCCTCCCCGCTCCATACCCTCTCGAGGCCAGTCCTGGGCTATGGATGGCTGACTCCAGGGCCCTACTTTGTCTGAATTGCCCTCCTGCTTGAGAAGCTGGCTCCTTTCAGCTGACCGCGAGCCCCTCACTGAGCCATTGGAAGGGAGAAGCATTGGGGTCCGTGGCTGTCCCCACCTTCTGGGTAAGAGCCAGGAGGGCCTGCGTGGTTGGGCCCTGGGGCAGGGTGTGCAGCCTCCATGTGAGAAGGACAAAAGCCAGAGAAGGGGTGACACCATGACTCGCAGGCTCCGAGGAGGAGCTGGGACCACGGTCCACTGGGGTCCTGGGGTTGCTGAGCCTCCCTCTCCTCCCTTGGAACACCCGGCCTCAGGACCCGCCGCTCCCACGTGCCCCTCTCATTGGAGCTGGAACCCCACGTCTGGCCTGTGCTCTTCCTCACCCCCAAACACAGGCCACCACCCAGTGATCTCTCAAAGCTTCCCATGGTCATGAAGTCCTTTCCCAAGGGGCACACACGGGGGGCTGGGACAGGACTTGGCGCAGTGGCATGTGGCTAATATTCCCATTAAATAGATACATTTTGCTAATTGGATTACTCAGACAGTGTAATATACTACTGGATTTCCAACATGATGCTAATAAATTGTGTGAAGAACTTAATCATGTTAGCATCCTGAGAGTTTGTAGGAGATGAAATGAGAAAATCAGGCCGTTGACAGCCAGGGCTTCCGGAAGGTTTCAGACTCTTCCCTGGTCTTTAAACTGAAGCTGCCGCTGGGTGTGTTGGGAGGGGGGGTTGGCCAAGGAGGGGAGGCAAGGACAGAATGGGGGTGCTCAGCCCACAGTCACTGTGTCTTGCAGTCCACCTCCATCAGCCCAAGGTTCACCTGGTGCAGGTCGGGCAGGGCTGGCCAGGTGGCCTGTGGCTCCCTGCAGGTCCCTGCAATAGCACCGGATCCCTCGCACTGGCTCCTCCTCTCAGCGACCCTCCTGCGGGCACCTTCTGAGATGGGCATTTCCACCTCCACGCCTCCCTCACAGAGCAGAGCCATTCCAGGGCCGAGCAGGTTCAAGGCAGCCCAGAGAGGCAAGAGGTGGGAGGCAGGTGGTGAGACCCAAGGCCCTCTCCTCGCCATCCGTCCACTTCCCTTCCCAGCATGGAAACCAGGACTCAGTGGTCAGCGTTTAACGTTGGTGAGGCTTGAGAAGCCAAGACCCTAATGTAAGAGCTCACTCCCCTCCTGCCTTCTTGTCCAGGCACCCAGGAGGGGATGAGGGATGGGGAGGGTTTATGCTGGAGAGGCCATGAACCCACCTTCTCACCAAGCACAGAGCTTCACGGAGGCCGGAGGCAGCACCCCTCCCAACCACAAGCCAGCAAGCACACCTGAAGTCAGCCCCCAAGCAGGAGCGGCCCTTCCCACCAGAACCTCATTAAAGTAATGACCGCTTCTGGGGCAGCTTCCCAGGTATCAACACAAATGTTTTTCTAACTCTGCAGGTTCAAGAGCAACCGCTTACAAAGTCTAATTAGTATAACAAAATCCAGCAAGAAGGAGAAGAAGGCTCTTGTTTGCTGCTTCCCGGTAATTAGCCAGAACAATTATTGCAGCATCAGAAATTGCCAGCCTCTGAGATGCTGGGCCACACTCAAGCACACAGGGAGTCAATTTAGAGAAGCCAAAATAAAGCCATGACAAGAGATGCCTGCCCCTGTTTGCAAGCAAAAGCCACACACCTGGCCGTCTCGCGTGGCCACACTACAGCCCCCCCACCAGTGCAGCCTGCCCACCCTCTAAGGCACACCCGCACGGGCGCATGCCCACCCTCTCCCTGCCCAGGGACTCACTCACCAGCAGAGCCCGCCATGACCCAGGCCCTCTGCTTTGTTCAGGAGCAAGGCTCCCACCCCAGAAGGTCTTGTTCCATCTGTTCAACGTGCATTTAGCACTGGTCCTCTGAGAGCCTGTGCCGAGTGACGAAGACGGGAAGATGAGGACAAGAGAGAACGTTCCAGGGACGAAGTGGGGCCTTGGCTCAGAGGATGCAGACAGGAGGGGTTCTTATCAGAGGCAGAGCAAGGGGGAGCCAGGGAAGGCTTCCGGAACCTGCTGACAGCAGCCAGGCTGGGCCTATGGCTGAAAAGGAACTGGCATCACAGGTAGACCTCGGTGAGGACAGTAGAGCACTTGTGGAGGCCCGTGAGGCCCCGTGAGGCCAGCTCCCACCCGCTCCCAAGATCTGAGTAGGAGATGTTCTGAAATTTTATGATCCGGGGCTAGGGTGTAGCTCCGTGGTAGAGCGCTTGCCTAGCATGCACAAGGCCCTGGTTCAATGCCCAATGTAAGAAAAGAAAAAGATGTTTTCAGAACTGGCAGTTAAACCCACTTAAAGAAATTAATCTCTAATGCCAGGTACTCAGGAGGCCGAGGCAGGAAGATAGCAAATTCAAGGCCAGACTCAGCAACTTAACGTGACCCTGTCTCAAGATAAAAAATAAAAAGGACTGAGGATGTAGCTCAGCAGTAGAGCATCCCTGGGTTCAATCCCCAGTACCAAAAAATTTTTTTAAAATTTATATTAAAATGAAATATATCTTGTTCAAAACAATGGTAATTAAAAACTCAAAGAATTTTTTAAGAAATTTTTTTTAAGAATTTTTGCTAAAAAAAAAAAAAAAAAGAATTTTTGCTGCATTTTGTTACTGGCAATGCCCTTGGGGTCCCTTCTGTGTCAGTGAGATGGGAGTGTTTGTAACATGGCTCCTGCTGTTTTCTTCCCGACTCCTGGTTCAGAGACGTCATACCGTCCATCTGAAGTTGGCTGAGATCTCAGTATTTGCACCTTGGAAACAGGCGAGCTATGAATCAGGCTGGATGTATACAGTTGTGTCAATTGTGTGGACTTAAGAGAATGAGGATGAAAACGTGAACAATTCCGAGTCACCTTAAAACAGGCTCATTGCCACAGGGAGTGAAAGTCCACAGATTGTCAAATGATGGCTGGAAGCTGCGGAGGTAGGGGAGAAGAAATGAGTAATAGGTGGAAAGGAGATGTCAAGGAAGGAACAGGAAAATATAGTTTTAACCTGAGTTTCCACGCGTTTCTCTAGGTCTGTTGCTTCCCAAACCAGCCTGTCTCCCAGACTTGCCGCTCACCTTCCTGGGAAACCTGTAAATCTTAAAGGTAACCATGAATTTACTCACGAAAATCACCTTGAACATTTTTTAATTGGCCACCCCCCATAAGTAGATTAAGCCAAGAGACGTAAGATATTTTGCAAAACTTATACTTTAGGGGACTTTCCTGTGCTACCTACAAATCAGACAATGGAGCTCACCTCCACCTAAGGATCCTGAGAGGAGCGACCTCTATAAACCCTCACCAGACGACGGCACCCTGCGTCCTTCTCATACCCACCCTCTCATCGAGTTCCCTTTGAAAGAGGAACCAGAGTTCAAGGCCAGCCTGGGCAACTTAGTGAGACCCTGTCTCAAATGAAAAATAAAAATGGCCTGGGGAGTGGCTCAGTGGTAGAGCACCGTGGGTTCAACCCCCAGTACCAAAAAAAGAAACCCCAGAACGTGGCTCCCCCTCTCCAGAGGCCCACGTTCTCCCTTGAGTGGTATTCCTTGATTTCCTACATGTCACTCTGTGCCTCTATTGACACAGGATGAAATTTGTTTCCAACACCTATGTCAAGGACCCTGCTTGTCCTGAGTCCTTGGGAACGCCCCAGAACCCTCTTCCAGAGACGTCTCTTCTCCCCTGACACTACTATGGGTTGGCTACAGATATAGGTGTTTAGCAAAAATCTATGGAAGCATTCTGTGAGTAACAGCTGGTTACGTGGACTTTGCAATAAGAAATCTTGTGTGTCTTATGATCATTTGTAAATTTGTGCCATACATCTTTATTTCTTTTCTTTTTTTCTTTCTTTCTTTTTTTGATTGAACTGAGGGGCACTCAGCCACTGAGCCACATTCCCAGCCCTATTTTGTATTTCATTTAGAGACAGGGTCTCACCAAGTCGCTTAGTGCCTCACTGTTGCTGAGGTTGGCTTCAAACTTGTGATCCTCCTGCCTCAGCCTCCCAAGCCTCTGGGATTACAGGCGAGGGCCACCGTGCCCAGCTGTGCCACACATCTTATATCAGTAGAATGTATAATGACAGACATTTGTTTTCAGACAGCTGTTTGTCAGACATTTACCAGCATGTCATTGCCCAAGAGCCACATCAGTGTGCCAACTTCACCCTGGGTCAAGAGGACACAGCCCTTGGCTTGGACGGAAAGCACAAGATCTGTCACTGCATTTGGGTTGTAGACACAGGATAAAAGGTGAAGAGACAGGAGGCCACAGCTGGGAGGCAGGGAGACCAGCAAGAGGCCTGGGAAGATGCCCAGTGCGGCTTGTGTACAGGGTGATGGGAGACAGGAGGGCACTGGAGCGAGCGGAGGGCACGACGCTGCTCAGAAGCCACGAGGCAAGTCGGCTGCCCAGGCTCACTGCCCGGGTGCGTGGCATGTGGTGTAAAGGCCAGGAGCTCCCTCGCTCAGGTGAGTGTGGGGCCAGTCTCCCTGTGCCAGGCTGATCAGATTCGTGCCGTGAGTCCCCGGGGGGGGGGGACCTCGAGTCGACCTTATTTTGCAGGAACCCTCCCAGCCTCCACTCTGGGCATGGACACCAGCTGTCCAGTCATCTGCCTTGGGCATCCTCAAAGTCACACTTTCACACCCATCTTTCCCAGGCAAACCGAAGCCACTTTGAAGGCCGCAGGTCAGAGGGCCATGCACTAGAGCAGGCGGCCAAGGCTAGAGATAAACGCGCTCCTTCCTTCCAGACCCCAGCCTGACCGGGGAGGCCCTCCAGACTTCCAGAGGACTCGGAGCTGGCCAGGGCCCCAGCAGTGCTCAGCAGTCTCTCCCGGCAGCTTCTCACAGGCTATAGGGCCCGTGCCCTCTGCCTTCCCGCAGCGGGGGGCCAGCAGCCCATGTCCACATTGTCTAAAGCCCAGCTTGGGGCCAATGCCATGGCCTTTCATCCTTATTGGCAAAGAATCCTCACCATCGGGCCCTCGGAGGTGCAGGAGGTGGAGGGCTGATCTGAGGGGAACAAACGTGCTGTACAAAGTTAAGTGTGTTTGCCCAGGAAATGTGGATGGCGCTCTTATCGTGTATGACCTTTACGATATGGGGGACACTGTCGGTGACAGAAATGCTGTGTTTGAAATGGTTTTCACACCAGGGTACCCAGTCATTAATCATGATGCATGCAGGTGCCTGTGAGCGCTGCCTGTGGACTCCTGGAGCCCCTCCTTAGATCCCAGCCGGCTGCTGGCTGCGGGTCTGGGCTGTGCAGCGATGGGCAGGCCGACAGCTCCCCACAGGACCCGGGGACCAGCCTGCCTTCTCAGCATCCTCGACAGGGGTGTCAGTGGGTTCCTTGTTCTAAGGTGCCTCTGTGTCCCCAGAGCTGATAAATAACTCGTAGGCAGTGCCTCTGCTGAGTCTGCATAATTTAGTGTCCACCAACCACCTCTGGGATGTGGGAGCGACACCGCCCTCTCCTCCAGCCCCCAAGGCTGCCCTGGGTATTGTCTGGTGGGGGCTGGCTGGAGCTGCCCGTTCCGCCTCCTGCTGCAAGCCCAATTAGAGGAATGGCAAGCGACAGAATTCAGGATAGGTGCTCTACCGGGGCATTTTCCAATGTCACCCAGCCAACACCTACACTGTCCCAATTAGGAGCCACCAGCCACACACAGCTCCAGAGCCCTTGAAATGAGGCTCATCAAATTGATACATTGCATGTGCAAAATACCTGCCAGGTTTTAAAAGCTTGGCACGAAAAATACAAAATATCTCAATAATTTTTATATTGATCGCATGTTGAAATGATATTTTGGATATATTGGGTTAAAACAAATGAACCTTTGTTTCTATTTTTTTTTTTCCCCATTTGGCCACTAGAATCTTCCTATTTCAGCTGCGGCTTGCATCCTACTCCCATGAGAGTGCAGCTAGACGCCAGACACACACCTTGCCTCCTCGAAGACATGGCCTGGGGGCAGGGGACAAAGGGGAAGCCTGGTCTGTGCCCTGGGGACGGGTGCCCAACCTCTGGGGGCTGGGGGCAGTGTTCACCCGAGCACCTGTGCAGCCAGCGTCTCGGGACCATTCACATTTCCCAAGCCTGTCACCAGGACAAGGAGAGGCTGTGACACACACATACGCCATTGTATCCATAGATTCTTAGTCCCTGAGTCCCTCTGTGCAAAGTTGGGGGCCTCTACAGGGAGCAGGTGGTGAGCATTCACCCCTTCACAACCTGCAGGGTCCACCCCTCCCTCCCTTGCACACCTGGGAAGTGCTGTCCCTGCCCTGGGCCTGTGGGAGCAGTTCTTTATCAGAGCCATCTCACAAAAAGGGAGGGAGGGCAGGAAAGTGCATGTGCACAGGGAGGCCAGAGGGAGGCTGCTGCAGGTGGACGTGCCTGGCAGGCCACTCTGAGCATCCATCCCTGCACAGTGCTGTGCTAGGTGCTGAGGGTCCCCGGGAGTAGGACTCAGTCCCCTCCAGGCACCCATACGGACCACTCCAAATACATTGCAAAGGGCCAGCGGAAGCTCTGGCCTGGCTGAGAGCAGTTAGCCTGGCCAGAGCCTCCGCTGTTGTAAAGGACATGTTCATGGCACAGGCGGACAGAGGTGGGAAGGACGCCCCAGAAAGGAAGCTCGGAGAATGTGGAGGAGTCACTGTTGGAGGGTCACGGCCAGGATGGTAGACTGTAAAGAGGAAACCACGGCCGGCCGGGATGGACATCGACCAACGAGGAGACGCTTCCCTGGGCAGAGCAGCCTCCCTGCACTCACCGGCTCCCTGCTGACCGCACGCTGGTCCTCGGGACAGCCCAGGGCAAAGGGCCGACTCGGGGCTGGCTGAGACAGCAGGTCAAACCCAGCTAACTGGCTAAATGGAGACGTGATTGCCGTGATGAGGAAAGAGAAGCACCTCATTAATTTCATGTGAGAGGTGGGGAAACAAGATGGCACTTCCCCGAAACTCATTGTTTGCTGGCCCCAAGACTTCCTGCGCCTGCCACGTCTGGTTGGGGCTAATTTAAGTATGTAAATTTAACGGCTCAGTAAGTAAAATTGCCTTTATTGTTTGGAATGGTTTGTGCAATAATTTATGGGCTCAGCTGGTTCTTTTGATGGGTCCCTATGATGGAGTAGGTGTCGGCCAGGAAGCGGGTATTTATATAAAGAACTCGGGGAAAGTGTGGAGAAGAATTCAGCCCAGAACATCACATTCCCGGCCAGCAAGAGCAGACAGGTTGACGCCAAGTCGCCAGGACACCGTCCTGACTCAGGGGAGGCCAGTTGCAGACACCATGGGCTCTGCAGTCTCTGACACTCTGGAAGGCCGGGAGCCCAGGTCCTTCCCCACGGTTTTAAAGTGCATTACAATGGAACCTGGAGGCAGAAATTGGGAAGAATGAGGGAAAATATCTGGGCATTTTCCACCCACCTGCCCTGGCAGCCCGGGCACCACTCCTCCTACCTACTTTCTGACCCAGCCCTGCATCTTCGCTCCCCGCAGGACCAACCCCTCCAACGCACACCCACGCCTTTGCCAGTTGGTGGCAGCTAGTGACAGACACACTCTTATCCATGGAGGATGAGGGGAAATGACCAACAAATGGGCTGGACCCAGGGTGGGTCCTGGTCAAGTCTGAGCAGGGACCAGGGCTGGACGGAGCTTGGCTGGAGGGCCAGGACGAGGGTCCACTTGGGACCTCTGCTTTATTCATCTCACTATAGATGATGCAAAGCTCCGGGAGGCGGGTGCTCAATGCTCTCCCACCCTCCACGGGTTTAGGAAGTGGGTGGGCAGAGTAAGTAGCCGAGGAAATTGATCCTTGGGCTTCCCCTTGTGTAAGGGATGCACAACTCTGCACACAAGCCCCTGGTAGTGGAAGAGGACGAGCTCAGATACTGCAGACCCTCTATGCCACTGATCAACTCTCGACCATTCAGACCCCTCTTTCCTTTGCCTACCACCCCGTCCTCTTTGAGCCTTTCCCCCTGAAAATGCCCATAGTAGAAATTGGGTAAAAAGAGAACAATTGCTATTCTTTTATTTATGTATTTAGTTAGTTATTTTGGTACTGGGAACAGAACCCAGGGGTGCTTTACCATTGAGCTACATCCCTTTTTTTTCTCTTCTTTTCTAATTTTGAGACAGGGTCTCACTAAGTTGCAGAGGCTGGCCTTGAATTTGGGATCCTCCTGCCTCAGGCTCCTGAGTCCCTGGGTTTATAGATGTGGCCACCACACCTGGCCCACTGTTCTTCTTTGCTCTCCTTTGATGACCTCACTTCTGTCTTGGACCCAGGTGAACTGAGCCCCCATGAGTGGAATCCGCTGAGAAGCACTGGGTCTGGAAGCCCCATTGAAACCATCCGACTTTAAAAGGCAGGGCTCTCAATTCAGATCCCAAGGACACTGTGATTGACACCCCACAGGTGGGTCCCATCCCTTGGGGAAAGGAGGAGAGGGTAGTGGGCACCCCTGCCAGCCCTCAGCATCCTGGGAGGGGCCACTGAGGACAGCACTGTCCTACTCTGTCCAGGTTTCATCCCACCCTGTCCTCACCCCTCCACCACGTCCTCCAGTGATGGTCCCTTCCAGGGTGTCTCTAAATAGGCAGAGTGCCCCTCAGGGTCCACAGTGGAGCAGGCATTTTGTGGACGACCTACAGCCAATGTTTGCTTCCAGACCAGCACGACTGCAGCTAGACTCCACAGCCCCCCGCTCCACCTAAATGAGGGGACTCCAAGGGGAGGCCTGCTTGTCTGCAACTGAGCCTTGGAAAATGCATTTCCACTAGCGATGCTCAGTAAGTAGATGGCAAAGGCCATGCAGCTCCGGACAGGGGCTCCCAGCCCCGAGCCCCAAACCCACCATCACCCTGTTAAAAAGCCTCCAGCCCAGTGATCCTCCAGGGAGCCTGTGGGATCCCTGGGTGGAGGGAGCTGCAGACACTCCCCTCACCCTGCCCCCATGGGGAGGGGCCACGGAGTGGACATCCTCAACAGAACCACGGCAAAGGCGGGTGTGTGAGTCAGCTCTCGGGGACTGTGACCAAATAGCCGAGATCATCAACTTAAAAGGAGAAAAGGTGGGCCTGGGACACAGCTCGGCTGGTAGAGGGCTTGCCTCACATGCACAAGGCTCTGGGTTCAATCCCCAGCACCACACACACACACCACACACACACACAAATTAAAATAAAGAA
>NW_025999895.1:3895676-3898604 GCF_001458135.2 Marmota marmota marmota | reverse complement strand
AAAAAAAAAAAAAAAAAAAAAAAAAGAGGAGGAAAGCCTATTTTGGCTCGTGGTTTCAGATGCCTTGGTTCACAGTCCCCTGTCTCCATTGCTTCTTGCTGGTGAGGGAGCAAGTAAATCATGGCGGTGAGTGGCTCACCTCATGGTGGCCAGGCAGCAGAAAGAGAAAGAGAGAGGAAGGAGCAGGGGCAAGATATCCCCTCCCAGGGCACCCCCACGACGCACACCCTCCAGCCTGGCCCCCATCCCTATAGGTTCCAGTGAGTCCATCAATGCATTAACTCACTGGTGAGATCAGGGCCTCGAGATCCAATCACCCACCAATGCCCACAGCTGACCACTGCTGCACTGAGGACCAAGCCTTCAACGCTGAGCCTCTGGGGACAGGCCAGACCCAAAGCACAACATCAGGTAAGGGCCAAGGGGCTGACCTTGAAAGTCCTGTGCTCGTACAAAGGTTCAAAGAAGCGAGAAGCCCAGCCAGCAAGTGCTGGGCAGGAAGTGGAGAAGCTAGAATCACGCACACGCTGGGGGGCTGTGAATGGCGAGGCCCACCACACTGGAAAAAAGAAAATCGTTTGGTGGTCCCTCAATGGATAGCAAGCAATCAGTGAATGACCCAACAGCCCCACTCCAGGGAACACGCCCCTCCTCCAAAAATGAAACAGGCATTCAAACGAAAACTTAGAAACGGATGTGGGTAGCAACTTTATCGACAACAGCAACCCGATGCCCATCGACAGATGACTGATAGATGAACTGTAGTGAGTGTAGGTGAAATATGATTGATCCATAAAAAGTAAGTATGACACATGCCACAGTGCAGAGGAACCTGGGACACTATGCTAAGCGAAAGAAGACGGACGCTCAAGGGGGCGGATCCTACGATTCTGTTCAAATAAAATGTCCAGAATAGGCAAATTCAAAGACAGAGAGCAGATCGGTGTAGCCTGGGGCTTGCGGGCCCAGGGAGGGCTCAGGTGCAACTGTACAGGTTTCCTCTGGGGGCGATGAAAGTGTTTGGGAACTAGATGGGGTGGGAGTTGCAGGATATCGTGAATGCACTAAAAGCCACTGAAGTACTACTTCAAATGGTTAGATTTTATGTGATGTGTATTTTTTCACAATACAGAACGTATCCCCTGCCCCTGCCTCAGCAGAACCGAGAAGCAATATTGAGATTATAAACATTTACTGCTCAGGCTTCAAAAGGGGCAGTTAAGACACAGGCCAGCAGCCGGGACACTTTCTTCTGGCCGGAAAGGAGCCTGGGGGGAAAACCAAACTAATCATAATAAAACAATAAGACCTAACGGCTGTGGGAATGAAATCATCTCGGGCTCACATGTGGATAACTGAGAGTTAACTCTTAATAAAATAATAAAGCGCAGGAGCAGGGGGAACACAGATCGCCTCCCCCACCGACTGCCAGAGACCATATTCACAGAATAATGACTCCTTGATTTCCCTCGCTTTATTGTACAAGATGTAATCGTAACCAGGCTGTCACCCAACTTCCAGGGGAGGCGATTGTCAATCAAGATGAAAAATGTCGTCATTTCAGCGTGTCCCAGCCTGACAGGAAGTCCATCAGTCTCTAAGTGACCACGGGAGCAGCCATTTTCCACGGTCACCCACCAGGCGGCCTTCCCTGGGATATTCCAGGACCGTGTGGGCCACAGGGTCACTCTCAGCGGCCAGAGCCCCTGGTTACCCTCCACAGCTGCAGAGCTCCTGGCCACATGATGCCCATGCCGTGGGGTCCTGGCAAGTCCCCTTGGCCCAGGGGAAAAGACGGGGGAACAGACACCGGGGACTGGCTTGGGGTTTTCCTGCCTGCTGCCTCCTGACCCTCAACCCTTCATACTGACGACAGGGTTGGGGGGTCCCTCGTGTCTGGCTCACTACTGCATTGAGGTGCCTTTGCCATCTATCTGGGCTTTTGTTGGTTCCTTTGTAAGGATGCTTGGGTGAAAATGGGTATGGAGGTCGCCCTGGAAACCCAGGAACAAGAAGATGCCCTGGAACCAGGACCAGCCCAAACTCCAGGAAGCTCTTTACTTCTTTAGTGAGAGGCCAGGGGCACTGCAAGTCTCCTCGCCTCCAAGGAAGGCTGCTTTGGGGGGCCCCTTGGCCCCACACGCACCACTTCCAAACCAGGAAGCCAACATCACATTTTCAGACCCTTCAAAGCCAAGAGTCAGAAACGCGTGGAATTATAAGGACCCTGGAGGCAGGACGCCCACGCCCGCCTGGTGTGTCTGATGGCTGACTTGGCAGAGGCCCCTCCAGCATCTCACTCAGGAGCGCCCAGCGCGGTGTCTGCCTCCTGCCTCCCTGTGGAGCAGACAGAAGGCGGCTCCCACTCCCCCTCCCTGGGAGCCCTGCACACGCACGCGCACCCGTCTGCAGTTTTTTATTTTAAATAAACTCCACCTGACTCCAACCCCACGCACCCAGGGGTCTCAGCCGACTCGACAGCAGCCCATCTTCCCCCCACTTGCGAGGGTCCATGGGGCCAGAGGGGCTGGAGCTTCTCTAGGAAGATTGGGAGGGGGGTGCTTCAGGAATTCCTAAGGACAGCAGAGGAGACTGCAGGGAGCCCGAGCCCCATTCCCACACACTCACATTCTTGCACACTCACGCGCATGCACACTCATGCATGGCCTCGCTCGCTGAGTCCAGGTGCCTGAGCTCCCCCGTCAGCCTCCTCCTTTTGTTTCCTCTCCCCCTGTCCCTCTGAGAGGGCCGATTTGATTCACCTGCTCCCCGCCCCCATTTTAAAGGGCAATTCTCCTTTTCTGCTGGGGCACTGAGCAATTGATGGAAAGCAGGGGAGGAGAGGGATCACTATGGAGTGTGGCGGGGGCAGGCAGGTTCCAGAGTCTTTAGGCAGCTAGGATTCACTCTCCCCCCCCCCCCCAGAAC
>NW_025999895.1:3822175-3894100 GCF_001458135.2 Marmota marmota marmota | reverse complement strand
GCCCAGTGCACCCTCGCCTGGCTGAACTGCTCTGCATTTCACATTCTACCCTCCCGTCTCCCATCCCACCTTGGGTTTGGGTACAGTCTCATTGCCCCCACAGTCCAAGGACTCCTTGACCACTGGGACTTTGCCTTGAACCCTCAGCACCTGGCACGGTCCTTTGAATATAGTGGGTGCTCAGGAAATGTTTCCCTGTCCTGGTGGTGGGCCCTCCTGGAAGCACACAGCACGGCCGCCCTGATCCACACCTGCCCAGCAGGTACAGCCACAGGCAGGAAAACCCCTACATGAGGAGCAAACCGCTTGGCTAAGAGGAAGACCCCATTACAAATGGTTTCCCTTAAAGCTGCTTAAAGGATCTTAAAGGATTAAAAATAAGTTCAACTCTGGTTAACAATAACAAGTAGAGGGAAGAAATGAGATGCTGTCCCTGACCCCACCGCGGACAGCCTCTCCCACACTTTTTACAAAGCAGCACCGCGCAGGACGCACCTTTAAATGGCTCATTCACGGCACCAGGCAGTGCTTGCTGAGAGTGGGCATTTGAGGGAATGAATGGGATGGTTGGGGCCATGCCACAGAGGAGGGGGCCGAGCAGCAGAGACTGTGACACCCAGAGGGGGAGGCTTGGGCATGGGGCAGCCACGATGCTGGCAGAGGGGGGTCTGTGCCCAGTGGAGCAGCTCCCTGGGTGACCCACACCCGAGTTCAGGTGGAAAGTAGACGCATGAAGAGAGAGAAGGAAGTGGCCTTTAGGACAGGTTGGGAGGACCTGGTGGCTCACAGCCCGGGGGTGATAGTTGAGAAAATTTAGTTTGTTCGCATTGGAGAAGAAAGCAGGGGCTGGGAGAAGATGGGGGTACAGATGGAAGGGGGAGGGAAGAGGACCAGATGGCAATGGTGTAAGGTCAAGGGCTCGAGGGTGACTTGGTCTTTTTCAAGGACTTTTACTATACAGTTTTCACAAAAGCAAGCAAAACAAAACCTCAGTGCAGTTGTAACAGGACTGTCCTGAGATGCTAAGGGGCTGAACACGGGAGGGGAGGGGGCTGGTGCACATGCAAGCTGGGCAGAGGGCAAGGATGGACGGCCACCACAGGCCCTGGGGGGAGGCCAGGGACCGTGGAGCCAGGGCAGCTCCCGTCTCCACCCGCCCCACCAGGGCCTCCAGTGCCCACCCGGATCTTCCCTCTTGACCATGGTGTCAAGACGTGTGCACCGGCTGCCACCCAGCTGTGCCAGGACAGTGGGGCAGGTTGCCAGGAGACCAGGGAGGACACCAGCGATGGATGTAAGACACAGCATCCATTGAGAAATGCTTGTGAGGAGTCTAGTGGTCACTGGACAGGCACACCCCAGAGCAGCACCTCCTCTCCCGCGGCACACTTTGTCCAGGGCAGCCGGTGGACATGTGCTTCCCTCTCCATGGCGCTCTGATCCGCTCCAGTTTCCAGAGGGAGAGGGCTCTTCTAGGTTAGGTCACAAAAGCAGATCGGCTTAGCTTGCTTTGTCCCACGGCATGGCCAGCACCCGAGGAGCAGCTGTCCTGGCTGGCATGCAAGAAAGTTGCTTTCTATAAGTTTCCCTGAATTCCAAGATACAGGAGAGAAAGCCAGGGTTCTTCAACATAAATGTATCTGGCCAGGCACAGAGGCACACACCTGCAATCCCAGCAACTCGGGAGGTAAGACATGAATACTGAAAGTTCAAGGTCAGCCTCAGCCATTTAGTGAGGCCCCAAGCAACTCAGCAAGACCCTGCCTCAAAATAAAAATAAAGAGTCAGGCTGGGGGGACTGGGGCTGTGGCTCAGTGGTAGAGCGCTTGCCCAGCATGTGTGAGGCACTGGTTCGATTCCCAGCAGCACATAAAAATAAGTAAAATAAAGGTCCATTGACAACTAAAAAGTATTTTGAAAAAAATAGTGCTGGACATGTGGCTCAGTGATGAAGCACCCTTGGGTGCAATCCCAGTACGAGAGAGAGAGAGAGAGAGAGAGAGAGAGAGAGAGAGAGAGAGAGAGAGTATACCTGGACATTCTAGCCCAGACCCAGTTTCATTCTTCCCTTAATCATTCCCTTAACTTGACTAGGGTTTTGGAGTAGAAAGAGGTCTCGGGGACATAGACTTTTACCAACCATATTCCTTTTCTTTAAGGACCACAAACATGGCCCTCCATGGCAAGATCCATGGCTCTTGCGTCCTCCTTTCTCTAGAGACCCAGGCCTGGTCTCCTCTCCTCTGGGGATTTCGGTCATGCCTAGCCGAGTCATGGGCCATTGGCAACCTCTCCTGGAGTCCCTGATACCATTGAACAACAAGTAAAGGGACCTTGAACTGGTGGCTTGGGGTACTCGGGAGGTTCTCCAATTGCCCTCTCCACCAGCCTGTCCCAGAGCCAAGAGGGTCTGTCTTAGATCTTGAGCCTCTCCTAGCTCAGCACCGTCTGATGGGACACCCTGTGACGGGGTTGCTCCCTTGAGTGTGTACTGGACACTCGGGTGGCCAAGCCCCAGGGCTGAGTGTTGCGTGTCCTCATTTGCCTCATGCGTTTTGGTTTGCAGCGGGCTCTCTTGCCCTTCATCTCATTTGTCCTCACTACAGCCCTGGAAGTTCAGTGGGGGACACACATGTCCCCCTCCCTTTATATGCACCACGCTCAGCCAATTAACTGCTGAATGATTATAAAGGGAATTGAGGCCCAGTCTCTTGTCAAGGGTCCAAGAGACTAGGGGCAGGCAGACTCTCCTTGGACAATGCCGTCTTCCAGAAGACCATGGCTTGTAGCTGGTTCAAGTTTACAAGATGAAGTTGCAGTGGGACCAGGAACCAGACTGAAGAGGCTCTTGGATGCCAAGGTCAGAAGTTTCAACTTTTCCCAGGACCAGTGTTACCAGTGGGGAGTGTAGGGTGGGTTGAGGATGACCCCCCAAAACTACTTCCTTATCTCAATTTCCCAGAACCTGTGAGTGTGACCTTATTGGAAGAAAGGGTCTTTGCCAAGGTGATCACATTGTGGATCTTGAGATGAGACCATCCTGGGTTATCCCCGTGGGCCCTAAACCCATTCACAGGTACCCTTATAGGAGAGAAGCCGAGGGAGATTGAGCAGCAGCCCACCCAGGCAGAGACTGGAGTGAGGCTGCCATAAGCCAAGCAGCGTAGCAGCCGCCAGAAGCAGGAAGGATTCTCCTCTGGAGCCTCGAGAGGGCACATAGCCCTTCCAGATTCCAGAATTTACTTCTAGAATTGTGAGAGAATAGGCCTCTGTTGTCTTCAGCCACCAAAGTTGTGCTAACTTGTTATAGCAGCCACAAGACACTAATACAGGGTAAACTAAGACGCTGGGGATGGGCTTCCATTGATGAGCTCCCCCATTCCCACATACGCAGGGTAGGCCTCCCCCACCTTCCAGGAGTGGTAAGGAGCCAGCCTTTGGGCTGGCCCAAGGTCACACAGTTGGTGAGCCCAGGTGACCTGACCCAGGCCTGCCCTTCCCTCCACAAGCTCCAGGAGGCTGGAAGGGCCCCAGACACCTGGGAACTATGTCCCCCCCACCCGACCCCACCGTGTATTCCCTACAGAGAATCTACTCCACAGGATCTATAGGTACTTTCTCCTGACTTTCATCAGTCAAGTAAAGACTCAAAAGAAACCTCTTTCTTTCAAAAAGAATCTACTGAAAAAGAAAATAGGGGTGGGGAGGGTTGGGAGGCAGGTCCCGAGGTCTAGGAATATTCTCCTCCTCTTCCCTGGCCCCTCTGCTGTGGTCACCCCCGCAGAGCTCCACCAAGGCCCGGAACTCTCAGGAATTCCTAGGAGGAGGGTGAAGAAACACCCGTGGAGGATCCAGGGCACAGGTGAGGATTCCAGGGGAGGAGTCCACTCTCTGACCATCCCTGGTGGAGCAGACTGGCCCTGATCATGCCAGGGCAGCACCCTCAGCACCCAGGGTCCAGGACCAGGCCAACTGGCCCCCAGAGGGGCAGCCCCCTCTGCTGTCCAGAGCACACCTTGGCCACCCCCCACCCCCCACCCCCGTCCCTGGGCACCGCTGGCCGCACCACCAGCACCCCTCTCCCTTTCCCTCCTCGATCACAAAGCACGGCCTGGCCAGCTCCATCCCCGTGGGTCAGATCAAATTAATCGTCTTTGTTATGGTAATTGTGCAGCGTCCCCTCTGATCCTTTGTCAAGAAGCAGATTCCTGCATGTTGCTAAAAATACAATCACGTGATTCATGAGTCTTCTGACATCCGTAAAGCTGAAGCGCACCACATGGCCTTTCTGCTTCTTGGAGCCAAGCCAGGGTGCCAGGGCCTGCCCAGGAGCTCGCTCCAACGTGGGGAGAGAGAAGAACCCGGGCCCAGGCTCCAGCTTCAGGGCCCCGCGCCGCAGCTGCTCGGAGGCCGTTCCTATCACCTCTTCAGCGGCTTCGACTGGGCTGCTATTTGGGGCATGATCTTGTGAAAGGCTGAGAGGTGGGTTCTCGTGTGGGGTCTTGGTATCCTGGCTCCTGCCCGCTCACAGCAGCCTTAGTGCCCGCTGACGCCGAGTCTGCACACCAGAGAGGGCAGGCTGCTAGGTCAATCCACTGGTGAGGGCACCAGCCTCACCCGACGTGAGCCATGTGGGCTCATCCCACACTGCCAGCCTGATGCCCAGTGGTTCTTAACTGGGAAGGGCCCTGTGGCCCTCCATGCTCTGAAGTTGGATTCCACTGGCTTCAGGGACAGAGCCCGGGTTAGACGCAGCATGTCCTGCCGGTAAGGATGCCGACTCTGGACAGCCCTGGCTCCGGCAAGCTCTGCGTCCTGTGGTCCACCAGGGACGTCAGCAGATGCCCCTCCCAGCATGATGGGAGGGTGAGGGAAGACCCATGGGGCCAAACCGTCAGCCCCGTGCCTGGCCCAGGAGCAGGCTCAGTCAGTGCTTTATTGATTGGCACATATGGTATGATGACTGTATTCGTGTTCCTCGGTTCAGAGATGGTCCAGCCAGGCAGGACCATGCTCTGCTCTCCCAGATGTGAGGACCACACCTGCCTATCCTCCGTCTCCATCTGTGTCTCCAGCTCCTCTCCCTCCTGAGCGTCTCAGCCCTCAAACCCTGTGACTCCCACCCCAGGGAGCCGCAGCCCGAGAAGGGAGGGCTTTCAAGAGAATCCTGGGCTGCCCAGCCCCCCTTTGATCCTTTGAATGGGGGTCTTTTCCTGATTTACCTGCTGGGTCCTCTCACACCTTCCTTCTGGGTGCTGAGCGGTGGCGGGGGTGGGGGACGGGGATGGGCACGTGCAGGAGGGAAGGCCGCTGGAGCCGTGCCAGGAACGAGTCCTTCTCAGGTTCCCAGGGAAACCCGCCTCCTCTGGCTGGAGCCCAGGAGGACGTCACTCCACAGGCACGAAGAGCCTCGGCCGCCCGCCACCACCTCCTTCTTCCTGAGGTGTCCCCTCCCCAAATGCTAAGTTTCCCTCAGAACACACCCAGCTGCATTCAGTGTGGAGTGGGGGGTCTGGGGCCGAGTGGGACTGGAGTTCATGAGCATGACATCATCCCACACGGTGGGGTCTCTGGGGGGCTTTTCATCCATTCTGCAAAAATGTCTCAAGTTCTTCCTGCATTTATGGTGCAGACTCAGACCACGTTGGATGATGAGACTCAAGACAGTGCACCCCACTCCTGACCCGAGCAAGAGCAGAAAGTAGCAGGGACAGTGACATCAAGGAAGGAAGACACCAGGTCCCTGGTGGCATGGCAGCAGGGCATACTGCATCCTCAGTGTGAGCAAGCAAAAGCAGAGACTCCCTGGGCATCCACAGGATGGCCCTGGAGCCAGAAGGCCAGCTCCCGCCTGGCTGGTGACCATGCTCAGCTGCTGGAGACTGTCACTGAATACTTGAATCTTGCAGGTCATGGAATCCCAGTTGGGTGGTCAGGGCCAGCGGAGTCTGGGGTACCAGCAATGACACAGGAGCAGGGAGCAGGACCCTACCAAGGAGCTGGGCCTTGGGGCAGGAGGTGTCTAAGGGCTGGGCCTGGAGATGCCCCCTGAGCTTTCTTTATCCCGACGGTGAGTGACTTCTGCGGCGGGGTGATAAAGGCATTGCGGCCTCCACCGGGCTCTTGCATCCTTCAGGGGGAGGTTGGCCATATTGTGAGGCCCTGGAGAGCCTGTGGAGAAGTCCATGTGGGAGGGACTGAGGCCCCTAGCCCACAGCCAGCACTACCGGGCTGCAGGAGTGAGCCTTCTCGGGAGCAGACCCCCAAACCCAGCCAAGCCTTTGGATGTATCTATCCCTGCTGGACAGCAGCCTGGTGGGGGACCCGTCTAGAACCTCCCAGTCAAGGGGCTCCAGGATTTCCCAGGTCGCAGAAACTGTTGTTGTCGAATCCCGCAGGTATCGGGACCTCTCACAGGGCCCGCAGGTCTGGTTCAGGGGGACGCGTCCTGAGTCTCCTCGTTCCCTGACACTGGGAAGCGGGGCTGACCTGGCTGGGCTTGCTCCTCTGCAGCCCTCTTTGCACACCTGCCTTGACCTTCCCATCCAGCCTCGGTCCATGCCTCTGCACCTCTTCACGTTTCATTCCCTCTATCTGGGGACATGTAGAGACGTTTCTTAAGGGCTGCTGTCATTTTTTTAAGGTCATAACCACCTTTTAATTATATGAAGGGAGGAGCTGGAAGAGGTGGAGAGGTGGGGGGGGGAGCAGCAGAGACTCTCAGAAGGGCAACAACCCAAAACCTATTTTGTCTGCTCCTGAAAGCCTAGAATGGGGGAAGCACAAACCCGTGTCCAGGCTCCTCGCTGTCAACGCTGAGCTGCATCCCCTGGGCGCGGCCCTCCCAGGCAGGAGGGCTCGCAGGAGCTTGCGCAGTGCAGGAGCAGCAACACCATGCACGCTCGCATGTGGGACCTGCAACCTGCCTCCTGCCCCGTCTTTATTCTCTGTATTCAGTGTCCACAGCTGGGAAGGGCCCCTCTGCACGAGATGGACACCCGGCTCTGAAGCTTGAGGTCCTGGCAGTTGGACCAACAGCTCCCTGACCCTCCATGTATACCAAGATGTGCTCAAAAGGAGCATTAAGTCATGTTGGGGGGCAAAATCATCAGGCAGAGGCCCGTGAGTGTGCCGTGTACCCACAGTGCCACCACAGAGGCACCCCTTCATGAGCGCTGGGCTCAGCCCATACCCCCACCTCTGCCCAGGCAGCTAATTATCCCAGAGCTCTGGTGATAGGAGGTGAGGCAGGGCGGGGAGAAGAGCATCCAGTTCCCAAAGTGGCCACTCCTAACTTGGGAGTTAAGTGCAACTTTTTTCATTAAAGTCATAGACTCTTAGAATTCTGTTTTTATCTTATTATCTGCTCAAATAGGCTCCACCTTCTTGCCTCTGGGGTAGATCATTGGAATAATGGTGCCCCCGTTAGTGGGTGCCCACCTGTACCCATGCCCTTGAGGACACCCCTCCTGCACTGATTCTGGGCCTGGCATGTCCTAGGCTTTGACCATGAGATGGCAACTGGGACACAGTCAGAGGCTTCTCAGGTGCCTGTGCACTTTGCAGCCCCAAGGCCACCATATGAGGAGCCCGCTGGCCTCCTAGAGGACTAGAGCCATAGGGAGCAGAGACCCCCCACCAACCCCTCTGCCGCCCGCCAGAGCCCAGGTGAGGCTTCCCAGCCCCAGCCCCAACCCAGCCACCCATAGCACCTATGGATCAGGCAGAAGGGGCCAGAAAATAACTGCCTGGCTGTTCCATGGAAAACAGAAATACTAAATGCTACTTTAAGCCATGACATTTTGAGTAGTTCATTATTAATACACCTTCCAGCCTCCACCATGCCGTGGATTGCTAGAGGGCTTAAGACTCTGTTTTACTGAAAATTGTATTTTCATGCCTGGAATAGCACAATGTGTTGCATGAAACGCGCACACGTGTACACACGTGTGTGCCTATGCCCTGCGTGCACGTGTGCACATGGGTGTACCTGCCTGCGTGTGTATGCACATTGGTAGGCACACCCACAGGTTGCACAGGTGCCATGAGTGGGCATGAATACTTGGGCCCCCCCATGAACTCTCATGCGTGCACACATGCATGTATGAGCACACGTCTCTCACATCATGTGCCTTCTAAATGAGTCATGGATGTATGAATGTCAAGTCACCCTCCTCAGCTTCCTGCCGGGCAATCCCATCGCACTGTCAGCAGCTGGCAGGTGCAGGTGAAGAACTCGACATTTTCTCAATTAGTTGAGCGTGAGACCACAGAAGCTCCCTGGGGTGGCAGTGAAGGTCTCGGGGTGTCAGACCAGGCCCCATGGTACAGCACAGGTCTTATGGTGGTCGAGTGCAGGGACCACCTCTTTCCACCCAGCAGACGCCCCTGGCTGGGCCCAAGCATGCTGGCGGGCTAGTTCCTCACTGCACATGAGTGGCGTCTGCCCTGTGGTCAGAGCCTGGGGAACAGCAGCACCTGCCCCCACCCCTGCCCGGCCCCACACCACCAGGGCTCTGAGCCCCCGCCGCACGGAGAGAGCCCCTCAGAGGTCGGGGCCCAAGGTCGGGAGCTGCTTGCTAGAGATGGGCACATCAGACAGAAGCCATGCCCGGGTCTGGGCTGCACCCAGGCTTTGCTGCCGTTGCTGGCGGTTCTGGCGATGGGACTGCGATGGTACCCAGGCCTCAGGCACACCAGGAAGAGCACCCAGCTCCTGTACCCAGCCCTTACGCCTCCAGCCTGGTGGCCACGATCACGGGGCAGCCCCCCAGGACCCTGCACGACTCCACTTGTCTCTCAGTCCCGAAGGCCAGACCCTATTCCCTGAGAACAGCCTGCCCTGGTGGCCTGCTGGGGGCTGCACCAGGAGTGCGGCCCTGTGAGCTCCCAGGGCTGATTGGACAAGCAGACCCCAAAGCCGGAGCAGTCGTCCCACAGAGCACTTTCCCCAATTTATTCTCAAGTACACAACAATTAAAAATATGCTCCAGCATGTTTACAACAGCAGAAGATCCTGGGAACATCTAAGTCTGTATGCCCCAAGGGAGGCAGGACCCAAATTCCAAAGGGATGAAATGAAAGGTGGTCCGCGCCTGTAACCCCAGCTGCTTGGGAGGCTGAGGCAGGAGGCTGTCAAACGGCAGGTTGGAGGCCAACCTCAGAGAGTAAGACCCTATCTCAAAATAAAAGTTTGAAAGGACTGGGGACGGGCTGGGGCTCGGGCTCAGTGGTAGACCACTTGCCTAGCATGTGTGAGGCCCTGAGTTCAATCCTCAACACCACATAAAAAGTAAAAAGAATAAATAAATACAATAAATGCATTGTGTCTATATATATATATATATATATATATATATATATATATATTTTTTTTTTTTTTTTTTGGATAAAAAAGGTCTGGGGGTGTTGTTCAGTGGTTAAGCACCCCTGGGTTCAATCCCTAGCACCAAATAAATAAATAAATAGAAAGAGGTTGCTTTGTTTTGGAATCAATTAGAATATACATATTTTCCAGATCAAAATAAAATACTCATATATATCCTATAATACTTTTTATTTAGTTATTTTCCTTCAACCCATATATCTTGTGAAATTACCTCTTCTTATTCATCTTCAACCGTTAGCTCACCTTTTAGGTCAGAGCACAGTTTCAGATTTTGCTGTTTTACTGGAAGTTCCCTCCTGGCCTGAGGACTGTTCCCTAAACTGTACATCAGTCTGTCCCATGAAGACTGCATAACATTTAAAAAGAACAAGGTAGGTATAAGCACCAACATCTGCAAAATATCTGAATCAAAAAAACTAACTGCAGAACAAGATACGCAGTATGAACCTATTTTTAAATGTTTATTTATGTAATTATTCACATAAATGATGTAGATTAAAGGCATCAAATAATTAACAGTTCTTTTATTTTCTTCCTCTTCATCTTTGTCCTCCTCCTCCTCCTCCTCCTTTTTCTTCTTCATCTTTTGTGTGGGGATGGAACCAGGGCCTCTTGCCCACTAAGCACATACCCTACACGGAGGTACGCCTTAGCCCCCATGAACAGTTCTTATTGAGACAATCGGGATTAGATGAGCTTTTACTTCTTGACTTTACACCTTGCTGCTTTTCTAAAATTTTTGAATCATTGAATGTGCTTTCCCTTTTTAAATGGGAGAAAATTTAAAGGAATTATTATGCCAATTCTAAAATCACCAGCCACAAACAGCTCGTCAGATTCGCACTATAGACGGCGGGACCCTGAATATGTGTGCCTGGATAAGTAGTGGGGTAGTTTGCACAGTGCCTGCTTCATCCCCAGGAAACCAGGGGGATGTCCAAAACCCGAGGTCAGCCCTCTCTATTAACCAAGGAGCCACTGGAGGACCTGGACTCACTCCTGGAAAGCAAATATTTCCATCGAAAGGCTCTGGACTGATCCGTGAGGACACGCAGAGCTCAGGGACTAGCAGCTCTTGCAGGGGCCTCCTGGGGGTGTCATGTGATCCACAGTCACATCCCCATGTGACAGCCCACTTGCCCACCAAGGATCCCTGCTCCAGTGCTCAGGATGTGCTAGGTTGTGCCATTGTAATAAACAACCCCCCAAATCAGTGACGGAAACCGCAAAGGCTCGGAGGACAGACTAGCTTGCAGACAACCTGGCCTCCCGTGGAGAACCAGAGAATATTTCTGACAATGTCAATGAGCTGTCCAGGCAGTGGGACTGAGCAGAGAGGCCATGGCTCCAGAGAGATAGAGCCTGGGGGTAACCCACACTGCGCTCTTTCCTTCCGGAGGAGTCTGCTAATTCATAATTGGTGTGCACAGGAGCCCAGGGGGTAGCAGAGAGCAGGGCCGTCAGACAGAGAGGTTGACGGTGTTCCAGCCATGTCGGGCTGGATGCCAAAAACTGGAATCGGGGGCCATTTAGGGAGCCAAGACTTAAGGAATTGAGAGAAGAAGGACACCAGGGAAGCCGGACAAGACTGCTGGTGGTTGAGTAGTGCACAGCCAATAGGCGCAGGAAGGGGCACAGACGCAACCCTTGAAGAGATGATGACCGAGAATTTTCAGAACTGACAGAAGCCGTCGAGATACGGATTCAAGAAGCACGAGAACCCCAACACGCACGTGAGCACGTGCTGGCCTCAAATGTTCCATCCTCCTGCCTCAGCCTCCTGAGCAGCTGGGAGTAGAGGCTGTGCCACCACGCCCAGCCAGACGGGATGTCTTTAAAAAATCAAACTGCACATTCTTTTATCATCACAGAAATGCTGGAAGTAAAAGGACACAAACGACACAGGTTTATTTGTGGCTCATGTAAGGAGCCCCAGGCAGAGTCGGTCCCAGTGGTGCACACCTGTGATCCCAGCTACATGGGAGGCTAAGGCAGGAGAGTAGTGAGTTCAAGAGCAGCTTCAGCAATTCAGCAAGACCCTGTCTCAAAACCCAAAAGGACAAGGGCTGTGGATGTGCCTCAGGAGTAGAGCCGCCCTAGGTCCAATTTCCAGTACCAAAAATAAATCAATAAACCGGTTGGAGCAGTAGGCAGAGTGGGTGGCCTCAGGGTCTGACCTGGCCCTGCTCCCACAGTGCTGGCGAGTCCCCCAGGAGACCCAGAGCCTCCTTCAGGACAGGGCAGGAATCACCGTCTTCCATCTCGTTGCCGAAGCTCGTCGCGTGACCCGTCCTACCTCAGGGGGATGTGGGAGTGCAGAGTTTGTTACCACGGAGACGAGATGGCAGCCCTCAGACACGGTCAGGCCCTCATCCAAGCCTGGACCACATCTTGGACTCTTTTCCCAGGACCACAGAGCACCTGGACCAATCTCCAGCTGTTGCTCCTTGACTCTGCAGCCACCGCCTGAGGAGGTCAAGGGCCTCACTTGGTCAAACTTGGTCAAGGTTACAGCAGGGTTTCCAGTTTGGTCTCATGCACCTGTGGAAGATTCCACGTGTTTGGGAACTTCAGAAGTGGCATGGGGTAGGGAAGTGTATGGGCACCAGGAGCTCACCCGGCCTCAAGGTAGAGACCAGGGATTGTCCAGGTGGTTGATTCACCCAGGGCCGCAGAACAAGCCAGCCCTAAGGTGGAGTGTAGACCAACCACTCTACCACACCTGGCTGAGGGCCGCACATTTGATGGAACACAGTATCCGTGTGTCCTCTGACATCTGTGGCCTCTGCTGGAAGGACACACATGTACAGAAGAGGCACCAGAGAGCTGGCAGGTGTGGGTCCCCATTCCGAGCAGGGCCTCAGCACCACGGAGCTGTAGGAGGACTGGGGACCACCCGGCCAGCTCCCTGAGGCCCGTGGCCCCGCTGACGTTGCCTCTCCCCGAGGAGCAGCCAGGGATTCTCGATGCCCCGAGGACACAGCCCTCACTTGCGTTCCTCTTCACACCCACACACACTCCGGCCTTCTCACACCCTGACAGGTGCACTCACACCCACACACACGTGCACTTGCACACACGACACACTCGCATGCTCACACCTGAACAGGTTCGCACGCTCTCACCCGTGGTCCACACTCGACTGGTCACACACTTGCTCACACGTGTGCACACTTCCCAGCAGATGTGACGGTGCCTCTCACTTGATGGGCTTGGGAGCTTCTCCCAGATCCCAGGTTGAGCGGGAGAGCGCTGGCCTCTTCATCGCCCAGTTAACGTGTTCATGGGGCTGGGAGGGGGGAGCCCTGCTGGAATCGCCAGGGACCTCGTTAGCTCAGGGCTCGCCCTCCCCTCCCAACCTGAGCCAGGAGGATGCCCTCCAGGGATGCCTGCTGCCAGGAGAGGGCAGGTCAGGGGAAGGTCACTGCCCCTGCTGGCCTCCTGGGAAGGACAGCGCTCAGGAGTCCTGGCTGGTACCCGCCTGGCACCCCTCTGCACCTCCGGCTTCTCTGCTGCACTTACAGAGTGCAGCCTCGGTGCCCCCGTCTGTGAAATGGACACGTGAGTGGCATTCTGGAGGATCATTTCACATGAGCATGAAAACCTCTGTTGCCAAAAGGCATGTTTTCTGTTATCACCCGGGAAGAGATGGCTGTCTGGGAACCCTACGGGGCACACAGCAGCCCTTCCAGCAGGGCCCAGGGAGGCCGGCAGAGAACAGTGAGAGGGAGGCCCGAGTGGAGGAGCGGCCAGAAGAGCAGCGAGCAGTGGGCAGTGCCCTGGCCTCCGCCTGGCCTTACCCAGGCCGCGCCGCGCCCAGCAGAACCAGAGCTGTTCCCCTCCGACAGTCTCCAGGAAGGCCCCGTTGCCATGGGAACATTCCTCCAGTTCTCCTTCTCGGCAGAACACCATTCCATGAGGCTGCAGCACTATTGGTGTTGGCCTCACTGTGGCCAAGTCTGTGCATGGAGCAGCAGGATTCTCAGCACCTGGGCCATGAGAGATGGCCATCAGGTGACAAAGGCAAGCCCTCAAATAGGCTGCAGAAGACTCCCTGAGGCTTGCAAGTTGACAATCAGTAGGATCTTCCGGAAGGCACTGAGAGATGGTGGGTGGGAAAGGGCTGAGCCCATTCCCTGTACTCCACCAGCATTACCCAGGACCAGGCTCTGCCGGATCTAGGAAGGAGAGGCGCAAGATGCTTCCAACACCTTCCACAGAGTCCAAAAGGGGGTGGGCACTGGTAAGAGCAATATCCGTAATTGACAAGAAGAATGAAAGTTCAGATGAGTTAGAAGGAGCTCTCGGGAGGGAGAGGATACAGGAAGGTCGTGGAGGCGGGGTTTTGAGGTGTGAATAGGAGCTCGCCAGGCTGCCAACAGTGAGTGCAGGCACTCTGAGCTGAGGAAGCGTGAGTAAGGGGTGGAGCCACGGGACGTAGAAGCACACCATGAGTCTAACAGGCTGTGGAGCGGAGCCAATCCACAGGCACCGCGAGGCTGGCAGTCAAGACACCCTGAGGAGTCGGGCTTTTGACTTTGGTGCAGTGGGAAGAACGCAGCTTGGCATTTGGGCAGTGCAGGCAGGACAGAGACGGGGTGCCAGGCAGGAGGAGGAGGAGCTGAGCTGGGGCCCACGCTGGGCAGAAGATTGGAATGAGAGGGAAGGGCCCAGGCCAGCTCTCAACCCAGGGAGAGAGTTTGGAGATGACATTGACAAGTTGGGGAGCAGAGGAGGGCCGGTCTGGGGATGGAAGTGAGGTCAGGTGGGGTCATGCTGAGTAGGTCACTTGGCATCAGATAGGCAGGGTGGCGGTCAGGTGATCTGGAACCAGAGTGCAGGAGTTCAAATCCAGGTGCAGCTGATTCTCAGTTGTGTGGCCCTAGGAAAAGTGCTGAACCTCTCTGAGACCAGTTTCTTCTTCTGTAAAATAATCTCCACTGACAGGGTCCTTAGGAGGATTCACCGAGGTCAGCGCACACCACACAATGGTCCAGAGTCCTGAGCCTGGGTCCTCCTGCAGCCCTTTGAACTGTGAGAGAGCTCAGAGAACTGTGTGCTGTGAGGGGTCACCCTTGGTCAGGCCACTGGGACCTCACCGCACCTTCAGGGTGAAGACTACCTGGTCGGGTCGCACTGCTCCACGTACCCACCCCGTCAGGGGAGGCAGAGCACAAGTAAAATGCACCCCAGGAGAAGCAACAAGGTCAGACTAGCAACGGTACGGCACCGGGAAATGGCAGCGCCCACAGGGCCCAGCTCCCCACCCAACGCACATCCTCCGGGAACGTCACGCCCAGGTGAGTGGGGAGGAGGGGGCCTGGCTGACCGCTGACCTCCCTCTGCTCGTGTCCACCGCCTCTGGTGGGGGAAGGACAGGCCGCCTCGCTCTGCTTGGCCTCGCCTTTGGGAACCGGCGGACACTGGGCCTGCCCAGGAAATCCTCCGTCGCCCAGACCTGGGACACAATGTGCCTGCGACCGGCCCCTTGTCTCCCGCCCCTGGCTGCTCTCCAGGTACACGGGGATCAAGTCGAGGATCAAGCTCGAAGCCCCCACCCAGGAAGCGGGGAGGTGAGGGTCTGAACTCCCTTGGGGGCTGTCCCCCTGCACACCCAGCCCTCCACCCAGTGTGCACCTCCCCCTTCTCAGACAGCACACCGCAGGACTCACCAGCCAGCATCTGGCCCACCCACTTGTCCCCCTCCTGCACGAGGCCTGGCCTTTGTCACCTTGCTCATGCCGATGGGGCTTTAATCCTGGCTCAGGTGTGCTACTGACCCAGAGCGATGGGACTTCTTGGGGACAGGCCAGCTTCCCGACCTCCCTGCTCCTTCTCTGTCTTGGAGAGATCTGAGGAAATGGCCTCCCTTAACACTCAAGTGCCCCTCGGCCAGCAGCGGGCAGCCCTCCGCAGCCGAGCCCTCAGGAGGGGACTCCGTGTGGCTCTCCAGCAGACTCTGGGCCCCGCCCAGCGCTGGCCGTGCTCCTGCTCCTGGTGTCCTCCTCCCCTGTGCGTGACACAGTGCCAGGCACAGAGGCAACCCACGGGGGCCCCTGAGGCCAAGTGACGCTCTGGGGTTTTCAAATCGACCTCTCGGGCTGTCTCAGTCCCCTGATGGCCAGCACTCCTCTGCAAGGAGCGCGGAGCCTGGCGCACATCCAGAAGGAAGACCCTCAGCCAAGACCACTGCAGAGCTAACTGGTGAGCAGGGGTGTCGGATGAGCAAGGCGTGCCCGGCACCAGGACGCAGGCGTGCAGGGGGTGGACACCACGGCTGGCGCTGCAGGCAGAGAACAGAGACTGAGGGCACACAGGCAGAAAGGCCGGGATTCCACCAGGGGAGTAGAGGGGCTAGGGCCACTCCTACGGGGGAGTGGTCAGTGCCCTTGGGAGCATTCACATTCCAATAGAGCCCCACCAGCATATGAGGGACCACCCAGGAAGCCAGGGCTGTCTCTCCAGGGATTCCCACCAACACCTGGGGTCTTTCCCACCCCCACAACCAGGACAGGACCTCAGTGCTGACTCTGGGCACCTTATGTGGTTGGCATCTGGCTCTTGCTTTTCTAGGACATGCAGCGCCTCAGACAGCTCCCCCGACGCTCCCACCCCAATCCTCCAGACGGCACAGTGGTCCTCTTCAGAGGCAATCTGGGGGCGGGGCAGGTGAAACCATGAACTTGGTGTTTTACAGACCCGAGAGCCAGGACTTACAGCTAAGTGCACAAGCCACCTCCAGAGACCCAAGGGCTGATGGCCCTCCTGCCACACACGGCTGGGAGGAGAGCCCCGTCCACAGCCCCATCCTGGGCAGCCAGGTTCCTTCTTCACCCCGCATGGGGCCATGCGGCCTGACAGAATTTTGTGCTGCTGCTAGATACGCAGGGGGTCTGAAGGATTCGGTTTAAACACCACAACTGTAGAAAATGCATATCCTGCAGGCAGAGCTGACAGCAGGACAGTCCCAGAAGTCCAGACAGACGGCCCTGGCAGACACGTAGGCTGCACCCTGACCCCAAGTGATGCCCACCCTCTGCCTCACCTGTCATGGTGGTCAGGGGAGGGGCCGGGGAGGGGGCTGCACATGCAGAGTTCCTGCTGCTGTTGAGCACCCCCAGGGACAGAGGGAAAGAATCAAGCCCCGACCCCCACCCAAGCAAGAAGTGCAAATAAAACACCAAACTCTTCCTGCCGCACAGCCTTGCTCCCAACAGGAGTCTCGGTCCCAGGGCAAATCACCGTCTCTGAAAAAAGGGGGACACTTAGTGATGGAAACCAAGGCTGATTGTTTGTTGGTTGTAAGGCGAAGCTCAAAGCTCGGCTAGGCTCTGCAGGGCCAGCCCGGCTTGCTGGCGACCTAATCACAAGGATGGGGGTGTCGTCCACTGTGAAGACCCCTCCGATCCTGGGCCTCCAACAAGCCCCGAAGGAATAGGGGGAATGGGGGGAATGGAGGGAATGGAGGAACCGCTTCCTCTCTAAAACAATAAAAGGTGGATAATTAGCGAGAACTTGTTAGTGGGTGATTTCAGAGGGAGCCAGTTCATAACAGCTTCTGAATATATCTGCATTTAACTGAACTCCTTTTCCTCTCTCTCTCTTAGTGATTTTTTTGTTGTAACTGTAATTATTTTAATTGAGATCTTCCCCTAATGAAAACAAAGAGTCTGTGAGAGACTTGGCTCCTGGGCTGCCTGGCTGCTGGCTGCGCCTTCTCTGGGTCTCCAGGGACCCAGCCTCTGAGGGCTCCTGCCCCCCCCCCCAGCTCTCCAGTTGGTGCCACTGACGTGGGGAGCGCTGGGCAGGCGTGTGTGATCCAGGGGCCCCTGGTGATCCCGCCCACCTGACCGGGGTGGTGTCCGGGGAAGTCCCGTTCGGCACCAGCAGCCGGGGCCACCTCCGATTCCTCACCTGTACAATGCCGAGCTCACCTCTGGCCTCTCAGCTCAGCCAGGCACAGAATCCCCAACCTCCTCTCAGTGACCCCATCACTGAGAGTTTGGCAGGTGTCTCTCCCTGTCACTGGGAGGAACACGTCCAGCGTCCCCATCCCTGAGAGCCTCATTCTAGACACCCCCACTGCACACGGAGGGGACGCTGCCAGACAGGTCTTGCCTCTGGGCCCTCAACCTCAGGACCCTCCGGTGACAGGGGGTGAGACCCAGTGACCCCTGACCTGCCTCCCTGGGCTGGGAGGGTCCTCCGGGGAGTGCCATCCTCTCAGGCAGCTCAGGCCTCTTTGACCATGAACTCTGACTCCAGATCCTCATCTCCTGGATTCCTATCCACAGTTTCCCCACTGCTGAGCCAGCTGTGCCCAAGGCCCCAGGGCTGCACACTCAGACACACACACACACACACACACACACACGCCAAGCTGCTCTGGGACCCCCATTCTTGGAGGCTTTTTTCTTTCTTTTTTGAGGGGGGCGGCATTTTTATCCCGTGGACTTTATGCTGAGCTTTCCCTAATGACAACCGGCCTGCTCAGGGCCTCCCTTTGACAAAAAGAGACGCAGGCCAGTGCAGTTGTCCATGTCAAAGTATCTGGAAGCCCACGTCCCTGTCCCCCGCAGCAAGGAGGCCCAGCCGGGCTTGGAACTGGGTTGAGAGCAGCTTTGTAGGGCAGGACCGGACGCCCAGGAAGCCCAGAGGGACCCTGGGCACAGGAAAGGCAGCTCCCAGTGGTCCCCACGCAGCCAGCAAGGGGCCAGCTTGGCTGTGTCCTGTGTCTACCACCTGGATTTGGGTCGTAGCTGTGCCGGACTCAGGAGTCCAGTGAGGTGCCCTGCTCCAAGAAGCCTTCCTTCCTGGGACAAAGGAAGCCGTCCCGCGTCCCCAGCCCCTGCCTGGCCAGCATTGCCCAGCCTGCCTCTCCACTGACCCCAGGACATCGCCAAGGCCAGCCCTGTGGGGGATCAGTACCCTTCACCCAACAAATGCTGTGGTCTAGGCCACAGTGTGGCGGTCTGCGCAGCAGGAAGGGCTCAGGACATCAGGGACAGGCAAGGCAGCAGAGCTGGCCGGCCACTGACCAGCCCTCCAGGCCTGCTCAGCAGGCACCCCCCTGCAGAGCCCGTCCAGCCCTCGCAGCCACAGCACTTTCCTGGGGGTGCTGAGTGGCAGGGGAAACTCCACCCTGACTTCTCATTGTTCTCGCAGAGAAGTTAGTTTCTGCCAAAAGGGAAGATGGAATCACAGCCGCCCCCCCCCCCCGCCCGCCCACCATTTGTTGTTCTCTTCATTAAAACTTCTGGCCAGGCCCGAGCACTCCTGGTGCTGGCCTGGCAAGACCTGCCTCGACCATGAGCGAGGGAGGCCTCCACCTCCCTGTGCAGAAGCCCAGGCCCCCTCGATGGATGACGGGGTCAGAAGCAAGAACAGGCAGGACCGGTCAGGATGGCTGTGAGGGACAGGAAAAGCAGCCCCAGATCGCAGACTGGGACCACAGATATGGACACCCGTCCATGAGGTTCCATGGCCCCGTGGGCCCCGGCTGCAGGCACTCCCTCCTCTCCTTGGAGAGATCCAGATCCTGTGACCCCACGGAACCCTGGAGCTGTGGGTATTTCATGTCCTCTTTCCAGTTTCCTCTGAGTCAGAGCTGGGGCAGCGGGAGGGGAAGCAGTTCTTGGAAGCAGTCCTCCCCTCGGGAGGCCCAGGGAGCCTGCTGCGGAGCTCCAAGTCCCCTCCCAGTCCAGCACGTCCTGCTGGCTGCCTGTCCCAGGTGGGCGGCTGGGGAGGCCAGACGAAGAGTAGAGTTGGCAGCTGGGCCAAGGTCTGCTGAAATGATGGTGGCTCTGCACCCTAAAGGACGGGACAGGAGGCAGTCAGCACCTGTCAACAGCCGCGGGGAACCCAAGGAAGAGGGGTAACAGCAGCAGGCCCAGCTTGGTCCAGGGCAGCGGAGACGGAGTGGGAGCCAGGTGCCGGCAAGACCCACCCTCAGCCCCTGGGCCCCGTGTGCTCCTGGGCGCACTGGTTACAAGTCTGATCAGGCACCTGTACCTTCTGCCCTGGGCTGAGCACAACAGACCAGAAGCAGCTCCCCAGCTACCTCGCACCTGGAGGAGGGGACAGGGATCCAAAGAGGATGTGCTCCAGGTCCCCATGGTCACCTACCTCTGAGGTTGCTCGAGTCCCTTATAGAAATGACAGCAGTGGTGCTTGCATATGACCTAAGGGCTTCCTCCCTGTACTTTAAACAATCCCTAGGTTACTCCTAAGGCCTAACACAATGTAAATGCTACGTAAAGAGTTGTGATGTTGATTTTTTCTTCCTACTTTTCTTGTTGTTATATTGCTCTTTTTTATCGATGTGGGTTTTTCCCCCAAATCTCTTCCACCTGCCATTGGTTGATTGTGCAGAGGTAGAGCCCCCTGACAAGGGGATGGCTGGGTGTGGATCCCAGGACGGGGTCAGGGCCTGCTTCAGAGGGAATCCAGGATAAGCTGAGGGGAGGCGACGTCACCCCGCTCCCCCCGTCCCCATCACACACCACGTCCTGATTCCTGATGCACTGCTTGGGGGATCCCAGAGAGTTTGGTCAGCCTCCTATGGAAAGCCATGTGCAGCTGGCAGCCACGGTGGCCGTGTGGTCTTGTTTGGTCTAAGCAGATCCACGTGCTCTGAGTTAACAGAGCTGGGGCTGGCTGTGCAGTCTGTGTGACGGCTAACCTTCGGTGTCACCGTGCCAGGGTTAAGGGACACCAGACTTTATTTCTGAGCGTTGTTGGAAGAGCTTAGCCCCTGACTCTGTGGACTGAGTGAAGTCCACCCAGGTGGATGGGCATGGGCCTATCCACTGAGGGCTGGGTGGACAAACAGTGGAGGAGGTCACTGTGCTCTCTCTGCTGGGGATGGGACACCCCAAGGACCCCAAAGCTCCCAAGCCTTCAAACTCAGATGCAGGCCAGGGCCGCCCCCGCCCCCGCCCTGCACGTTCCCAGGACTGCCTCAGACTGAGTCACAGCTCCGCTTCCTGCGTGTCCAGCTTGCCAACAGCGTTTCGTGGGACTCCTCGGCCTCCATAATCAAATGAGCTGATTCCCACGGTCGGGCTCCTCTTAAATATCAGTGTACGGTCACGTGTCACCTAAAAGAGAGGACACGCTCAGAGAAATGCATCACTCAGCCTCCCGTTCCCTGCTCACACAGCTTGGCAGCTGTGACGTCACCAGGTAACATGCTCTTCAGGGCCACCTGGGCTGAGCAGTCTGTCCCTGGCGCAGGGCGTCACTTCGCAGCTGCCTGTTCTGCTCCCCTGGAAGCCCTGACTGGAGCACCGGGTTCTGCCGTAGTGGGGCCTCGCGTGTCCCCCCAAGACCCGTGGGGGCCCTTGGTCCCAGGTGGCACTAGTGGGAGATGGTGGGAATGAGTGGGAGGCCTTGATCCTTGGGGAGCTCCTTGAAGGGTCTGTGGGGGCCTCACCTCATTTTCTCTTTGCTTCCTGGCTTGGGAGGAGCTGAGCTGGTTTGCTCCCTGATGTCCTGCCATGACACACTGTTTCACAAGCCCAAATGACAAGGCCAACTGAGCACAGGCTGGAACTCCCCAGACTGGGAGACAAAATAACCTTTTCTCCTTAGCTGTTAACTGTCTCAGGTATTTTGCTATAGTGACAGGAAGCTGACGGACACAGAATTCATTATAAAAGTATTGTCTCCTTAACAAGGCGGTCATAATAACTCTCTCTCTTCTACCCTGTCCTGACATTCCCTGGCCTATTGTTTAGTTTGGGTGTGGGCAGAGACTAAGTCAAATTAATGAGTTCACCAATAGGTAAAAGAACTTGAAATCAGCCCCCTTGAAAAATAATTAATACCAAATAAGACAAACTTGGAAGGGACAAAACCTTCCTTCAAGAATGTGGGGCGCTGTGCTGCTACAAGGAAATAGACTCCGCCCATTTGTGCTGCTATCACAAAATACCTGAGGCTGGTAAATTGCAAAGAATATAAACTTACTTTTCACAGCTCTGAGGCTGGAAATCTAGGATCAAGGTGCTGCTGTTGACGCCTGGTGATGGCTGCTCTGTTTCAAGATGGCGCCTCATTGCTGCATCCAACATGGCAGAGGGGCCAGAGAGTGCTCACTTTGGTTTTGAGCCCTTTTCTAAGAATGCTGACCCCATTCGTGAGGGTGCAGCCCTGGTGACGGCTCCCAAAGGCCACACCCTTAAACACTTCTGCACTGGGGATTGGGTATCCACGTGAGTTTCGAGGGGGGATGCCATCACTCAAAACACTACAGGCCCCAAGTATAAAGTTAAGCTGAATACTGCAGCTGGCAGCAGTGGTGCAGGACGGTAACCCCAGCTACTCAGGAGGCTGAGGCAGGAGGGTCACAAGTTGGAGGCCGGCCTGGGCAACTTAGTGAGACCCTAACTCAAAATACAAAAAAAAAAAAATTTTAAAGGCCTGGGGTGTGGCTCAGTGGTAGAGCACCCACTAGGTTCAATCCCCAGCACCACAAAAACATAGAAACAGACAGAAGAAAGAGGAATACCACCACTGAAGCTCAGAAACAGATTTTCAGTCTCAGATGAGAAACTCTCGTTCCAGTCCTTGCTGCCTCCAAAGGCACCGGCTGCTGTTGAAAGGTTCTGAGATCCCCATTACTGGCGGGATTCAAACACTGCAAACCAGGTGTGGAGAACGTTACAGAGAAGTTCCAAGCCCAAGACCAAGGCTGGTTCTCCATGCGGGTTGTAACCTGGCTCCAGGGAGAGGTGACCCGTTGCCCTCCCTCCATCGCAATTGGATGATGATCACGGGAGAAAGCGGGCGGTGGGGGAGCCTCAGCCCCCTCTTCTCTGTGATCACAGGTGACACAACCCTCCACAGAAGGAGCCTGCCTAGCATGTGACCTCAGCCTTGCTCACTGGGGACCTGGGTTCCTGCCGCCCTGCCCCACCCACCCCCGAGCACTTAGGAGGACATAGCTGACCACCAGCAGGCTGCCCCCAGCTGCCTTCCTGCTGCTGCATTGTGGATTCTGGGTGATGTTCCAGGCACATCGTAGTGTCCCCCACTCTGAACTGCAGGGCCTGTGGCCACCCATCCCTCAACCATAGCTGAGTCTCAGGGCCCAAACTAGCGGGCAGTGCCTCATCCTGCCCTCTGGTGCCCTTCCACACTGTCCCCTGCTCCCAGGAGGCGGCATCACCAGCTGGACTCTCCAAGCAAAGCCCCAAGTTCATTGGGAGGACGCCAAGAGGTGGTCAAGCTTCTGAGATGACCCTCACCAGGACAGCCCTGGGACTTGTCCTGCGCAGCCCTCTGGGACATTAGGAAAGCAGAGCTGCTCTCGGGCTCTTCCTGCTGCCCTCCTGTCCCCCAGAATGAAGCCACCTTGGGTCCTGCTTGGCACTGGGGCCATCCTGTCCTCCTAGCAGCTCGCCAGCTTCACTAGAACCCAGGTTCACCCTTCCTGTGCTCGACATGCCAGCCCCACGGGGACAAGGCCTTCAGACAGCAAAGAACAGAGACAGATATGGTCGCTCTTGGTCTCCTCTCCTGCCAGCAGCCCCCACCCTCTTGCTGTGCAAACAATCCCATCCCAATGCCTCTCTGAGCCCACAGCCCAACAGCCCTTCCTCCCAAGAGCCCTCTGTCCTGCCTCCCTCGCCCCTTCCCTTCCTTCACCCATCTCCCCTCCCGGGGGCAGAGGATCAGCCTGTCCTGTCTCCAGGGTGTCTGGGAAACCAGGGGAGGCTTTGAAATGGGAGGAAGAGGCTCACGGGCATCCCGTCCAGCACACCTTGGGACTCTCTTCACGTTCCACGGTCTTTGAACTGTTCAGCTGGGATGTCCACCACCAGGCAGCTGGCCACTGCCCTATGGACACTGACCACACTGCATGGTGTGGACCAACTATAGCCAGCTCCCTCCTGGCGCCTCTGAATGGGCGGTAACGCGTGCTGGTGTCGGTCAGTGAGTGACTCTTCACGGATTCGATTGACTTCGTGGGACCGTTAAGACCTTACCTGGCATCAAAACTGTCTCTCTGATCAGTGGACTGTCAAGTTCTTGGATAAGATTTGCTTTTAGGAGTTTCCGCCCTTGGAATGTCCAGCTCAAGAGGGGAGCGCAAAGGAGCCTCTGCCCCGCACCCCCACTGCCCCAGACCCCGCAGGCCTTGCCCATTTCACTTGGTCTCTGGGTCTAGATCTCCCAGGGCTCTGGCTGGAAGGACGGCCACGGGCCCCCCTTCCTGCAGCTGTGGTGCCTCTGCCCCTGTCCCCTGCAGTGACCTGCAGCATTTACCCCCTCCCCTGTGAACAGAGCTCCCTCAGGTCCCGGGGACTCCACTCCTGCTATGTACCCGGGAAAGCTCTATGTTCAACAAAAACCCGTCCACCAATGTCACAGCAGTGTCACTCACCACAGACCAAGGAGGGACGCAGCTCAGACGTCAGCCGACAATGGATGAGCAGGTGTGGACCATCCCACAAGGGAACGTGGGACCTGGTGCTGGGGACGGAAGGTCACAAAGGCCACCGTTGTGTGCTTCCGTTTGTATGGAATGTCCAGATGGACAGAAGGCAGACAGTGGTGCTCAGGTGGGGTGAGCGGTGGGATGTGGGGACAGTGGCCTAGCTCGAGGCGCAGCGTTCCTGAGGGATGAAGATGCCTGAAGGTGACGAGCAACGGCCCGGATCCCAACGGACATTTGAGAACCTTGGAACTGTACTGCCAGCGGCGGGCCGTGTGGACTGTGGCTCCCGCCCGTGCTCGCCGGGTAACCTGGTCAAGCAGCCTGGACAACAGCGCTGTCTTCCCGGTCCTCAGCAGGACCTCGCCTGGCTCCTCCTGAGACTGTTCCTGGCCTCTTCTCCTGTGCCCCTGCCACCCCTCCTCTGTGAGGGCCCCTGATGTCCCTGTGTGTGTCCCAATGCCCTCTTCTTGCGAAGACACTGCTCGGGTTGGATTAGGGCCCACCCTAACGGTCTCATGGTCACTCATCAGCTCTCCCAAGGCCCTGTGTCCCAGGAAGCTCCTGGCACAAGGGCATCAACATGAATTTGGGGATGACACGATCCGGCCTGCAGCTACGGATATGAGTTTTGTATCAACAAAACTGCTTTTTAAAGAGGGATCCTACTTCTCTCCAAGGGCGGCCACCACTGAACCTCCTCCTTGTTTCCCAAGCTCCCTGTCCCCGCTGTCCCACTCTTGAGATGGGCAGTCCGAGCACCAGAAGGGAGCCAAGAGCCAGGGAGGAGGTGGACTCCACAGGGCTGCCGCCTCTCCAGGAGCCACACGCCACCCCAACAGGTGCCAGGCGTCTCTCTGACCCAGCCCAGCCCCTTGACACCCACGGAGCTCTGCTGTGGGACACACCAGGAGAGCAGGGCATGCACCCAAGTCCCCATCCCCACTGGGTTTCCAGCGCCTGCCTGGGGCGCCCCGGGGTTGGATCGCCCTGACCTCAGGCAGCTCACAGTCTGGCCAGGACCACCCAGCAAGGCAGACACAACCTGAACGCAGGGCGGGACAGGGGTTCCCCATGGCTGGCTGCCACCAGTGGGGGTCTGCGGCAAGCCCCAGGGGCTCAGCTCCCTTCCCTGAGGACCCTCACCACCAGGCTGCACGTGGGAGCCTTAGCCCACTGACATGCAGGAGGCGATGGCCTGGGGGCCTTGGGCGGTCTCCCCAATGCTATGAGGGCCCTCCTGCCCACCGTCTGGGGATTGGCACTCTATGGATAGCAACTAATTAGTGCAAGTCCAGTAATGCAGGGTTACCTATTAGCAGGCTGCTATTGACACTGGGTCATTAGAGGTGATGAAAGCCTTCCCAGGGCGCCCCAGGGACTCGGCTCCAGCCTCCCCGGCAAGTCTAGTCTCATCGCTGAAACGGTGAGGTGGGCCTGGGGCATGGGGAGCCGATCCTGCCACTTCCTGTCCCCATGGGTCAACAGAAGGGCCCCAAGACAATGTCTGTGCAAGAGGAAATCCCAGCCTGACAGGAGGCGGGAGATGTGACCCACTTGCGATGGCCACTGACAGTCCAGGGGACATGCAACACCCCTGAGTATACACCAGGGCCCATTGGGGGCCGGGGAGGACCTTAGGAAGAGAGCCTGGGCCCATGGGTCACAGGCACCAGGAGGCTGGCTGCTCGGCCCTGCTCGGGCACTGACAAGATCCAGGAACTGTCCCTCCATCCATGCACCCTCGCACTCCCCAGACATTAGAGAGCCAGACACACCTGTGGTCTGTGCCTCGCAGGCCCTGGGAATCTTGCCTCCTACGTTTACATTTCTTACCTTCCTGCAACCTTTCACTGGTTTCCAAGGCAACTAGATGACAGCAGTGACCTCCTAACAGGACCCCACGCCTTCCCCAGCTGCCCCCAGGAAAAGCCCGACCTCCAGACCCCTCCAGGCACTCCCGCCTGCCCCCTTGCTATTCCCCATCAGGACCCTGAGACTTGTGGCTTCCTCTCCTGAACCTCTTTCCCTGGATATTTGCTCCACCCAATCCCTTGCTCTCCCTGTCCACATCATCTAAATGGGTCGGGCAGGGTCACGGTGTACACCTGCAGTATCAGAGATTCTGGAGGCTGAGGTGGGAGGATCACCAGTTTGAGGCCAGCCTCAGCAGATTAGCAAGACCCTCTCTCAAAATACAAAGGTCTGGGGCTACTGTCCAGTGGTAGAGTGTCCCTGGGTTCAATCCCCAGTACCAAAAAATAAATGAAGAAACAAACAGGGATTGGTAACTTTTTCTGTAAAGATCCAGATGGTAAACAATTTCAGTTTTGCAAACCAGTCTCTTTGGCAAACCTTTAACTCAAAAGCAGTCCTAGCCGACACACAGAGCAGCAAGGGGGTGTCCCAATAAAACTTTACCTATATACACAAGCGACAGTGGGCCACGGTTCGCCAATGGCTGATCTAAAAGAACAACTCTGGCCACCCCCACATCTCTCCCTGACTTGTTGTTCTTGACACCACTCAACGCCACATGAAGATGTGGCTATTCACCTCTAGGTCACCCACCCGACACACCCACCTTGGTCCCCATTAATACAGACTCTGTTTGGCTCATTGCTGTATCTCCAAAACCTAAGCCAGTGTCTGCATATAATAATCTCTCAGTGCATTAAAAATAAATAAATAAAAAGATCAAATTAAAATTTAATGAGAGCAACAGACCATCATGGTGACCATGTATCAAGTGACTCTGTGCCAAGCTAATGAGGAATGAGAGCTGGGGAGAGGTCACTAACTTGCTCAAGTCCACAGCGGTAGGAGTGGCGGAACCAGGCAAGCCCAGGGTCAGAGTCCAGTCTTGACCCCTTTATTGTGAAGAGGAGGTGCAGTACGGGGTGGGGTCCTTCCTGGGAGCACTGTGGCCGTCACCAGGGACCATGCAGGGAAGGACTTGGATGCTTCTCTCCCCATTCACCCAGGGGCGGCTCGTCCCTCCTGGACCGCCTGGGCAAACACCTGGTTCCTCTGACTCTGCCTGAAGCCCTGAAAAGCCATAAGTGCTTCCAAGCGTTGGCAGTGGTCAAAGCACAGTTGTCACTGCAAGTGAGACTCCGGTTTTGCTACTAACCGTGATTTGCCGGGAAGGCCTTGGCCTCTGAAATCCCGCCGAGAGATGTGCTTGGCCCCTGGCCGCCGTCCACTCCTGTCTTCCTCCGTCCTCTGACTCAGAGACCAGCCCACAGCCCCCACCTGGATCCGTGAAGGCAGCTCACAGGGCCCTTCACAGCCACACTGCAGCTGGGCCACTCAGGAGGGGCCAGGAGGAGGCCAGCCCTGGATCAACAGACTCGGGCTCTGCACTCACATCAGCGGCAGGGGTGACCAGCAAAGCCCGTAGGCCACCGCCTGGACACGTCCGTGCCTTATTTGGAAGGGAGCCCTCCAAGTCTGGAGCCCCGTGAGTCAGCCAGCAGGAATGCCTGTGACATTTCATAACAACAATAACAACCCCTCCCTCCGTGGGCTTCTCCACAGGCTGCCATATTAGCTCATTCAACCTGCGCAGACCCTGCGTGGGTAGGTCGGAGGTTTGATCCGTGAGGTGCACAACCCCAGGCAGGTGTGCCCAGAGTCACTCTGGGTGGGAGCAGCTGGAGGGAGCCCAGACCCAGGGTCCTGGCCCCCACCCTGAGCAGTGCAGGCAGGATCTGCTCGTGCGCTAGCCGCGTCCTCGGTGCCTGAGCCTGTGCCAGGGCTGAACAGACGTGCATCAGGCCCCGTTTTATGCAAGGACTGAACTAAGCGCAGCGCAGAAGATGAAAATCAGTGCAGATGGCCCTGGCCTCGGGTTGGGATGAGTCTTCTGAGAGCCAGGCTGACCTGGCCACTGCGCACCTCGTGTGGCCTGACGCTGGCCGTGTGACGGCTTCACTGCGCGCTCAGCAGCTCCACGCACACCGACCTGTCCTCCCTGTCTCTGGGGTCAGGAGTCGGCGTGGCTCAGCTGCTCCTCTGCCTCAGAGACTCGGTGCAGGGACGTCCTCAGGGCCGCAGGCCTCCCCGAGGCTCGGCTGCGGAAGGACTGCCTGAGTCCTCACGGTGGCCGGCAGCGTGGGTTGCTGGGGGCCTCGGTGTCTTCTGGCTTTGACTGGAGGCTGCTTCCCACTCCTTGCTGTTTGGGCCACACCAGTCTGGCCACTTGTGCCACCAAGCCAGCAAGAGAGTCTGCCAGTTAGACAACTGTGACGTGTTCCGTAACGTCATCACCCAGTCACACTGGCTGTGTTCTGTGGGCTGGAAGCAAGTCAGGGCTCTGCCCACATTTCAGAGGAGGCTCCCCAAGGGCTTGTGGGTTGGAGGCTTAGTCCTTAGCAGGTGTTGAGATGGTGGGACCTTAACCAGGCAGAGCCTGGTGGGAGGTCAGAGGTCATTGGGGTACATTCTTAGAAGGGATTATTAACAGGTTCTTAGAGGACCCCAGTCTTACTCTGGCTTCTGGTCATACCACGTGATCTCTCTCTCTCTCTCTCTCTCTCTCTCTCTCTCTCTCTCTCTCTGTCTTGCAAACAATCCTGCCAGGATGCATCTACCACTGGGCCCTCACCAGAGGCTGAATTGATGGGGTCACCCAATTTGGACTTTTGGCATCCAAAACTGTGAATCAATCCACCTCTTTTCTTTACACATTACCTAGCCTCAGGTGTTTTGTTATGGTCACAACAGGAGTGGAACGTACGAGGCTGTGAACACCAGTTGGCAGCATCATGGGGACCCACCACAAATCTGCTAGGCCTTCCATCTCTTTCTGAACATCTCCAGAGATAGCTTTGTCACTGTTCCCAAGGCACTCTAATGTCACTTGAGTGGTTAGAAAGTTCTTTCTGGCATCAAACCCAAACCCACCTCCCCATGACTTTTATTCATTGGTCCAGGCCCTGCAGTCAACAAAGACAGAAAAAGTCGAATCTGGCAGAAGTTGAACTCATGGGGGTAGAGATTTGCTATATCCTCAGAGAGCAGGGTTGTGGGAAAGTTCCAGGCGCATCCCAGGAATTCAGTAAATGCGTTAAGAAGAGAGGGAATGGAGTGATTCGGGAGGCGTCTCACCGCTCCTGGGTGGTGTCTGATGCAGGGGAAGCTTCGCCTGGGCCCTTGCTCACTGCAGGGTCTTGGTTCAGACCTTCACAGCCTTCCTGGAGACACTTGGCACTTTAAGAGACGCTAGCCCAACCCCATCACTTGAGAGAATATGACTTGCTCACTGTCACATGGCTGGTAAATGGGAGAGCCAGGCCTCTTGACTCCAAGCATCTCTCGGCCTCTTTACCTCTGCATGTGTCTGAACATAAGCCAAGGATACCAGACAGCCCTGGACCCTGGGTCCTGGGAGCTTGCCACCCGAGGCTACTTCTCCCCTTTCTGGGAAGCGCCTTGATCCCTGGCCAGACAACCCAGATGCAATATCTTCATGTCAGAAGCAAGTGTGCAGAGGGCTTTAGCGGGCTGCAGTGGGGCTCCATGGGTCATGGCTGCTTGCTTTGACTGAGGGACGCTGTGGGCCTGAGCTCCAGAACATGGTGTCTCCCCAGGACTGACCACCACTCAGTGTGCTTCCTGGGCTGTTGGGGACCTCAGGCTGCCAGGTTCCTGGTGGTCAAATCCACTTGCTCTAGATCTCCTTCAGGGGGTCCAAGTCCTTCAAGAGGACATCCACAGCTATACCCAGGCCTGACCCATGGGGCACTCAGCAAGCATCGAATGGATGATGGACATAAGGGTGTGGGAGCTTGGCTGGGGGGGTCACATGGAGGCAGAGCCCACCCAAACCCAGTGGGAGCAAAGGTGGAAAGAAAACTCACGTGTCCCAGGGGGCCCCTGGTGCAGCCCAGCTCTGAGCCCTGAGCCGAGGACATGTGGAGAGTTCTCCGAAAATGCAGATGCCACATGAGAAGCAGGAACGGCCAGACCGTGTCCCTTATGGGAAAATTACACATTACCCCGTTTTTTCAGACACCACAGCGTGCTGCACTGCCCATGAGGGATCCTCTGCTACCAGCGGTCTCCTCTTCCTCTTGGCTACAGCTTCCTTCCGCGGCCCCTACAGAGCAAGCCACAGGACTTCTGTACAGAATTAGCCACAGGGCTGATGGGCACAGAGCTGGCCTTGGGACAAGGTCTGGCCAGCCCCTGGACCATGCACACAGGACCCACCTTCCAGGGCCAGAGTCCCTGTGCCCTGGCCAGCTTCCCCTCCCAGGGCACATTTCTCCAACCTCTGTGGCCAGGTTTCTCCAGCCACCACCCCTGTGCTGGCCACCCATGATTTTCCACTGAGCGAGACCATTGTCCATCACGGGGACTATTTGCCATGTTCCCCAAAACTACTGCAAACTGCCTTGATAAAATTGCTGGGTAAAACCCACCTCTGCCCCCAGGAGGACAGGACCCAGTCATGCGAATGCAAGCACGTGCGCACACACACACACACACACACACACATACATGCGTGCGCACCCCGCAGGCATGGCCACCCATTCGCACCTCTGAGGCTCCTTGCCTGGTGCTGTTCTTTCCAATGCCTCTCGCCTTTATCCTCTAGGTCAGCCCCCAAGTCCCTGTGGGTGGAGGCTCAAATCAGGGAGAGGCTGGCAGTGGGTCCCAAGCTCCTCTGCAGGCTGGAGAATTGGAGAATCATTCCTGTTCCCAGCCTGTGTGGCTGGGATGAAGGAGGACCCACAGTAACCCGTTGGGTCACCTTCCCCTGCAGGTGGGGGGAAGGATTCTAACCATACTCACCCAGAGCCCTCAAGCCCAGCCGAGAATGGCCATGCCGGCTCCACAGTGTCTTGGTGGGCCTCCTGGAGGCAAGCTTCCCAGCCAGAGAAGCAGTGAGTCCAGGCTTAGGGTGGGCAGGACACGGCCACAGTTCCTGCTATTGGTGATGGCAAGGTCCAGGGTTCCCTGGTCCACTCTCCCACCTCCCTCCAGAGTGGCAGGAAGGACGGTGCAGAAATGGGGTGTGGGAGCAGCTCCGTGCAGAAGCACAGGGGCTTCCAGGAGGAGGAGACAGTGTCTGCCTTTGTTACCGCGGGAGCTGCCTTTCACTCCTCCAGTGAAGTCCCACCATGGTGGCTGGAACTTGTGGCCCAGAAGAGGCTTCATCCCTCTCAGAGACTAACTGGCAACCCCTGGAGTATTAAAGGTACCTGGGGCAGCACCAGGATGGTTCCGTGAAGGCCAGAGCTGCACCCTGGGCTGCAGCCGGCTCCCTTCCTATCTGCACCTCAGAGCCTGCAGGACCCAGGTCCTCCTGCGTCCAGCAATGCCAGGCTCTAAGGGTCACCCCCTCCCCTCCTTCTTTCCCAGCATGGCCGCAGGACCGGCCTCCAGAGTCAGCTCTGCTCCCCACTGAACAGGTCATCTCCCCAGCCCACCACGGTGCGTTTCCTCCTTGGAGACCAGGGAGTTTGGAAGCACGGCATCTTCTGAAGTTGCTATGACATGCCATAGCTGTGTCATCTTCTGCAGACAGTGTGGCTCTACCTTCTTTTGGAGGGGCTCACCAAGGCACGCATGCAGACCGGAGGGAGCCCTCCCCTGGGCCTGAGGACATTGTAAGCACATTAGATTTTTGTTTGTTTGCTTGTTTGTTTATGTCAGGGATTGAACCCAGGGGACTTAACCACTGAGCCACATCCCCAGCCCATGTTTTATATTCTAATTAGAGACAAGGTCTCCCTGAGTTCCTTAGGGCCTCACTAAGTTGCTGAAGCTGGCCCTGAACTTGCAATCCTCCTGCCTCAGCCTGCCGAGTCTCTGGGATTACTGGCATGTGGCACCAGGCCCAGCCACATTAGCTTTTTAAAAGTTAGCTTTTTACTAAAGTAATATAAATAATGAAAAGAATAATACAATGTGTCTAGCTTCAGGAATTTTGTGTCCAAGGGAGCCCATCCATGAAGTCAGTACCCAGACCCTTGCCTGGGCCCCAGGAACCCCCCAAGATGACTCACCTTGACTCCTAACACTGGAGGCTACCCTGCCTGCTCTTTAACTTCATGCGAAGGGTGTTGCGCAACATGTACGCTCCTGGGTCAGGTTCTCTGGCCCAGCGTCTGTGAGATCCGCGTGTGCTGTGTGGAGCTATTGTGCATTCATCCTCGCTGGCGGAGCGTGACCCATCCGGGAACAAACCTCCATCTATGCATCCACTCCTCTGTGGATGGGCACTGGAGTTGTTTTCAGATTCGGGCCACTATGAATAGCATGGTTGTGAACAGTCTTTGGCTGCACATTTGTCCACCCTGCTTTGGGCACACGCCTGAGGAAAGGACTGCTGGGCCACGGGGGGGACAGGCACCAGCCCGAGAGGGCAGCACCCACTTCCTACCTACACCTACTCCCACTCCCACCAAAGCAGAAGCCGCAGGTGGGCCACCCTTTCCCAGCCTGTGAGTTGTCGTCCCTCATTTTGACAGCTCTGTTTGGTGGAAGGCGGATTTCACTGCGCATTTCCTATGTGTTATATATACTACGTGTCCAACTTCAGGAATTTTGTGTCCAAGTGAGCCCACCCATGGATGGCCAACTCTCTTTCCAGGGAGGAAAAGAGAGTTGGCCTTTTATAAGGCTGGTCACATTATAAGGTTGGTCTGTGGACACTTCCTGGTGGACTTGGGGAATGCCCCCAGGTCCCCTGTCTTCCTCACGCTGACATTGTAGAAGTCCTTTGTACACGTTGGACACTAAACCCGGACAGCAACATGGGTGTAGAGTTTAGAGGTTCCTTCCCACTCTATGGAGGTGACTTTTCTCCTAGGTCGTTACTGCTGTGAGGCACTTGGGTAGAAGCCCACTGTCAGCCCACCTCTCCATTCCAGGAATAGACTCAGCTGGGTCCGGAGGCTGGCCCTCACATCCTGCTGGCCTGATCTGCGAATGTCTGATGAAGGATGGATGGACCCATGGTCATGAGCATGGCCCACCTCTGGTTTTCTTTCTGGACATGTCTATGTAAGGCCGGGTACCACGGTTGGCCGGAGGTTGGATGGCCTTATGACACAAGCTGGGAAGCATCCCTCTTTCTCTGTCCCTTGCAACCGTTGGAACTGAAACAGACTGAACTTGTGCCCCCACCCATCTGAAATTGGGAATGGCTTCCTCATGCTGAGAGTGGAGGCCAAGGAGGCTGTGACTGCCTCCCAACATTTCTCCATCTCAAACATCCTCTCTTTGAGGTTCTAAACTCTAAAGAAAAGCCTCTGTAATACCTTTCCTTCTCCTCAGTTAAAAAGATAACGTTTTTATCTAAAAGGCAGCACAGAGGCTGGCCCAGGAAGTCCCAGCTCCAAGGGCAGGAACCTGTGAACCCCTGGGAAACGCCTCTTGGCCAACTGGACTAGGAAGGAGGCCGAACCGGGAAGCTCCTGCCCTTGGTTCCGGTGCGCCCTTCCCCACTTAAACGCTTTAAAAGACGGAGTTTTAAAAACAATTAAGTTTCTTCCATCTTCCTTCAAAGCTGGCTTTGAATAAAAATTATTATTTTACCAATTTGACTCCAAATAACTCTGAAAGAAGAGCACTGTGGCCCACTCTCCTCCCCGGGAGGGGGAATCTGTACCGCTGGTCACACTATAAGGTTGGTCAGTGGACACTTCCTGGTGGCCGTGGGGAACGCCCCCACACCTCGCCTATCCTGGGCCTGGGGGCTGTGTCTGGAGGCCCAGCCACTGTGGCCTCCTCCGCCGTCTCACTGGGCAGAAAGCAGCACGGGGTAACCGCTCAAGGTGGGGGTCTCACATGAGAAATACCCCAGCAAGAGGCTGACCGAGGCAGGGGGTGCACAGGGAGCGCGGCTCTGCCTTCCCCGGTTCCTTCCTCCAGTGCCTTCCGCGGCCCTCCTTTCTCCCCCTCCGGGCATCTTCCTTCCCTCTAGGCCGCCCTTCCTCCTCCCCGCCAGGCCCATCCGCAGAGCCCTCCCCTGGGCCTGAGGACATTGTAAGCACATTAGATTTTTGTTTGTTTGCTTGTTTGTTTATGTCAGGGATTGAACCCAGGGGACTTAACCACTGAGCCACATCCCCAGCCCATGTTTTATATTCTAATTAGAGACAAGGTCTCCCTGAGTTCCTTAGGGCCTCACTAAGTTGCTGAAGCTGGCCCTGAACTTGCAATCCTCCTGCCTCAGCCTGCCGAGTCTCTGGGATTACTGGCATGTGGCACCAGGCCCAGCCACATTAGCTTTTTAAAAGTTAGCTTTTTACTAAAGTAATATAAATAATGAAAAGAATAATACAATGTGTCTAGCTTCAGGAATTTTGTGTCCAAGGGAGCCCATCCATGAAGTCAGTACCCAGACCCTTGCCTGGGCCCCAGGAACCCCCCAAGATGACTCACCTTGACTCCTAACACTGGAGGCTACCCTGCCTGCTCTTTAACTTCATGCGAAGGGTGTTGCGCAACATGTACGCTCCTGGGTCAGGTTCTCTGGCCCAGCGTCTGTGAGATCCGCGTGTGCTGTGTGGAGCTATTGTGCATTCATCCTCGCTGGCGGAGCGTGACCCATCCGGGAACAAACCTCCATCTATGCATCCACTCCTCTGTGGATGGGCACTGGAGTTGTTTTCAGATTCGGGCCACTATGAATAGCATGGTTGTGAACAGTCTTTGGCTGCACATTTGTCCACCCTGCTTTGGGCACACGCCTGAGGAAAGGACTGCTGGGCCACGGGGGGGACAGGCACCAGCCCGAGAGGGCAGCACCCACTTCCTACCTACACCTACTCCCACTCCCACCAAAGCAGAAGCCGCAGGTGGGCCACCCTTTCCCAGCCTGTGAGTTGTCGTCCCTCATTTTGACAGCTCTGTTTGGTGGAAGGCGGATTTCACTGCGCATTTCCTATGTGTTATATATACTACGTGTCCAACTTCAGGAATTTTGTGTCCAAGTGAGCCCACCCATGGATGGCCAACTCTCTTTCCAGGGAGGAAAAGAGAGTTGGCCTTTTATAAGGCTGGTCACATTATAAGGTTGGTCTGTGGACACTTCCTGGTGGACTTGGGGAATGCCCCCAGGTCCCCTGTCTTCCTCACGCTGACATTGTAGAAGTCCTTTGTACACGTTGGACACTAAACCCGGACAGCAACATGGGTGTAGAGTTTAGAGGTTCCTTCCCACTCTATGGAGGTGACTTTTCTCCTAGGTCGTTACTGCTGTGAGGCACTTGGGTAGAAGCCCACTGTCAGCCCACCTCTCCATTCCAGGAATAGACTCAGCTGGGTCCGGAGGCTGGCCTCAAACTGGTGATCCTCCCACCTCAGCCTCCAGAATCTCTGATACTGCAGGTGTACNGCTCCTCCCCTCCCGGGTCTTTGCTCCTCCCCTCCCGGCCCGTGCTCCTCCCCTCCCGGGTCTTTGCTCCTCCCCTCCGGGTCCTCGCTCCTCCCCTCCCGGGTCTTTGCTCCTCCCCTCCGGGCCCGTGCTCCTCCCCTCCCGGGTCTTCGCTCCTCCCCTCCGGCTGTGGGGTGAGAGAGGCCCCTGCAGTGCGGATCGTCTGCCCCAGGGCCTTGGGGAGCAGGGGAAGCGTTCCTGCCAAGCGCCCCCTGCGTTCCCAAGGAGCGGCAGGCTGGCAGGGACCCGAGTCCTAGGGCGAGCCCTGGCGTGGACAGGAGCTGAGAGAGCGCGGGCCCAGCACCAGGGCAGCAGGATTCCCCCTCCGCCCAGGACAGGGCCTCACCGCGGTGGCCCTAGGGCCTGATCGTCACTGGGAGGGAGGGGCACCATGTTACTAGCTGAAAAACAGAGACGTGTGAGCGGAGCAGGATCTAAACCACGGAGGGCCGGGGCCAGCTGGAGGGGCTCACCCCCAGATTCTCTTTGCTTTGCTTTAGTTTGAGCTGGTCTGCCCACCGAAAGGTGAGTAAGTGAGCTCCTACTCTTACCCAAGGCCTGCCGGTGTTTGACAAAAAAAAACCCCAAAACACAGCTCTCTTGTGTCAAGGATGTGCCCAGGGGTCGGGTGAGCTCAGGAGTGGGTGCCTGCTGGGGAAAGAGACTAGAATGCCGAGCTCCAGACCCTCCCTGCGGGATCCTGTGGCTGTGAGGAACAGCCAGTGGTCCCCTTGGAAGGATCCTCCCTCCTCCAAATGTTTCCAGTCAAGCTCTAACCTCGCAGCCTCTTTCTGGTCACAGCTGTCCCCTGCCCACAAGCTGCACCAGCACTCCTGGCCAACATGGCCACCCTCAGCAAGACCCCGACAGGGCCCAGGCAGGAGAGGCTGGTGAGGATGCACATTTGGCAAGAAGAGATCTTACATGTGCCACAGTCTGTCCCTCTTCCACTCGTCTCTGGTTCAGCACAATCAGCCCTGCAAGGACAGGCAGCATGACACAGCCCTGGGAGCCCAGCAGGGAGTCAGGCCTGGCTCTGCCCCAGTGCTGAGCTGACCCCTCTAGACCCTGAGGCCAGCCCCTCTACAGCTTCTGGGGCCTGGATGAAGGAAGCAGCGCTGTGCCCCTGGAGACCCCTCACTGCAGGGATGGTGGACTGAGCTCCTGTGGTCCTGAAAGGGGTCTCTGGGGCTCCCCCAAGCCAGGCCCTGCGAGGCGGGCTCTCAGCAGAAGTTGTGTTCACCGTCACTGTTAATCACAGTAATGAGAAGAACAGTGAGGATTCTAATCATAGCCCCCCAGGTGGCATGGTGGCTGCCTTAAGGGATCACTAACACTGAGAAGCATATTCTTAGGCTGAAAAAATACCTCCCCAGGCTGCAGGCTGCTGGGGAACAAATCCTACAACTTCAGGCCCCGAGTGAGGCACCATGCATGGAGGACCTCCTGTCCCAGGGTTCTGTCTGGGCCCTGGAGCCCAGGACCTCCTGCCTTGACCTGAATCTGGTTAATACAGCAGCATGTGCCTCGAGATCCTCAGGACCAGCTTATTCCCCTGTGCCCCCGGAGGACCCCTCCCTGCCTCTGTCCAGGCACCTGGTTTCAGATACACATCCTAACCAGAGTCTGCCCAGTTGATGGTGGGCAATGGGCAGGAAGGTAAGGAAAGAGGGGGAAGAAGGGTGGGTCAGAAAGGCATTGCTCTCGGGCAGTGGGTGGCCGTGCGGTGCCATGGGCAGCGGTGTGCTGGCCCTGCAGGAGGGCGAGCAGCAGGGCTGGCAGGGCCCATGCTTCCAGGAGGGTCCCCCCATCTCTCTCCCCCTCCTGCCTGGTGGCAGCACTGCTCCTGACTTCCCAGATCACCTGGCAGAAAGTGGCTTTCCTCAGCACCTTGTCCCAGACAGCAGCCTTACCCAACGGCAGTTCATAAGGCCCATTCCAAATACCCAAGAAAGAAACCCAGGGGCACAGTTTGGGTCCATGGGCACCTTTGACCAGGGGCGAAGTCACAGATCAGACACGGGTACGGGAGTGGGCAGTTCAGGGTGGACTCCAGCATCACAGCTGGGCCAGAGCCCCCAGAGTGTCTGCTACCTGGCGCATCCCGAGGCATGGAACGAGGACAGGGTTGGCTGTGGCCAGGAAGGAGAGGGAAGACTTGGGACTCTGTGGGGAGGGGAAGGGAGTGGAGATGGCCCCAAAGGAAACAGGCTGGAGCCTGGTGTCGGAGCCTTCCAGGAGCCGTGACTCGCAGGGAAAGGCCACCTTGGGGGGAGGGAGCCTTGAGTGTCCTCCACGGGTCCCCTGTCCTACCTGTCCTACGCCAGGGCCCAGCTCCCATCTCCAGCTTGCCCGCCGCCTGCCTCCCCTTGTGTCCTCCCTCCAGACCCCCAGGGCCCTCAGAGCTGCTCACCCTTCCTGGGCTTGGCACCTGCCGGTCCCTCTGCACCTCCTGCTCACTCTTCACTTTCTCTCACGGCCCTTCCAGCGAGCCTCCCTGAGAGGATCAGAGACAGCAAAGAGATTTGCTGTGTCCCTGTAGTCACAGGGTATCTCAAGTGCAGGGACCGCCCTGCCTGTCTGTTCCCAGAAGAGCGCAGGGCCCGGCCCGTGGCAGACGCATGATAAATGTGTGTTGGAACGTGTGCGTAAGCGAATGAGTGACAGATGCCAAGCACACAGGAGGTCCATCCCAGGATGGCCCCAACTGCTCTCTGTAGATGCCTTTGGTATCCTAGAGAGTCTTCTGAGGGATTTAGGTCAAGAAGATAACCCTAACCCTAACCCCGCTGAGGGAACCGCAGAGAGGGCTCGTGAAGACCAGAGGCTGCTGCCGGGGTGAGGACAGGGGACAGCTACCCTGAGTAAGGACAGAGTGGGCAGCCTGAAGGTCTGCAAGGAGCAGCTGAGGTCACTGGGGACTAAACCCGGGTGTGCACTCTATTGAGCTATATCTCAGCCTCTTTTAGTTCTTATTTTGGGAGGGATGATGGGCAATGCACCCCGGCGTCTGGCTCCCTGTCATTCATTTATATATAAACCCCACTCCTTCTCTCGGAGGGTCTGAATGGGTCCAGCCTGGTGTGGTCCAAGGAGCACGGGCCTGGCTTTAGGAGGGATGAATCCAGGTGCAGGCCTACTCCTGGGGTCCCTGATGCCCTCACTTCCCCCCTCGGGGCCTCGGTGTTCTCCACGACACCCCTCACAACTTCCGTCTTACATTCCGGACTGGAGGTGTCCTTAGGGTCTGAAGACCCAGGAAAGCACTCTCAGAGTCTGGTCCAAACTGGATTTCTGGTTTCGATGGGGTCACCCGGCAGGTGGGACAGAAGCTACTGGAGAAAAGCCATGGCCAAATCCATGTCCAGAAAGCTCCCAGGCCACCCCTCCTCCCCAGAGTTAGCAACTTAGAGCATGCAGGCCGCGGGTGCCTGGCTCAGGGGCGGGGCGCAGGTGTGTTGCTCAAACCCCAAGTTCCATCACAAGCAGTGTGCCACAGTGGTTTGGTGCAGGGGCTTGGTGCCAGACACCCTGGCACCATGTGACTATGCGGCCATGGGGCCGTGTGGTGAGGGGGTAAGGACGGGGGTCTGTCCAGGAGTACCAGGCTGGACCCAGGCATCAGACGGTGAGGAAAGCTGGGGCTTGACTGTTCTACAAGCTTCGCTGCCTGTGCACACACCTGCCTTCTGATTTCTGATGAGTTTTCCCAATCTTGAGCTGCAGAATGCACCCTACATCCTTCTCCTGCACGTCCACCCTTCTCGGGTCACCTCAGTGGGGCACTGTGTCATGAGCTAAGATCTAACTCCCAATCCATAAGACCTCGCTCCTGCCCGTGGGGAGATGCATACACACATCCCCAGAGGACCTAGCAGGTTGACAAGAGCCGTGCTGAGAGCCGCACAGGTGCACTGGGGGGACTCTGCAAATAAGGGGCCTCTGAGGTTGTGGGGTCCCAGCTTGGACCTGTTCACAAGGAGGCTAAGCAGATCCCCCAGGAGGGGAACTTGGCCCGTGTCTAAACAGCTGCTGGCATCTGAGAAACTGACCATGGTGAAGGACATGGGCAGGGGTGATGCAGCCCCTGAGGAGAATTTTGATCCCTAAGGTGAGGCAGACACAGGGCATAAAGAAGGAAATGAAAGCCCGCAACTTCTGCGTACATGCCGGACCTGGAAGGAAGGAAATGAGTGTGGGCCCAGTTAGGGGTGCTCCTGCACTTGCCACTACCCTCCCTCAGAGCTCAGGCAGCCCTCTGTGGGTCCCCCAAACTACAGAACACAGCAGGGCTGGGCAATGTCACCACCCTCCAGAGCAAGCAAGTGAGCCTCAGTGGCCCAGGCTGCATGTCAAGGTACCAAGATGGCAGCCAGGAGTGATGATGGCCAGATGTCAGGGCTGACCATCAAAGGCGTGTGAGGGTCCCAGGACTTCCAGGGAGGGTGGGAGGGGAGAGAACCCAAACTGACTGAGGTTAACCAGCTGCATTAACACAGGCGAAGATAAACACACCAGCACGACTGGGCTGTGAGCACTCTGACTCGTTCCCAAAGGCTGGGGAGAGTACAGGCATCCAATTTGCATAACACAATTTGCATAATATATACATAATTTTAGTGGGCTGACATGCAGAGAAAGGGGATCTCATGTGAGGAGAGAATTTCAAGGTCCAGGAGATTCCCAAGGACTCCCTCTTTTTTCAGCCAGCCTGGATAAAGAGTCACTTGGTGTGGCAAATTTAAAATGGCTGCCCATTCTTGGCTACTGCTCCCATGGAGGGGTGAAGTCTCATTCTTCTCCAGGTTTGGCCCCAGGCAGGAGCTAAAAGGCTTTTTCTGCCCTGACCTCAGAAGTCCCAAAACATCACTCTGCCACTTCCCATCAGCCCTCCTTTCAGAGCACCGGGCACCACCATGAACCTCGCCTGCAGACTGTCCTCAGCAGCCAGGTTTGACGGCACCTGCCAGGCAAGATCCGAGAGGGGTTTCTCTCCGTCCTCAACCCCCTCTGCAGGCACACGGGGTTGGCCTCCTGAAGCTGCTCTCCTCACTCCTACCAACAGAGCTGTTTCCAGAGCCCCTTCACTGGCCCGGGGAAGCAGCCGGCTGTCCTCTGTGCGTTCTTGGCAGTCGTAGAGACACACGCACACATTTCAGGGCCGTTTCAAACATGCCTGTTATTTTTCAGAGTGAGTTTCTCTCATCTCCAAGTAGATTCAGTGTTTTCTTCCTTTGATCATTAAAGGAACACTTTCCAAATGAAGTTCTTTTCATGCTTACACTTACAGGGCCCACAATGAGAGGAGCAGCTTCTCCCTGCCCCTCTGTCTGCCCAGCCATTCGAGCCCCCACCCACTCACCACTCACCCACCCATCCCGTAACTCCCCATCCATCTGCCCATCCTTCTGCCCCTCCGCCCACCCACATACCCAGTTTTAACCTCTGATCCTGGAGAGCTACAGGTGTGCATGCTTCCCTGGTGGCACCCATCTGTAGTTGGGGAGAGTGACATTCACATACAGAGAGACAAATGACTACAAGCTGTTAGATACGCAGGAATTAAAAGAACCAGGAGCTGTGAGGGAGAGGTCCACGGGGCTGCTGTGGACAGACAGGTGGGGCAGTCAGCTGGCGGGGCCTTTGGTAGAATAGAAGCTGTTCCCTGCCGTATGAGAAACTTCCATGATCCTGAAACCATTCAGTACACGGCCTGTAAGACCCAAAGTCAAACTTGAGCTCATTACAGCTTCCAGAAGGCCGAGACCGCACCAGCAAGCGGGGCCTCCTCCCCCAGGCAGAGGTGCCCTCCCCAGGCTCCCTGGCCCCAGCAGGGCCTCATTTGCCCACAGTTGCATCCTGGGCTGAGCCCTCTGTGCCAGAAGTGGGGAGGGACGGGGGAGGCGGCGGGGCGAGCTCTGCCTCCCTCCCCGGGGAAGCCGGAGTGCTGATGTGTGCAGTCGGCCCAAATCCAATCTCAGAAAGGAATGATTTTTAAAAATAATAAACAGCCGTTTGCATGTTCTGTTTGGGGACCTACAAGGACCCCAGGCATTTAGTTCTGTGGTGGAAACCGCTGTCCCCTGCCCCTTTCTCTGAGGTCTGTGGCTAGGTTCCAGAAGGGACTCCATCCAGAGGTCTCCAGCGCTCGGCTCACCCAGCCCATGGTGCCAGCCAGCTCTAGCAGAAGACGTCAGACTCCCCCGGGAGCCCTGCCCCACCTCCAGCCCTGGTCAGCACTGTCCTGTCCCTTCCCCAAGCCCACCACCAGGGGCAGCCTGCCTCGCCCAGCATGGCTGGTGGAGTCCTCACAGCTGTGTCCCCAGCTGCCCCAAACTCCAGTTCTCACCACTGGACCACATGTGGCGCTGGGTAGTGAAAGGTGCCCTGGTGGGGACCCTTGGCCAAGACAGGGGAGGCCAGCACCTGTGAACCACATCTGCTTCCGCGACAGGATTGAGGGCTCTTATGGCCCCTCCACATGGTGGAGCCCATCGAGGGTCACCGCGGACCTCCCGCCCTCCCATTTCTGCCTCACGTGCCATTGACATCTTCCATCAGCCTCCCTGGGCTCGTGCCCTGCCATTCCGTCTCCTTCCTGTTCTGCAAGCAGCAGGAGTTGAGGGCAGCAGGAGTGGAGCCCTTTGTGGATGACAGAAGGCAGACTTGGAAGTGGTGGTGCGAGGACCTGGCCCCCGGGGCGGGGGGGGGCAGCAGAGTCACCACACACTGACGGAGATCCTCGCACTCACCCTTCAGGACAAAGCCCACGCCAGGGTTATTTCTCAAATGCAAACACATGCGTCTTCGAATAACCAATTATAAATTGATTTTAAACCACTACTGAATTCAAAGTAGCTTCTTGTCCTTGTGAGTTTTCTCAACCAACGAGTCCTCAACACAGAAGAACCAGCACGTGAAGAGGGTTTGACACTGACACGCAGACCACAGGCTCGAAAAGGGACGCTGTGATTCCTTGTGGTTGTTTTTCATTTTTGCAGCTGAGCCCAGGGGGGCTCTGCCACTGAGCTGCATCCCCAGCCCTTTCCATTTTTGAGACAGGGTCTCACTGAATTGCTTAGGTGAGCCTCGAACTTGCGACCCTCCTGCCTCAGCCTCCCAGATCACCGGGATTACAGGCTGCATCTCCACTCCCAGCTCAAGTTCTTCCTTTTTGATGGAGGGAATGCATTTCAGAGGGGTCCAGAACCTTGGCCAAAGTCGCTCAGCTTGAGGTGGCAGCAGAGCCTTGTTGAGGGTACCGTCCTGTGGCAGGCACAGAGTGGGCAGTGGCCATCACTGCTGTCACAGTGCCCTCCTGCCCTGGGCACTCTCCATTTGCACCTAACCCGTGCCAACCCTGGGAATTGCCACCCACCCTCAGAGTCGGGCAGCAGTGTGGTCTAGGAGTCTGGCCTCAGATGAGAAGTCACCGCCCTTGGCACACAGCCTTGCCCTGGGCTCCCACAGCAACCAGGACTTTTCCTACAGCAGCCCGCCCCTCTGGATCCCCTCACCTGAGCCTGCGTCCTGCACCGAGGAGAAGGCAAAGAGGGTCAGAACCAGAGGGACGTTCACTGTACCCACTTGTGCCTCTCAGAGTTGTCAGTCAGCATGCCCTTGGGAGGATGGGGACAAGGAAGGTGGACTGATGGACATAGAGGGAGGGAGGAGGGAGATGGACGATGGATGGACAGATAGATTAACTCTGCTTGGGATGCTCCCTGGAACAGCAGAGACCCTTAGAGGGTCAAGAAGACAGGTCCAAGCCAGGTGCTGTGGCCCACACCTGTAATCCCAGGGGCGCAGGAGGCTGACAAGGGAGGATTGCAAGTTTGAAGCCAGCCTCGTCAGCTTAGTAAAACACTAAGCAACTTAGCGAGACCCTGTCCCCAAAGAAACAATGAAAAGCTCTGGGGATGTGGCTCAGGGTTACCCCTGGGTGGTATCCTGAAAACCACAAAACAAGAAGACGGGTCCCACGCTTCCAGCCAATGCCAGACGTCGAGTCCTGAGACTCACACAACTGAGCCGTCGCACTGAGATCCGTGTCTCTGCCATTCCCAGTCAGTGCTGCCTTGAAGGCAGGACTGGGGACACGGGGAGGCCGAGAGAACGCAGCACACCTCAGCAGCCCTGGGAGCTGACCGCCCTCTGCTCTGAGTAGTGGAAGCACACAGGAGGCCACCCTCATGGCCACGGGAGGAGAGCCAGGCCTTGGTGGACTCCACCAGGTGGGCAGCAGCTGGGGAAAGGACTTCTCTGGAAGGACTCGAGGTCCCTCTCTCTGGCCCTGTGCTGCTGCTCCCGCTGGGACAAGGAGCTGGTGGCTGCCTGCGGCTGTCAGAGCCTGCATGTGTTTATAAGCTGGGCTGTTGGTTATTTGTTTCTGCCTTTGGCTTCTGCCTCCCAGATCCCATGTGCTTTGCTCTACAGAACACGGCTATGCAGCCTTGAGCGACGCTGCCTCGCGCTCCCCCTTGGCATGGGAGAACCCGCCAGCCACGAGGCGCACAGGGACACACGCCTGCACCAGGGTCGAGCTGGCGGAGCTGGACCCTCCTGCCTCACCCCCTCTGCTCACCCACATGGCCCTTGCTTTATACAAAAACCTGTCTCCATAATGTCCATGCTCATATCTGGTTTTGAAGATCAAATCCCTTTACTGACTGAAGCTGCAGGTCGTTCTGCAAAGCCAACCCAGATCAAGTCCTTGGGTAAAATCAAAGTTCTTGTTGTAAGCAAAGAACCAGCTATCAGCTCCCTACGGGAACACAGGTCAGTGGACGGCAGAGCCCGGCTGTCACCCCTTAGAAGTGTCTTTTTCATGAGTTAACAACTTACAGGGTTCTGTCTTGTGGGTTCGTAAATGAGCCTATTGGGGTGGCTGGGAGCCCAGCCTGTCCTTGTCTGTCCCCCAAGGACCCTCAGTTTCCTGACCCAGCTGCAGACCTTCCTCTGTGCCATGGTGCCAGGTCCCAGGGCTGCCATCTCCCTCCTGCAGGCATGATGGATGTGGCAGGTGGCGGTTGGAGTCAAGGCAGGGCAGGGGCAGTACCTGCTCTTACTTCTGTGATAACAGAATCGATTCTCCTGAGGTCCTCTTACTATGACCTGAAATCGTGTGTGAGAGGGCTCTCGAGTCTTCTCATCATTTTTTCCTAAGAAAGGAAGAAAAATACCAAGATACGTGGCTGCCCGAGCTCCGTGCCTGTGGCCAGAGCTTCCGCTGGACTAATGAAAGGCCTAGAAGCTGGGGTGCTACTCCCTACGCTGCTGAGTCTCTGGACAGTCCCCCACCCCCTGCCCAACCTCGGGCAATGTGCTCTGCCGACAGGGTCAGGCCAGGCAGGATACTGGAGAGAGTGGCCAGGGCCACAGGGGTAGTCTCTACTTTTTCGAGGCATAAAGTTCAAAGTGGCCTCTTTGGGACCAACTGGGCTTACCAGCTCAGCCTCCAGCAAAGGACTCCGAGGCAGAGCTGTTCAGTAAACGTCCCTCCAGGACTTCTACGATTACGGTGAGAAGAGGCAGTGTAGCCTAGAGGTTATCTCCTGAACTCTAGCTCTGATAGGCCTGGGCTCAAGTTCTGTTCTGCCAAGTGTCTCAGCTGTGTGACTCTGGGTAAGTTACTTAACCTCTCTGCCTCAGTGTTGTCACTCTATAGAAGAATGATAATGTCACTCCCACCTCTTTGGGTTATTGTAAGAATGGAATAGATAACCTGAATAGCAGTGCCAGGTCATTCATAAGAAAGACAGTATTGCCACTTTTATTTGCATTTTACTAAATAGGGGACAGTATGATTCTATTTAGAGCAAACGCTAACTCATAGACAACTCAGGCCGGTCCCAACTTCCAGCCCCATTTGTAAAGCTGGGCTTCAGCCCGCCTCAAGGAAGGACCAAGGGAACCAAGGCTCAAGGGGACCCCAGCTGGTCACTCGGGTCTTTTTAAATGCTCTCAGGGTTGCAGGGCTGGGTGTGGGCCCTGCTTGACCCAGACTCAGATCTCAGAATAAGCATCCAAGTTAGAGATGAGTTTCCTTCTGGGGTGCCCCTCCTCCCCCCAGGAGTGGGCTGCCCTCCCTGGGAAGGACCAGAAAAACTTTCGCCAGCGCTCTAGCCCTCTGTCTCTGCTTACTGATGAGCCCAGAGAGGCAGAACTACCTGGCCAAAACACACAGCAAGGCAGCTCCCTCCCAAGACCTCTGCCAGCCGCAGAAGCACCAGCACACTTCCCGCTGTGGGCGAAGCTGACCTCCCTTTCCCACCTCGCAGCAAGAGCAGCCAGCTGCTGCCAGAGGAGGTGTGAATCCAAGGCAGGACTGGACGGGGAGGGCTGGGGAACGGCAGCCGAGCAGCCATCCACCTTCCACGTGGAGCTCAGCCAAGGCTGCCTCTCCCCGTGGGGCTCACGTCTACAGAGGCCTCTGGGCAGGCTGGTGCCCAGTTCTTCCTGAGCCTCTGGGCCATTCCAGAAGCTCAGGAGCTTCCAGGGCTCAGACAAATGTCAGAAAATGAAAATACCAGTGTGGACCCTCCACTCATTCCCTTCCCAGGGGGAACCGCAGAGCTTACGGGGACGGGCCCTGGCCTCGCGGGGGGACACACGTCGGAGGCACGCAGGCGGCTGGTTCAGACCCCTCGTTTCTTCTCCTCTTTGACCTTGAGGAAACAGAGGGGTACATCAGCCACAGCGTATGGATGCACAGCTGCCTGCAGTGCCCTGTCCAGGCTCCCGGGTCGGGGACACAGGACCTTGCTGATGCCGTGTGGGCAGCATTAAGATCTTTCTATAACCTCCCCCAGGACAAAGTCAGCCGGAGCACCGGGCAGAGTCAGGCAGGAGAGCTCAGAGAACGTTTAAAACAAGTGGATCCTCTCCATCCTCGCCAGCCAGCCCGGCGTGGGACTGCCAAGGGGTGCTCAGGTCTGCATGGAATCAGCCGCCTCCCTGGGGGAGCAGGCCGTGGACGGGAAGGGAGACGCCCGTCCTGCCTGCTTGGCTGCTTAGCAGCCTCCCCACCCAGGTATTGTTCCCGGGGCCTCTGGAGTTGCTGGAACCCCGAGGAGTTCAAAGCAAACCCGATGTAGAGGTGAGAGGAGAAGCTCCTGGCTCCCAACCTCTGGGGTGTCTCGAGAGGTTCTGAGACTCCAGCTGAGGCTGCCTGGCAGAATGCCAGCCAGTGGGCACTCTCCCCTGGCAGCTCGCTGGTCATGGCACCACGTCAGCTGGTCCCTGCTGGCAGCCTGGCTCCCCCCATAGGGCTCCGGGTCCTGGAGCCACGGTTCTGGGAGGAGGGGCTGACGCAGCACCGCCCACCTCTGCAGCACCCTGCACACAATGCGCAGGAGCACACACACGCACACAGGCCTGCAGAAGGGGAGGCAGCCGCCCTGTCTGGAGCACGTTGGCCAGGAGCCTTCACAGGAGCAGCAAGCCGTGTCCCAGACAGGGTGTAAGTCTGGGAGGAGGCCAGGGGTGAAAGGATCCCATAGAGGCCTGCAGCGGGCAGCCAGCAGCAGGCACAAGCCCACCCCGGGGACCCAGGAAGCTCAGCAGCCCGGCCCCAGTTGCCCTGAACGGCCTGAAGGAGGCCTCCAGTCGCTCCAGGCCAGCAGCACCCGCTCCCTGGGGGTCTGTCTTCTCGCAGCTGTTTGCAGTTCCTCCAGGAGGCAGAGCGTTCAGACTCCTAGACTCCCTCGCCAGCCTGCAGCCCTATGGGTAAAGAAGAGTGCCCCTGGGTCTCCACCACCAAGAGGTTCAGGGACAGCACTGCCCCCACAGCCACGTGGAGCCCAGAGCAGAAGCCTGGCCCCAGTGGCTCACGCCCACAAATCCACCATCCCCACTGCCTGACCGTGGGGCTCTGGTGCTGAGTGCCAGGACAGTGGTCTCTGGGGGCTCCACCCGGGCTGTGTGCACACATCGGGGAGCCCCACCAGCACCACGGAGGCTGGGCCGCTCCCTTAAATGCTAATCGTGGGTAAGCTTCATTTCCAAATGGTGGCCCATGCAGGCGACGGAATATTACCCAGAAATAAAAAGAAATGAGCCGGGCTGGGGCTGTGTGGCTCAGTGGCAGGAAGCTCGCCTGGCATGTGTGAGGCACTGGGTTCGATTCTCAGCGCCACATATAAATAAATAAAAATAAAGGTCCTCAACAACCAGGAAAAAAACGGAAAGAAATGAGCCAACAAGACATGTAGAGACAAAGAGGAAACAAACACATATTGCTCAGGACATTCTAGAAAAATCAAAGCTGGGGGCAGTAGGGAGTTCAGTGACTGCCTAGGGTTTTCAGGGCAGAGGGTGTTTGGGGCTGGGAAATTTTCCTGTATGATGCTGTAATGATGGTGGAAAATAACTTCATACATTCATCAGAACCTACAGAGTGTGCAACAGAGAATGAATGCTAATGTCAACTACAGACTCTACTAAAAAATGTATGACAATTAGCCAGGCACAGTGGAGCACGCCTGTAATCCCAGCGGCTCAGGAGGCTGAGGCAGGAGGATCACAAGTTTGAGGTCAGCCTCAGCAATGTAGTGAGACTACGTCTCAAAATAAAAAGTAAAAAGACCAAACAAAATTCACACGCAGCACACCTTTCACTGTGTCTCTGTTAACGGCATTTTCTTATTTTCTTCATTCAGATGTCAGCTACCTACCTGTCTAGCTGATTCCTAGAGATGGAAACCACTCGCCTTCAAACGGACTCACATGCAAACCTTCCAGAGCCCACACCCCAACACCTCTGTTATCAGGCTCACACTGGACCATGGTCCACCGGTCCCCCATCACCCCAGGGCCATGAACAGACCTCCGGAAGCCCGCCACACCCGAAGCCCACTAAAACTACTCAGGCTGGCCAGCTAGGCTTCTCACCTGGCCTCTGCTGTTTCTCCCTTCCCATGGAAACAGTTAAGACCCCCACCCGGCCGCCCCTGCTCTCGCCCTCTGCCTGCCCTCCCTGCATGGGCCTGTGTGGTAAGGCCTGGCCACCTCTTGAGCCTCAGCAAGGGCGTCCCCCTCCGTCTGTTGGCCTCCTCACACCTGCATAAGAATCAGACATGCGTGGTAAGCAGGGCCAACCCAGGGCCCAGCACGGGGCGCGGCACTGGGCAGCTTGTCCACCTCGGGTTGTTTTCAGGGCCACAGCAAGAGAAGCAAAGAGAAGTGGGTTCACCACAGACTCAGCCAGATCCGTGCCCTCTGCCTTCCTAGACCACAGGACGGGGGACGAGCCCCTCTCCTTTGTTCCCTGGTGAGTAAACTGAGGCCCAGACAGGGGACACTTTGCCCAAGGCGTCAGGCCAGCGAGTGGAAGCCACAGAAGCCAGCACAGGAGCCCCGCTGAGTCCCATGCCCCACCTCCCAGCTGGGCAGAGGGGGTGCAGCCACCCACAGCCACCCATTTTCACCCAAGCTCCCCGAGGCCCGGCCCAGGCCAGGCAGGTCACCTTCCTGCCTGCTCCTCAAGGCTGGGGCTCTCCTTATGGGGTCCTCTAAGCGGGTGAAGAGGCGGTGAAGTTATCAAGAAGTGCTCAGACCGGCAGCGGGAGAAATAAATAAATAACCGCTTAAGTAAACAGCAAGATTGGCAGGAACCATTTTTCGAAAGAAAAGCGCTGAGGGAAAGGCTGTCGAGCGACGGAAGGAAGGAGTAATAAATTCCATGTCACTCTGAAGACGGCGGCTCTCCAAGGCCCTCTGAGCCAATGACCGTGATAAGCTCCGAGGGCCCGGGAGGGACACCCACTCATCTCGCTGCCTCCACAGGTCACATCAAGATAGATGGTGCTGGCCCTGGACCTGGTGGCTTCTCTTCTCCCCATGGGCACATGTCCCAGGTCCCCAGCTGAGCCCTGTTACCTGTACCCACTTAACTCGGCCCCAACTGGCAGGCGTTTAGAGCGGCCTGTGTCTGGGTGGTGGCAGGGGCCCTGCTCCCAGCACAGTGACACCCAGAGGAATGAGCTTCCCCCAGTGTCCTGGGAAGAAGGAGAAAGTGGCCCATGAAAGGGACTCCCCTGCCACGTCCCTCCCAGCAGCTTGGTGGTGCGCCCTTGCCCCACCCCCTGCTCTTCCAACTTAGAGTGAAGGGTGATGTCTCCTCGAGATCCAGGGGACCCTGTCTACTCTGCAGAGGCCCCGGAATCTGGAAAGCTCTGCAGAACAAGTGCAAGGTGGGAACTCAAATGCGAATTCCCAGGCCCAGCCTGGGGCAGGAGGCTGGCGGGCAGGTCCCAACACCACAGGACAAGCCATCCCAACTCTCTCATTCCCCACCTTGAGGCTGACCTGCTGCGTGAACCCAGCCCCTCCGCCCTCCTCAGCACAGGTCTGCGCCCTGTAACGTAGGGGGTTCTAGTTCTGGCCAGCCCTGCCGGGTGAGGGTACAGGGAAATCACACTCACAGGCCGCCAGCCCTGAACGAATGCAAGATCGGATGCGGCTTCTCACGCACAACCATTCCTGTGTGGGCCTAGGGCCGGCCCTGCCCAGCAAATGCATGCAGCCCTGACCATGTGCTGGCAGCGGGACTCCCAGCCTCCCCCACCACACTGCAGGCTGAGCCCTCCCTTGTCTCCCCACTTCTGAGCCCCCTGCTGCAGCTGAGGGGGTCAAGATGATCCCAGCCGACCTCTGCTGAATGTGCCGCACACACCAGCACCTTACATTCCCCCAGTAACCCCGAGCTTCGGAGGAGAAAACTGAGGTTCAGAGAAGATGAGAAATAGGCCACAGTCAGGGTGAGCAAGTGGCAGGGCTGGGTGTCACCCTCATGTGTGCCTGGGGGCCACCGTGCCAGCTCTTAGGCATTTGCTCTCCACCTTTGTGATTTCCGTCAGAGCCACATCCCGTTCGGACAATTACATATGTGTGATACTGTTCAGAGGTGTATCACGTACAGTCGTTGATTCAGTGATCGTGTACCCAGGACCTGACATCATGCAGGCACCATCGGAGGGCCTGGAGATTCAGAGTAAACCAGACAGAGACGCCTGCCCGCGGGAGGCCAGCCCTCTGGACAGTGTCGTCTGTTTTCTAAATAGGTTTGCATCTGCCCGTTTCCTAAAGTAACATGAATTCTTTTGTCTTTTTTTCCCTTCTCTTCCTTTTTGGTACTGGGGATTGAACCCCTGAGCCACATCAAAAGCCTTTTTTTTTTTTAATTGTTTTGTTTTAGACAGGATCTCACTCAATTGCTGGGGCTGTTCTCAAACTTGCGATGCCTCCGCCTCCTGAGTTGCTGGGATCACCAGCACGCACCACCATGTCTGGCTACAGTAACGCTTATTTTTAAAAAAATATTGTGCTGCTCCTACAGATGAAAATCCAGCATGGACTTTGTGGGGCCGTTAGAAATCAAGAGTTCTGCAAACTTCTTCTGAACGCCCTCTCCAATGAAGGTCTGAATCCTGACGAGCTCTTGCTTGATTAGAACAGGAGAGATCCATTCCCCAAAAATGTAAGCATAGGATCACCATATGACCCAGAAATTCCGCTTCTAAGTATGTAGCCCATAGAATTGAAATAGACGTTCAGACACATTCTTGCACACTGACATTCATGGGGGCACAATCCTTAATTGCCAAAAGATAGTAACAGCCCAAATGTCCATCAGGGGATAGACAGATGAACAGAACGTGGTTTCCATGGAATATAATTCAGCCATGAAAAGGTGAGAGGCACGACTCATGCTGTGGCATGGATGAACCCAAGGTATGTGGTGACAGAGACCTGGCACCCAGGTCACACATACAATTCCTGTGACATGTACTCTATGAAACGTCCAGAGTAGGAAAATCCAGAGACGAAGGTGAGCTTGGACCACCAGGCCCTGGAGGATGGGGTGTCTCAGCCCCAGTGAGCGGTGACAGCCGCACAGTGCTGTGGTTACAGCTGCAGGAGAGTACACCCGAAAACGGTTCGTGGAGGATTTTATGTTGAGAGAATTTTATCTCAATTTCTTTTTAGAAGGGAGATTTCCAATATCAGAAAGATATTGAAGACATACCTTGGCCAAACGAGATCTTCTCCTTAATGGAATAAAAAGGAATGGAGAAAACTGCGTTTTTCCTTCTGATTCCCAGACCCTTTTGCCTGCAGTCTCTCCTTGGGCCCTTGAAATGACCTTGGGCTGTGGAAGAGAAGGTGGCGGCGTCTGCTGGCGCTGTGCTAGCAGACTCCTCCCGATTGTGCCGCTTGAACACAGAGACGTGATTTCCCGTGGTTTAGGGGCTGGGGGGCAGGATGGAGGTGTCAACGGGGCTGATTTCTCAGGGGCCTCTCCGTCGGCCAGCAGAGCCGCCTCCCTGTCTGTCCTCAGCGGCCTTTCCTCTGGGAGCGTTCCCAGTGGCTCTCTGAGGGCCTAGATTTCTCGTGTAAGGACACCCTCAAAGTGGATTAGGGTCCACCCAAGCAGCCTTGTTCTAACCCGATCACGTACCCCAAGGTCCTGCCTCCAAACAGTTACGTTCTGATTAGGACTTCAGCAGAGGAATTTGGTGGCAGGGGACACAAGCCAGCATATAAGTGACCAGTCAGTTCATTGATGAGGAAAAGCAGAGATGGCCACTCAGGTCACAGAGCTGGTGGGAGCAGAGTGGGAGAGAGCTCTGATGGCCCATCTCTTCCTGGCTGCCTGCTGTGTCCAGTGAAGTGGCCTTTCGGTGTCCCTGGAAAGGCCCTCGTGGGAGCAACCAGCCCCACGGCACACGAGGTCTCGGGCCACCATGGAGACCACGTGGGTCCCAGCTCCCTGGCCATTGCCATCGCCACCTTGTCCTCTGCTCCCTCCCACGACCTCCAAGACGTCAGCAAGGCTCCGCTCTGGCCTCTGGGGGGGGATGTGTGTGATTAACTAATGAAACCAAACGCCCCTGTGTCCACCGCCTGGGGAGCAGCAGTTTGTTTCCCTGACCTGGTACCTGGAGACCAGTGGGATCCAGAGCTGGCTTCGTTTGACATGCACCTTCCTCCTCCAGGCACCAAAGAGATCGATTTTTGTAGAGTAAACAGACTTCAAAATGGGATGCCGTCTCTGAAAGGCTGCGTCTGATTTGGCAGTGCCTGCTCGGCCTAGCCATCATCGTCCTGTGCGGATGAGAGATCGGAGATAGCGGGGGAGGAGGGGCACGGATGCTCCCGGAAGCGGCACGCTGGCTGGCTGTGTTCCTGCAACAGGAGCAGAGACCGGGACCAAGCGGGCCTGAGCCCCGCACACAGCCTGAGACTTCTCCCTGATGCTCCCACAGCGGTGACTGCAGGGGGACCTTGTCCCCAGGGACACGCCCAGGAGCCCTGGCTCCACGTCAGACGTGTCCAAGGACATGCCGGCTACATCCCGGGATGTTTCAGAGGGCATCCCCTGGAAAGGTGAGTGGCTCCCCGACACGCAGTCCCCATCCTCCACAAATGGTACCTCCACACTGCTCAACCAGAAGCCTGGGGGGCCCTTTTGGGTCTCCTGAGGGGTTTCCATAGCTCCTGAGAGCTGGTGGAAATCCCTCATTCCAACAGCAGCCTGTTCTCCTTCTCCAGGGGCCTCTCCCGGCCCTGCTCTCCAGCCACAGGCTCTGCAGAGCTTGGCCCTCCTGCCCTCCCCAGCCTCTACAGGCAGCTCCACTGGCCTTCAGTCTTGAACACATTACCCCAAACACCCGCCCAGGTCCTCCCAGCCAACTCCTCCTCCTCAGGGCCCAACCTCCAGGAGGATGGGGGCAGTCTTGCCCTCCCTGTGTATCCCCAGCTCCAAGCACAGTCAATAAAAGCCAGATGAGTGAATCTATGAAAAACTTGCCTCCTTAGAGTTTGGCCAGTCCCAGGCCCAATTTATAGAACATCAGCAGAGTCCCCAAAATCTCACTGGCTCCTGGCCAGGTAGCCCTCCCCCGCCACACTGAAGGGCATCACTTCAGGTACCTGGCTGACCCTTTGGTCATGTACCTGGTGGATCCGGGAAAGGACTACAAATGTTGTCAGAAGAGGGACAGAGACCCTGCCCCGCTGCCACCCCCTCTGTCCTTGGACGTAAATACCACTTGGAGGCTCATGGCCTCCGGTGCACGGATGGCCCCATTTCCTGGGATTTCCCAGAGCATAGAGGACCCTCTGGAAAGGGGACTCACCTTTCTCTGTATCACTCTTCAAATGTGTCTTTAGGAGACTAGAGGGAGGGGCTGGTCACAGCCCTTAAAAAGCAGGTTAGGGCAAACAGCTCTGGGGAGTTGGTCCACAGAGCCCAAGTCGTCTGGGTAAGCCAATGTCGGGACCTGGGCACTGCGGCCCTCAAGGCCAAGGGCAGCTTTGCTCTGGAGCATGGTGGCCAACACACACCTACAGGAATAGACTTGAGGCCTCATTTGTAGACACCAGAAATTTAAAAAACACAACTTCTGTACAGACCCATCAGCTGACTGCTGCCCTCCCCAGGGCAGAGAGGAGTCTGACCTGTGGCCTACGTAGGCTTCATGCCGCAGGACAACACACAGAGTGGACAGCACGACCAGCAGTGCCTCAGTGGGTCTCTGTCCATCTCTCCCGGGCAAGTCAAGGCCTGCAAGGGACCCTGTACTTCCTGCCCCTTCCTGTGATTTCTCTGCCCTTTGCCTCCCCCTGAAGAGTGCAGGCTCCTGAAGGCGGGAGTCACATGCTCCTTGTGCCACTTGTCCCTCACACTTAGCTCGGTGCCAGGCACAGGTGGATGAGGCACAGCATGGCTGAATACATGATGGTGCTCGTCCTCCACCGGAGGGTGGTGCAGCTCTGGGGACTGGGCCAGCAAGCCCGTCTCCACTGCGGCCCTGGATCAGCCCTGGCCCTGGGGACAAGGCCAAGGCTGGGGCCTGCACTGTAGGCCAGACAAGTTCAGGAAGTCCTGGGAAATTTGTTGGGCCACAAGTACCAACCTCAGGTCCCCAGGCCTGCTTATCAAGCTCCAGCCGAAGGGTGAGGAGGGAGCGGGTGCAGCTGCTCCTACTAAAATCCCCCAAGTTGGAACTTGAAGCTTATACATGCGTAGGGGCCTTAAGGAAGAGAAGCGTAAAAAAAGAGAGAGGGAGCCTTAATAGTCTTATTTTTACAAATTTTATAACACAACAGGTACAGGGCACATTGCGCACACCTGAAACCCCAGCAACCTGAGAGGCTGAGGAAGGATGGAGGCCATCCTCGCAACTTAGGGAGACTCTGTCTCAAAATAAAGCACAAAAAGGGCTGGAGTGTGGCTCCGTGGTAAAGCACCCCCAGGTCCAGCACCAGAAAAAGAAACAAAACCACATACCAGGTGAGCCCCTGCTGGATGCCTCCAGGCAGAGAGGGCTTACAGCCCAAGTTCCTTTAGGTCGCAGGAGACCCACCCTGGGTCCTGCAGAGAGAGGCCTTCTCTCTGCTCTGTGCATGCTTAAAATTTCCCACAACTATACGTTTATTTTTTTAAAATTACCAGCATCGTATTTCTATAAACCTCATTCTCAATTGTTCCTATTTTTGTTTATATTCTGTAAATATGCTTTACTTAAATAAAGCAGTCAGGCAAACATGCAACGGAAATGGCTTTACAGCAGAAATGACTGACTGTGTGCAATCGTTTGCTACCCTGAGTAGGGTCTGGCCAGGCGGCCAGGTTATCTGACCCATGGCTCTGCTCAAGAGCAGGCACAGTGCCCAGAGAATCGCCAGGCTCTGGACCCTCCCCATCCCCACAGAGGGCAGGAGCCCACAGATCCAGAGCCATCCCCCACCCCCTCTCCTTTCCCCCCCAGGCCTCAGCAGCGAAGCCACATCCTCTTACATAATGAGGGGTTGAGACATGCTTCTCGGGGACCCAGCTCAGCCCCACTGGCTGAGGACCTCCCTGTTCTTGCAGCACGCAGAGCCATGTGCAATCAGACAGACCTGGCAGAGCCCCAGCACCTCCTCTCTGTGACCTTGGGCAGGTTCCTAACTGCCCTGAACCTGTCTCCTCCTGGAGAAGTAGAACCTCCCCCAGGACCTACTGGATAATCAATGAGAAAATACCTCCCACGGAGCTGGCCTTCAGCAACCGGCTGCCTTCTCCTCCCGGTGCTTTCCTCTGCGGGGCTCCTGGTAAAGCAGAGGGCTGCTGGGGGCTGGGGTGGAATCCCATTCCCCCTTGTGGGGCACACTGGAGACCTGAGGCACCGCACACTCCCCAGGACGAGGGAGCTCAGACTGCGCGAGCAGCATGCTGGCTGGCTTGGGCCTGGCCACCCTGACCACAGGCTCCCGCTGATTCTGCCAGAAAGACCAGCCTGTGGTTAGGAAAAGCAGCCTCTATGGTTTCCAGCCGGGAGAAGCTGTCGGCCTTCCAGAGGCCTCTCCAGGCTAAGCAGGGCTGCTCCCCAGCTGTTTAACCAGCCTCTCCCGGCTTCGCCACAGACACGCCTTCCTCCACTTCTGGTTTTTTCTGAATGTCCTGCTTGAGCTTGGTCATCATCCAGGAACACCCTGGGGGGTGGGGGCTGGGCTTGGGGGGAAGTCTGGGGGACAAAGGTAGGGACCTGCAAGGAGAAATGAGTTGTGGGGAAGGACCATAAATTCTTCTCTGGGTGAGCAGAGTAAGAGGCTTTTTTTTTTTTTTTTTTTGGTACTGGGGATTAAACTAGCCACATCCCCAGCCCTTTTTTATTTTTATTTTGAGACAGGGTCTCACTAAGTTGCTTAGGGCCTTGCTAAGTTGCTGAGGTTGGCTTTGAACTTGCGATCCTCGTGCCTCAGCCTCCTGAGCCTCTGGGATCACAGGCGTGCACCACCAGGCCCAGCTGGGAATCCTTGAGTCTGCAGCAATGTCTGGGGGAGAGTTGGAGGCCCAGGGCCACTCTCAGGGTGGGCCACAGGGCAGACTCGGGCATAGGTGAGGCACCAGTGACACCACACTGGGTACATCTTTTAGGAGACCTCTGGGTGAAACAAAGAAAAAGGTCATCAGCAAGGTCTGGAAGGAAAGGAAGGGGAGGAAAAACAGGAGAGGAGGCTGTGGGCTGTCTGGCCAGGGGGAGGGACTCAGCGAGGGGCGGGGCAGCCCAGCCTCACAGTCATCTGTTCAAATGAGGTTGGTCCACTGGAGTTGGAACCAAAGGAGTCCTCCTCAGACAGCCAGCAGCACAGCAGGGGCCCTGTGGTGCCCTGTGGGTCTGGGCTTAAGGAGACAGGCAGCTTCCACTTCTTCTTTCTTGCAATGACCTCTTTGGGGCCCTTCTCCTCGGACCAAGACCCCATGCCATGAGCTTCCAGCCTGGGAGGTGCAAAGCTCCTCTCCCCTCCCACCCCAGCCACCGCAGTCTGCAGCCCTGGCTGAGCAGCCGGCCCGGTGTCCAATGCCTGCACGTCTGGGATTCTGATCTTGCCAAGTGTATACAAGATGGCAGCCCCAGCCAGAAGACCCGGGCAGCTGAGCCCAGGCAACCTAGAATCACAAGACAATAAAATGGTCGTTTTTAAACTAAAAAAACAAACAAAAACGTGTTGTCAGAGGCTTTGCCATGGATCGGTGAGTGTCTTAGTCCAATCTGTATAGCTGTAACAAAATACTCGAGGCTGGCACAGGATTAAGAAAAGATGTTCATTTGGCTCACAGTTTTGGAAGTCCAAGAGCAGAGCATCAACGTGGATCGGATTTTCAGCAGAAAGCATCCGGGGCGGGAGATCACACAGTAAGAGGAGGAGCAAGATGACAGTCAAGAAAATTGAACTCACTTTATAACAAATCTGGGTAACCAATCCAGTCCCAGGAGATCTAACTCCCTCACAAAACTTGGGCCTTAATCCCTCCCTAGGGTGGTGTCCACAGTGACCTAATCACCTCTTCAAGGTCCTCTCAACATCTTGGGGACCAAGCCTCCAGCACAGGAACCTTTCAGGGCAAACCATGTCCAAAGCATAGCACCACAGCAGTGGGGTGGAGCCCAACCCAGAGGGACAAGATGGCAACAGGTGTGTGTGTGTGCGTGTGTGTGTGTGTGTGTGTGTGTGTGGCTCAGAAGCTGTTTGTTGAGCAGGAACTTGCCCTGGAAGGAAGAGAAGCACAGGACTACATTCTGCTCCACTATGTAAGAAGTCGCTTCTTGGCCAGGAGCCAGGCAGAGAGTCAGCCCGGAAAGGCCCACCCACAGCCTTCACAGTTGGATCAACCCGAGCTGTGGGCCAGGCCACCGAGCAGCCTGGCAGAGCCTTGGACAGCGAGCAGCAGGCTTGGGCCCCTGTCTCAGGGCTGCCACCCCAAATCCGGAGCCTCTGTTTTCTCCCCTCTAACGTGGGCCTGAAGGATACCTAACCTGATGGTTCTCAGAGGCCGTTGCTGGAAAGAAAGAAAATGCAGACTGTAAAAACAACTCGGGGAAGCTGACTATGGAACTCCTATCATTACCACTCAAAGGAAGGAGGAGACGGAGGCACAACTGCCCCCTGGCAGCTCTCCAGATCAAACATCCCTACCTTTCAGATTCTCAGACTAGGTGCTCAACTGGCAGTCTATGAAAATCTTCTGAAGTTAGAAAATCTCCGAAATCTGAAACACTCCCAGTGCCAAGCATCTGGACCTGCACAACGTGTTCATATATTAAAAAAAAAAAAAAAAAAAAAAGCTTGGGGGCCTAGTGGCCTTCTACGAAGCCCCTGCCTCTTATAGGCCCCACCACCTCTTCATACCAGTACCTTGGGGACCAAGTCTCAGCGTGTGAATCTCCGAGGAAGCCATATGCCAACCGTGGCGCCCCAACCCTGGGAGGTGTGGTGGGTGGAGTCTGCCCACTGTGCTGCCATCTCTGCAGCAAACTCCAGCCAGGTTCAGTCTGTGCATCGCCCAGAGGGGCTGCCCAGCTCGATCCCTTTGTGGGGCCAAAGCACAAGCCAAAAAAAGGGCCACTTTCACAGACCTTGCCAGAGTTGTCGTACCCCCTCCGATGGCCACGATCCCATGTCCCGCCTCCAACATCTGGAACGGAGGAAGGAACACCCGGGAGGGAGGGAGCCTGGAAACGGCAGAAAGTGAAAGAAGAAAAAGAAAGGAAGAGAAGTCTTCAGCACCTGGTTGCCCTGAGCTCTGTTCTGCTGCTGCTTCCTGCCCGGGGCTCTGAGTGACCCCAGGAGAGAGGACCAGAGAGGGGTGAGATGCACAAAGGGGGAAATAAACAAAAGTCGCAGGCACATTAGAGAGGTGCAAAGGCCCAGCGATGAGGGCCAGTGGCTGAGGGGAGGACGGCTGAGGGGACTTCCAGTGGTTTCCAGCCTTCACGGTTCTCGCCCAAACAGTTCTCCTTCCACTCACCTTGTGTCACAAGCCGAGGAGAAATGAAAAGTGTGACAGATACGCTGATCTGGAGAGAGAGACAGAGAGGGAGAGGGAGAGGGCAGGGAGAGGGAGGGAGGAGACAGGGCCTCCCTCTAGGACCAGGGACCAGGTCCTGCCTGGGCTCTGAGGGCATTCTGCGGGCACTCGGGATGGCCCTGACCAAATCCTAATTTAGAAAAACCCGTAGATCAAATGTGTCCCAGGTTTAGAGGTGCAGGTGGCCGGGCTGCTGCCAGGGAGGGTCGGGTCTTGCACCGGGATCGTGTATGAGTGCAGAGCCCCAAGCCCGTGAGACCAGGGTCTGCAGGCCCCTATAGTCAAGTCGGACCCCTCGAGAAGGTCCAGCCTTTCTCCTCAGACTTGGATCTGAGGCTCGTGGCCGAAGCCTCTCATGCCCATGTCCTTATCTCTTTTTTAAAAAATTTTATTTATTTATTTTTAATGATTTTATTTATTTATTTTGCATTACAATTCTTAATACACCCTTATACCATGATTTATCATATCTCTGATTGTATATAAGGTATGTTGACACCAAATCCACATCTTCATACATGTATTTTGTATAGTGATGAGGGTCTCCTTCCCTCTTCCACGCTATTCCCCTTCTCCCTCCCTTTCCCTCTCCCCCAGGAGACTGCAGCCACCCTCCATCTGTTGATTTTTTTTCATTCAACAAGAAATTATTGAGTAAGTACCAACAGGTGCCAGGCACAGGCCAGAGGCCAGGTAGGGGCAGAGGGGCAGCCCGGGGCGGCAGGGCCGGCCAGATGCCTGTTGCTCACCTCCCCTGCTGCCCTGACTCAGCCCCCAGGAGGGGTGACGGGAAAGCCCCCTCCGCGTCCTCCCCTTCTTCTCTGCTCCCCTCCGCTCGCAGCAGCAGGCGCTGGGGAATCCCAGGCGTCCCTCGCCCTCTCTTCCCTCTTTCTCTCTCTCTCTCTTTTCATCTTCTCTTTCAAAATGCTCTTAATAGTGGGAAAGTTGGCATGAAAGGAGGGAAAATGAGGCTCAGAAGGAACGGGTCTGCCGGGCAGCAATTTGTTCACGTGAGGTTCACTGCTGAAGGGTCCTGAGGGCCTCGTGCCACCCGCGGGCAGCAGGGCGCAGCTGGAGGCTGGGAGATGAGCCTCCCGCTTCCCTCCTGAACACAGAGGGGGGAGATGGTGGGGGTCTGGCCTCACCGCAGCAGTGAGGTCAGGGCCGTAGGAGGCCAGGTAGGTGCCAGGCCTCTGCTGGCCTCTGTTGGAGCCATGCTAGAGACAGGGACAATGGATTGTCTCCTCTGCCTTGAAGGTGAGAACTTGAGGTCCCAGGTGGAGGGGAAGAGGCCTGGACTCGGGCGTGGCGTCCCAGGAGGGTAGGTTCCAGGCCTGGTCACCCCAGGAACTCAGGCCAGCACTGACTCCTCCCGCCCACGGGGACACAGGCTCTACAGAAGAGCCCGCAGAGGCCAGCTAAGGACTCCCCAGCACCCCAGCTAGGCTGGGTGCTTCAGAAAGCTCTAACAGGCCTCCATCCATGCCCCTCCCCTATCCATCTTGAACTGACCTTCCTGGCCACCTCCCTCTACCCACAGGACCATCTCTGAGAAGGATCGAGCTGGAGAACCCAGGCCCCTTCCCAGGAGAGAAATGGTTCCTTGGCTGCCCACCGCCAAGGCAAAGTGTCTGGGTCAAGTGCCCTTGAGGAGAGGGGGCTGCTGGCAGTTGTGTCCCTGGGAGACAGAGGGGAGCAATGCCTGCAAGCGTCGAGTCTCCGTGAGCGGCTGGACGGCCAGTGGTTGGACTGCGGTCCTGGAGCCTGCCTGAGTGCAGATCAGATCAAACCTGCTTGCTGCTCCTTAGCTGTGTGGCCAGGGCTCACCTGACATGGCCGGGGTAGTGGTAGACTGTCTCTGAATCACTGCATCAGATTCCACCAGGAACACGCCTGGAGCCATGCGGGGCACACAGCAGAGACGTGTGTCCCCTGGTCAGCATTGTTACTCAGCCAGGCCGTCCCCCTGGTGCCACAACCACTCGGACTCCACTGACAGGGTGCAGTGATGGCCCAGCCAGACCTGCCAGGTGCCTGTAACTCCACCCTGGCCTCCTCCCTGTGGCAGAGGCGGAGCTGGGCTGACAGGCCAAAGCTGCTAGATGGGCAGGGCTGCTGCCTCCTGCGCCAACCCCACACGGTGCGACTCCAGGGGCGCCATTGCATGCCAATTTGCACGGTGCCCAGGGTCAAGGGGTAAGCCCTGTAGAGCAGGTCAGGGCTCATCTGAGGGGCCACTGTCCTCCAAATTCTGTTTACGGGACCCAAAGAAGAGAGAGGCTGAGGCCAGAGGAAGAGCACCTGGGAGCCCATTTGGGCACCAGCAGGACATGGCTTTCCCTTCTCCTGGAGCAGGAGGCCTCGTTCTGTCTTGGAGACTGAAGAGACCAGAGGAGGTGGCCTCTTGCACCCCTCCCCTCAAGCCACCTCACACACACACACACACACACACACACACACACACACACNAAGGGTGGCTCCCAGGTGGAGAGGGCCAGGGAGAGGGCAGCCACTGGGAGACTGAGGCAGAGGTGTATGCCGCTGTGTGTGGGTGTGAACGAGCAGGTGTTCATGTGTACAAGTCTGCTGTGATGCAGGCATGTAAGCGTGTGTGCAAATGCCCCTGTGCAGGTGTTCAGGTTGAATGGTGTGTGGTATGCAGATGTGCAGGTGTGCTGCGAAAGTGTGCATGTGTCTGCAGAGGCAGGCAGGCCAACGTGCACAGGTGTGCAAATGTGTGTGGATGCATGGTGTGTAGGGACACCTGTGTCTGCCAACACACACGTGCTCAACCGTGCTTGGGTGTGCGGGCATACATGTGCAGGGCACCTGGGCAGAGCGGGAGGAGGAGGGAGAAGGGCAGAACACCCACACAGCACTGGCAGGCGGGAGGCACCGGCAGGCAGGAGTGGCTCAGCAGGCAGGCAGGGCCAGGTGCCTCCCCTCTGATCACACCCCAGGGATGGCTGCCCCTTGAAGGGTGCCATGCTGCAGGGCTCCTAATGGGAGCCAAGGGTGGCACCCTCTCAAGGTCACCACTCCTGAAGGCCGGGTTCTCACCCAGGAACAAGGGGATTTCCTGACAGCTTCTTGGGGCGGGTGGTGGGGGATGACGTAAGCTGTTTTCCAATGTTCAGCTAAAGAACTTTCCAGGCCTCTGTGTATCTAAATGCATAGGCCTCTGGGGACAAGCAGAGTTGGCTCATTTCCACCTAGTGTCTCGGAACAGTCCAGACTAGCGCTCCCTTTGGATTTCTAGGGCACAAGAAGCAGAGCCCTGCAGGACTGGCAAGACTAGATTCCTTTTCAGACCAGATGCCACTGGGTGGCATCTGTGGCGCTGTCACAGCTGGGACTGGAGCCAAGTCTGCAGGAGCGACAGACCCCACAGCACCAACCACACCACAGCCTGGACCACGCCAAGGCCTGGGCTCTCTGGGGTCTGCATGCTGAGCCCAAAGTGGCCTGGACCTGTCCTGGAGTAAACAGAGAGCCCTGTGCTGGTCCCTGCAGCCACGGAGAAGCCCTCACCCAGGAAGGACTGGGAGGCAGGTCAGCTGTGCCCTGGCCCCTCCAAGGGGTCCCTGCACGGCCCCCAGGCATCCTCTCTGCATGGCCATCCTCAAGGTCAAGCAGCTCTCCTTGGGAGTCTCCAGAGACAGGCAGCTAGCCATGCCCTGGAGACGACCACTGTACTCCAGGGCCCCCAGATTTGGTTCAGGAATTACGGCTTGCAGGGAGGAGGGTCTGTCCTGGAGCCAGCCCCCACGGTCAGGGCCAGGGTCGCCCCCTCCTCTATCCAGCCACAGCCATATGAGCCTTGCCGCCTCATCTGTTGGGAGGGCAGTGAGGACCAATCTGTCCCCGTGCCCAGGACCTAGCCCCTCCCGATCTGCACCCCAGGACAAGCTCACCCGCTCCCATGGCTTTCTCCTCAAGAGCTTCTGCCTTCAACCTCTGTCCCTCTCCCTGTCTCTCTCTGTCTCCCCAACACACGCACGTCCTGGCTCCCCGGCCACCCTGCTCACCTACCCGGCTGCTGCATCCTTCGGGACGCCACATAGACATCCCTCTCTCAGAGGCTTTTTCTGCCCCCAATCCTGGGACAGGTGCCCCAAGTTTCCCCCTCTTCACGTCAATCCTGCTGGGCTGGCATTGCCTGCTTCCCTGGACAGAACACCACTTGGGAGCAAGACCATTGGATGCCCTGTGCCTGGCGCATGGTAGATGCCCAGGAAATAAATGTGAAATGAACCAACTTTCCCAGCAGAGAGCAAACGCCCAACCCCCAGGGTTAGGGACTGATGAAGAGCCAACCGGAAGTATAGCAGTATCTTCGAAGGGCTGCTGGGGAGAAGGCCCATCCCGCAGCCACCCCATCCCCCAGCCCCGCAGCCCCTCCCCCCAGCCCCTGCCATCCGCAGCCAGCCAAGCTCACACTCCAAGACAGAGCTGGAGGCTGGCGGCTCTGCCATCATCTGATGCAGGCTCGTCAGCCGTTTCCATGGAGACCAGCCAGCAGTCAGCTCCGTGCCCTCCTGCTGCAGGGGCCGGGCAGAGCAAAGGTAGAGCCAGCTGCACCCAGAGAGAAGCCACCGAGAGAGGGGAAGCATGAGTCCCTGTACCCAGACAGGTCTGTGGGGGCCAGTCCCCACCCACTCCTTCTCTTTCCTGTAGATGGGTGACCTCAGGCAAGTCACTTTACCTCCCTGAGCCTCCTGGAGGGAATGCAGACGAGGCTGCCAACCTCACAGTTGCACAGGGATGAATTGAGCCTGTTAGGGCACGAGACTGTCACCATGTCATCCCAGTGTGTTAAGCTCTGCTCTGCGCTAGTTTTCTGGGACTGTCATGAGGGTTTCTGTCCACAGCCCTTGTGTCCAATTCCCCCACCCCACCCCTAACTAAGGCGGGGCTGGAGGAAGGAAGAGAGGCTCTGTCCCAAAATAGCACAAAAAGATATTGTGTGACATCTGAAAACAAAGGACACCTACAGGGCTGCTGCTAACCAAACATTGAAGGTGGCCTGGCTCTGAGGGTCACTACCTTGCTGCCCTGGGTGCCACCCTGCCCGCTTCCTGTAATGAGCTAATCTCTAAGGGTGGCAGCCCTGCTCCTGAAGGACTTTAGGTGGCATTTCACTGGAAGAGCAGCCTTCGAGTCTCAGGGAGGTTGGGGGAGGGAGGACATCCTGGCTACTGGTTGCCTTAAACAGCCACTTTTCTGGGTACCGGGGGAGGACAGGTCAAGGTGCTGCGGCCAGCCCTGAGCATGAGAAAGCTGCTCTCCAGCTCTCCACAGTCACATGAATCCTGGTGTGGCGTTGATCACCCGTGTTTCAGGAAAGCCAGGGCTACCTCCTTCCCCCAAATGTCACCTCCGTCCAGCTCCTGGGCAGGGGGAGCTCAGCTGTGTTCCCAATGGGAGGACCTGCAACCCGTGCACTGGTCAGCTGTTGCTGCAACCATGCTGCATAACAAGCCATCCCAGAAGTCTCCGGGGCTTGGACAACAAAGCCGACTTGTTTTTCTTATTCCTGGGTCCAGGTCAGCAGGGGCCCTGCTCCAGGTGCATTTGCAGGTGGCATGGTCACACTCAGCATCAGCAGGGCCTGAGAAGGTCTGCATCCACTCCGGGGGTGGGGGTGGGGCTGCAAAGCCACCTGGCAAAGGACACAGATGTGAAAATCTATTCCAGGGAGAGATGGAAAGAAGATAGGAAACAAGAACCCAATTTGCCCACAAACTATCAAATGGAAAAAATAAAAAAGAATATGTCCCTTGCAGGGTAGAATNCTCCCCCCCCCCCGCCATCCCCACTTCCCCCTACCCGAGGGCTGCTGTCGGTGTCAGATGAGAGAGTGCCGGGGACAGTGACCTGAGTCGGGGACCCCCTTTGTGAGGGTGTTGCTCTCGGGGAGAGGACATTCTTGCCAGCCCAGCGTGTTTTCAGAAGTTGGTCAATTTTCCAGTTTCCTTTTTTCTCCTTCCAAAGCTCTGCTCACCCGAGAGGATATCGTAAACACTTGTGACGGCATCTCAATAGCCCCAGGGACATTGATCATTACTATGACTCCAAAAACAGCTGTTATTAATGTGCGACAGTGCGGGCACGACACACGTCCCTAAAACCTTTAACTGAGAAGGCTCTGATTTCCCAAGCACCCTCTCCCCTGTTGTCTCATGGGGAAGGACTTGTTCTCCCAATTAGCGTGATCTGAAAGCGGGGGTGGGGAAGGGTCAGACACTCCCCTGGGTGAAGGTGCAGGAGGCCAGCTCAGGCAGCCTCTGCTCCCCACTAGGCGGCTCCCACATGGGGAAAGCACTGCTTCCCTCTTGGGCTCCATCCCTTCCCTCCCATCACTGAGATGTAAGGTTCCCACCCCCCAGACCTGTGTCCTGCCCACCTGTTCCCCCCGCTCTGATGCAACGCCTTCTGCATCTCCCCCTGCCCCTCTGCACAGCAGCCATCCTGTCTCTGTGACAGACACAACTCCAACCCCAATCCACCAACTGCAGACAGACAAACTCCCTGCTGCCTTGGCTTAGTCCCCTCCAAAAGCAGAGTCTGGGACCAGGCTTGGGAGCAGGCACAAAGCTAAGAGTCTCTAGTGGGTCAAATTGTGTCCCCCTAAAAGACCATGCTCAAGGTCTAACCCCTCCGACCTCAGAATGGAACCTTATTTGGGAAGAGGGTTTCTGACGATGTCATCAACTTGAGATGAGGTCATGTATAGTGGGGTGGGGGACCTGATCCAATGACTGGCATTGGGAAGCTGGGCACAGGGTTGCACACCTGTAATCCCAGCTGCTCGGGAGGCTGAGGCACTCGGGTTCAAAGCCAGCATCAGCAAAATGAGGCCCTAAGCAACTCAGTGAAATTCTGTCTCTAAATAAAATATGAAAATGGGGCTGGGGATGTGGCTCAGTGGTAGAGCACTTGCCTGGCATGTGTGAGGCACTGGGTTCGATTCTCAGCACCACATAAAATCAATCAATCAATCAATAAAAGATATTGTGTCCATCTTCAACTAAAAAAAAAATTATAAAGCAGGCGGGGGTGGGGGGGTACTGGGCATGTGGCTCCGTGGTCATGTGCCCCTGGGCTCAAAGAAGAAGGAAAGGAAGAGGAAGAGGAGGAGGAAATTTAGATACAGACACACTTAGGGAGACCAGGAGGGCCAAGCCGAAGGGACGCGTCTGAGGCTGAGGAAGGCCAAGGATTGCAGTGAGCAGCAGCAACAGGGAGAGGCAGGATCATGCTCCCCAGAGCCTCAGAAGGAAGAGCCCGACCACATCTTGCTCTTGGATTCTGACCTCTAGAATAGTAAGAGAATGAGCATCTGTGGTTTTTAGCCCTCCAGTCTATGGGGATTTGTTACTGTAGCCACAGAAACCAAACACAGCGTCCACCTCCTGAGGCTACGGACACACGCGATGAGTGTTTTCAGAAGCACTGTCAAGGGGCCAGTGTGGCCAGTGGAGAAGGCAGGACTTGGAGCCAGAGCCCTGCACAGACCCCACCTCTGTCCCCTCACCTGAGGGCAGGTGCTCTGTGGGCTCCTCAGTGACCAAGCGGTGGTCTCGCCCTGCTCGGACTTCACCAATGCCACTCCTCACCCTCCAGGACAAGTCTGGCTGTCCCGATCAGATGGGCTAACCACAGGGAGGCATCTAGAAATGTCCTGTACACAGCAGGCTTCCTGATGGGGCAGCTCGGACAGCTGATGCTCTCAGACAGCTGGTGGTGCTGCGCCAGGCGACAGAGGCCACAGCCCCGGAGCACCGCCCGCCTCGTGGCCTCATGCCCACTCTCCTGCCCCTCTTCCCCGCGAGACCCTCTCATTCCTGGGCAAGGGTCTTGTCACTCCCTCTTGACACCTGCTGCCTCTTCACTGTCACTCTGTCCTAAGAGCCCCTTCATCTACCCCACTGTTCATTCAACAAACCCACTCTGAGGCCCCAGGCTGTGCCTGACACTGTGCCACAACAGAGCCCCCAAATGACAAGATGCTGTCCTTGACTGCACCAAGTTTGCCCAGCACCCCTCCAAGGGACACACGGGCCTCAGACTGAGGTGAGAGGCTCGAGCCCTCATCATGTCCCCAGCCCCACCTCCTTCCTGCCACCTCCCAGGGATCCCTGTGCACCTAGGTCCCTCCGACTGGGGTCCCCATGGACCAAAGGCAAGAGGCTACCAGAGGTCTCAAGATGCCTGGTTGAGGGCGTCTTGCTGGGGTCTTCATCTTACTCAGCAAGGGAAGGGGGCGAGCTGAGTCGGTCGACTGGTAAGCATCTAAAACACTCCCTGTTCCGCTGAGACATAGAGAAGGACGTTATGGGGCAGGATGCAGAAGTCTCGTGAGATTTAAAGACAAGCCTCATAGCTCACAAACTCCGGTCCTCTTCCCCTGCGAGGCCAGACCCACGGGTACCAGCTCTTCTCTCTTCTGCTGCAGGAACACCCCGCCAAGCAGTGTGGGAAGGTCCTGGCCCAGGCAAACATCAGTGCCCCCTGGCGACCCCAGCCTCCTCTTCGCCTGGTGAGGGCAGAGCCAAGTCAGAGCTGCGGGGGGTCCCAGAGGCAGCTGTTGGCTCTTCCTGTGGACACAGCCGTCCTTCACTCTTCTCCCTGTCCTGCCAGGACCCGGCAACTTCCTGTAGGTGCCACATAAATGCATTTAACCTTTGAAGGGCTGGGGCTGGCCCAGGAGGGAGAGCTCAAGATCCCCACCCTGAGGACAGCCCCACCTCCCCTGTAGCTCCCTGACTCCCCCCGGGTCACAGAGGTGGGGAGTTTGAAACAGGAAGGACAGGCTCACTGTGAACCTCGCCTCATGCACCAGGCTGACAGAGCACAGGCTGCCAAGAATCCAGAGGCTTCCAAGAAGGACGCAGGCCAACAGCGACATCAGTGCCAGCAAATGGGCCTATCTGGTGTGAGTTCCCAGGGGGCCACTGCCACTGTGGCCCTGATACCAGGGACCTTCCCAGCCAACCCCTGGCCATTCCCTCGCACCCACATTCCCTCCTCAGGGTCGTGTCCCAGGCGTGGCACTGGGTGCTGAGCATGGAAGGAGAAACACAGACAGTGTCTGGCCCCAGGGGAGACCCGTGGGGTGGAGGGAAGGCTACCTGCAAGAAACATCTCAGAGAGTGGAGATAAATTATGGGTTGGGCCCGAAGAGGTCGCTAAGGCAGGAATGGAGGCCCGCGGAGAGGTGACGATCAAGGTGACATCTGATCGGGGTCTTGGTGTATGAGTAGGAATTCTCCAAGCAAGCAAAGGGAACCTGAATGAACTGGCTAGAACATGGTGGCCAAGGCTGAGATCCTGGTGGCCCTGGAAGGGTTAGTCCAGGCCAGCCCCAAGCAATGGAACAGCACTAGACACTGGGCTTTGATGTGGACAAGGTGCCTCCTGCTGGCCGCCAGCTAGGGAGGGTCCCTGCCTGTTTCCACGCCCTCCTCTGGGGGCCACGGCCAAGGGCTGGGGGTGGAGAGTCAGGGCTGGCCGTCACCGCACAGCTCCCAGGGCGTCCTACTCCAGGGCTGCCCCTGGCACGTTCCAGCCCCCTGTTCTCCAGGCCCAACCATCCCTCAGGCTCCGTCTGCCTCCTGAGAGACCAGACCTGCAACCCACCGGGGGCGAAGGGAGGGCTGTCGTCTAGAAACACCCCCTGGAAACAAACCTGTTCCAAATTCCCAACACAGACTTATTCTGCTCCTAACAGCCCCTCGGTGGAGAAGGAGGAGGAGGCCAGACCTCCCAGGGAGCCGCTGGGAATTCTGGGTCCTCCGCTGTGCTCCCTGTGGTTCCCAAGCCAGGACTCTGCACACGATGGACAAGGCCTCAGGGTAGAGAAGGTGAGTCCAATAAAAGAGATTGCCACCGGATCCTGCCTGCCGCGCAAAGCCACATTGCTACAGTGAAGCAAAAGTCAGTCCCAGGATCCTGAGAAAAGGCACCTGGAGTCCTGAGCAAGACAGGGGCGCTCAGAACGTCTCAAAACCACGCCCCAAAGAGCAACGGGCTGTGAGCATGCCAACAGGTGGGACTCCAGCCCACAGCCTGCTGACCCCTTCACCCTGCTGGCTCCAGCCACAGGCCAACCCAGCCACCTGCAGAACCGAGGCTCAGGGCAGGAGTCCCCAGCAGGACTCACCTCCCAGATCCCTGCAGAGTAATCTGCCAATCTGCCGCAAGGTGCTTGAGTCTGTTAATTACACTCTCCCTCCCAAGCCGATTTCCCCTCTTTCCACACCCATTGCATGCCTCTGTGGTTGAGCACCGCCTAATGCCAGCTCTGGGTGCTGGGAATTGGGCCTGTCCGCTTGCTTATTACCAGGAAGCTTAGTTGCCAGGGATTTGTTAAATAAAATGCCCTGGTATTCCCTTCACTGGTTTTGACCTGCCTGACTACTTTCATTTGCAGCTTAGAGAAGGAAGCATGCCGTCCCCTGGTTTTCTACCGTGGTATGTGACAATGGCTTACAGATCCTAGTTAGTCCCTGCAGGGATCACCTGTTTCCATGACAATGTGCAGGTGAGCAAGCATTTTCCGCTTCCTGCCTCCTGCTTCTTGTCAGACCTCAGGGGACAGAAGGCCAGGGACTGGCGCAGTCTTAGGGGAGGGTGGGACCAGGTGGAGCCCCACCCCCTGAGCTGGGCCTCGAGGCTCTTACCTGGGCACAGAGCAGCTTGGGAACTGCAGCCAGGCAGCTGTCCTTACGGCTGGGCTGAGGCAGGTGGGCGCCCCTCCCGGGGCAGCCCTGAGCTGGTGGGCGGCTGGCTAGGAGCTGAAGGAGTCTTAGGTGATTTAGCAGCCAGTCCCCCTGAAACCTGAGAGCAAGGCCAAGAGGAAGCAGGGAAAGTAACTGGGAATAAAACAGAGGGTCGCGGGGACCAGCGGAGGGAGAGTGGGGGAGCATAGAGTGGGATAAGAGAGGGAGAGCCCTTCTGTGACAGGCAGGCAGAGCTGCAGGCCTGGGTACGCATCCCTCAAGTCACTGCAGGAAGGAGCTGTAGTACTGAGCAAGTAGGAGCTGTAGTACTGAGCAAGTAGGGACTGTAGTACTGAGCAAGTAGGGACTGTAGTACTGAGCAAGTAGGGTATAGCAAGAGAGATCCAGGCACAGCCCTCATCCAGCACGGAGCCTCTGCCCACTCAGCAGGCCAGGGACTAGGGACAGCAGGAAACCCTGGCCAAGGGCAGGGGCCAGGTCGACTCCCATTCCCATGGACCTGCTGGGGCCAGCCCAGGGCAGGAGGAAGAGAAGAGCAAGGCTGGGATGTCAGCAAGGCCTTGAGGCTGGGGACAGCTTAGGTGGCTTCTCGTGGAGGTTTTGTGAAGGTCCCTTCTCAGTCACTCCCAGCTGTAGCCCCTCTAAACTCTGGGTGTGGGGTCTGTTCTAGGGGTTCCTAGGTACACTCGCCTTTGAGAACCAGAGGTGACCAGCATGAGCCCCAGGATCATATCCCGGTTCAAGCTCTCCCTCAGGCGCTGGGTGCCAATCTGTCCTGTCCACTGAGGAAGCCAAGTGATCAAGGCCACCTCAGAGACTGCTGGGGCCACTCTGAGAAGCAATGTGCCCGTGCTTAGCACCAGGCCAGACAGTAAGTGTTCTTACTGGTGACAACTCCAGTCCTGCCACCCAGGAGGGCCGGGACAACACGGCCACCTTCTCTTTGCAATGCTAGAGCAGAACAGCCTGGAGGCTCACGGTGGCCATGATTCCAGCTCCAAGGGGCCTGCAAGAGGAAGGTGAAGGAACAACCATGATCCCGCCAACCCAGAAACTTCCAGCCCCTGGGCCACTCCAGGGCACAGGCAGGGACCAGGCTGGGGCTGGAGGGGCCAGGCTGGCCGCACTGGGTCCCACCAGAGACTTCTTTTCCTTCCCAAAGAAGAGGAAACCTCCCAGGGCCATCTTTGGGTATCCCTGCCCTCCTTCCTCACACCTTGGTTCTCCATCTCACCTTTTGGGGACAAAGGAACCAACCATTGCAGGTCCTTCCCACTGTCACTTGGGCCTGTTCAGAACCAGCAGGAAGGTAGGGCCCTGCTGGTCCATCTGGCCCACAGAGGGGAGGCGGATCAGCCACCCCAGCAGCCCACCCTCCTTGCCCCTGAGATGCCCCCTCCTCCGCAGCCCTCCACCTGCAGCTCCTAGTGGCCAAGGGGACTTAGCAGGCAGCCTGCGGACTCCCCCTTGCTCCTTGGCCCCCATGCCTGGCCCATCCTGGGTACAAGGGCAGACTTGGTTGCCTCCATTATAGATTATAGCACAAAAACACAATAAAATAAAATGAATGTTTTCTCAGCGAAAATCCATTAGATGAGTTACTGTTGTAATTTAATAATGGGGTGGAAAACGACAGCAAATTACCCAAGTATATAATTAAAGGAAATCTGTTTTAAAGTCCTTTATTGCTGGTGCATCTCGGATCTCACTCCCCCATTTGTCTCCATCCCCATCATGCCCCCCCCCCGTCCCTTTTGCTGAGTGTGAGGGGGATGGGGGCTGTGGAGTCCTCTGGGACAAAGGCTGTGCCCAGAGCTCTCCTCTTTCCAAAGCAGGACAGGGTGCCCGGCTTGGCAGGACAGGGTGCCCGGCTTGGCAGGGCAGAGTGCCCGGCTTGGCGGGGCAGGAAAATAACAATGCTGTGCCAACAGAGGCTAGATCCTTGGGAGGTGGGGGCTGACTTTAGACCAAAAAGCAGAGAAGCCAACCAAAGTGGGGAGGGGGTGATGAAGGGGAACAGGGAGGCGTCTGCCCCGAGAAATCTATTCACAAAGGACAGATGCCACTGACGCCCTGGACCACAGATTTGCTAAAAAAATAAAAAGAAAAGAAAAATCATCTACTTAAAAATGGTGTTGTGGTTAGGGGTGAGAGAAAGCTAAGGCTCAGAGAGGTTCGGAGCACACCAAGGGCAACCCAGCAAGAAGTGGCAGAGCTGGGATTTCACCTCAAGCACTTGGCACAGGGCCCGGTACTTCCCCAGAGTAATGGGATTCCTCTCTGCGGGAGGCCACAGACTGGCTGCGATGAGCCACGTCAGTCACTGCTGGGTTCAAAGGATGAAGGAGCAGAGGCTCACGCCTGAGATCCCAGCCAGCGGGGAGGCTGAGCCAGGAGGATCACAAGTTTGAGGCTAGACTCAGCAACTGAGCAAGGCCCAGTCTCAAAATTTAAAAAAAGGCGGGGGCGGTGGCTGGGGATGTGGCTTAGTGGCTAAGTGACCCTGGGTTCAATCCCCGGAACAAAGAAGGAAAGAAAGAGAAAGAGGAAGGAAGGAAGGAAGGAAGGAAGGAAGGAAGGAAGGAAGGAAGGAAGGAA
>NW_025999895.1:3811074-3820516 GCF_001458135.2 Marmota marmota marmota | reverse complement strand
TGTCCCAGGCGTGGCACTGGGTGCTGAGCATGGAAGGAGAAACACAGACAGTGTCTGGCCCCAGGGGAGACCCGTGGGGTGGAGGGAAGGAAGGGTGGGTTGGAAGAGCCAGCAGATGAGAAATGCACGGTCTTGCCCCACGGCTGCCTCTTCTTTCTGGAATGCGGTTCTGAGGACTGGGAGGAGCTCTACAACTGCACCATCAAACCAAGCCCGGGGTCCCTCACATACAGATTTTCTCCCCACCGTGTGCCCCCTTCAGTAAAGGGATGAACTGCCTTCATCAGAAGGCCCAGGGTATATCCCAGGGGACTCACTGAAGGCTCCCAGGCCTTGACCTTGGCCTGGCCTGCCTTAGGAAAGGGGACCCACAGTCCAGCCAGCCAGGGACAAGAGTGGCTGGCCAAGCTTGTGGCCACCTGAAGAGGTCCCAGTGAAGAAATTCCACAGTGCAGAGCCCAGCCAGCTCTTGGCCTTATGGGGACCAAGACGAGACCTCCAAGACAGCAAGGGAAGCTCCGGTGCCACTGGCAGATTGTCCAGGCAGAACTGGACCTCAGGGGATCCGTCGCCACCCGGAGCCATGGCTCCACTCCAGCCAGGTGGAGGGCCTGGCCCCTGCTCATGCAGCACAGGGCCCTGCTTCTCCAAAGGGGAGAGCGTAGGGAGCCCAGCACACTGGAGGAGAAGGCAGAAGGACAGGGAGAAGAGCAGCTTTGACAGGCTGGGCATCCATGCAAATGAGATGCAAAGTGATATGCAAATCAGAGCTTCTGTTTCCAAACCTCCAAGTGTCTGTCATCTGGTGACTGAGCCACAGAAGCCCTCCTGGCATTCTGAAGGCCACTCAGCCCTATGTACCTAGAGGACAGGAAGCTCCAATGATGGAGCAGGTGAGCAGGGCCTTGGAAAGGGCAGGGCCAGGAACACTGCTGACCCACTGCAGGATGCTGAAGCCCAATGCCAGGTTCCCTGGGGCTCGGTGGCTGCCACCTCCTCTGCAGCCCTCCTTTCCAGTTCCAAGTGGCACACCCCAAGCCCAGGGGATGCCCCAACACTCGGTGACTGCAGGGACACCATGACCCAGCCTCTCCTCAGCTGCAAAAGGGTCGCATTGCACCTGGCTGCTGAATTGTGCGTGGAATTCCCCACCAGGATTCCCAGGCCCGGAGCCGTCCGGGGATGCTTCCTGCAAGAGTAAAGACGGTCAAGTGGGCAGCCCTTCTTGCCGTCCACAACAGGGCCTCAGAGACCACCCTCAGTGCAGGCCAGGAGAGCCTGTGGGCCCCCACTGGGACGCCATCAGGTCAGGGGCACCTGGAACCTGCTTAGAAGGCACTTCTTGTGGCATCCAAGCGCCGCAGGGAAGGGTGGGGTGAGGTGAAGAAGCAGAGAAGCCAGAAGAAAGACCAGGGCTGGGAGGGGAGTCCACAGAGGGAGGACAGCCTGGAACAGGCATGGGGGAGAGGCCCCCAAACAACCCCTGGTGGCGTAGCAGGTCTGGTGGCCCTGCCCACTAACCCTGCCAGGGCCAGACTCCTCGGGCAGGCCTCAGCCCTCGGCAGCCCTGGGCAGCTCAGGCTCCCTGTGGCTTCAAGGTGAGGACTTCCCAATGAGCATGACCCAGGGCAGGAGAAAATCCCTGGACAAGAACAGGACGGTCCTCCAACCTAAGGGAAAGCTGAATTCCTGCCACCGAGGGCCTTTTACACCGAGAGGCCCTCAGCAAGCCCCTCTGGACAAAGCTGGAAGTAGCCAAGAGCTATGGACCGAGGGAGTCCCCCAAATCCATAGGTGGAAGCCCAGCCCCACAGAATGGCTGTGGGTAAGGACAGGCCTTTAGGAGGTCATTAAGGAGGGTGGGACCCTGTGCTAGGACAAGAGTCTCCAAAAGAAGAGGCACCAGAGAATTTGCTCCTTCCTGGGCACCACGTGAGAACCCAGCAAAGAGGAGGCCTTCTGCCAGGGGGGAAGAGGCCCTCACCAGAACTGGCCACGCCAGTTCTCTCCTCCCAGACTTCCAGACTCCAGAAAATACATGCCCAGTCTGGGCTGTTTTGTTATAGCAGCCAAGCAGACTGAGACACTTAGCAAAGGGCACTTTTAGAGCTAAGTAACAGATATGGAAATGAGGGCTGTCCCAGAGGTCCCAAATGGATCTCCAAAACAGAAGATATAAACAAGAGTCCAATCTGCTCAGGACCAGCACAAGAGATGTCCTATGTGCTGCCAAGAGCACATGCCTTCCCTGCCCCTTCCAAGTGCCCACAGCTTGGTCCTGGCTGCACTGGGGTCTGCCTGGGCCAGCAGCTGCCAGTCAGCCTGCCAGGAGCACTCCCCAAGATGAGTGTCCTTGGCCTGCACACGGGGCTCTCCTGTCCTGGACATCTCTGAGCTGTATGAGTCAGATGAAGAACCAGCGAAGGAAGCCTGCACCACACACCCAGGCCCCAAGCGCGCGCCCACCAAGGCGGCTCCTGAGAGTCCCACTGCATTGTGCCGTCATGAACAGGCAGGCTGCAGGTACCTGCTGGAGATGGGGTGTGGACTTTTAGTCCAGCTGGCCCTCTGACCGACCGTGTGACCCTGGACTCCCTCCTTGATCTCTCTGGACTTCTGTTGTCATCTGTACAGTCAAGAGAAGCAAACCTTGCGGCGTCATTGTCTACGCTCCGTTCATCGCTGTGTAACTAAAACGGTGATCCCCTGAGTTCCATGGACCAAGTGCCTAGTTCAGTACTCTCCCACACACTGTTTTATTTATTCAACCTACGAGGACAGCAAGGTACATTTTATAGGTGGCAGTGGATCATTCATCCACCATCACCCAGCTAAGACTCAGTGGAGCTGGAGTCAACCGGGCATTCTGATTTCAGGGCCCATCTCTCAGTTGCTGTCTCCTGGTACCATCCTTGCTGTTAAAACACCTGGAACAGCATCAGACACAGAGAGGGCTCTCCGTAGTGGCTGAAGGCTCACCCCATGTTACCATGGCACTGGGGAGATTTGGGTAAATCTCCCCAGTGAGGAAGGAGGATCACAGATTCAAGACCAGCCTGGGTGACTTAGAGAGGCCCTCAGCAACTTAAGGAGACCCTGACTCAAAGTAAAAAAGGAAAGGACTGGGGATGTAGCTCCCTTGGTAGAGTGCACTTGGTTCCATCCCCAATACCACAACCCCCCCCCACACACACAAAAAAAAAAAAAAACAAACAAGGAAAGAAATGACCAAGGTAACCCACAAACAGCAAATATCAGGCAATCAACCCTGGATGTCTGGCTCAAGGGGCCAGAATAAGAGCTTTCTTGGGCTGCATCCCCAGCACCTAGCTGAGCACAGGGCCAAGAGGCATCCAGTCAACATCTGCCACATGAATCAGACAGATTGATTGATGGCCCAGGGTGGCTGATGGGACTGGCTCCGCCCAAATGGTTATTTGCAGGATGCAGGGGGCCGGGAGGCACACAGGGCTGTGGCCAGGCCTCAGGCAGGTGTGCGCTGTCGGCCTTCCCCGCATGTCTTCTCATCACAAACAGCTGAGGGAATGAATGAGCCATTCTGGGAGCCAGATAAATCCTCCCGAGCCTCGTGGGTCTGAAAACAGGTGAGCTCGGGTTATAGAGTGCAGGTAGCGGTGGAATCTGCCCCTGGAGCCTAGGATCTCGTCCACACCACAGCCCTGGGCATTTGGAAAGAAAGAAAAGAGACTTTTGTTCCGGGAGTTCTCTGTAGCAGGCAGGAAGTGCAGTCAGAAGCCTGGGACGGTGAGGCTTCCCTAACACAAAGCAGGCCAGTGACAACGTCTAATGAAGACTGTTATGATAGGAATGTAATTGTAAAAAAAAAAAAAAAAAAGATTAAAAATGGGTTTCAAGGCTTTGCAATCGAAGAGTTCATTTGTTTCCTCATATGCATGCACTAAATAAGCCCCTAATTAATCTTGCACCTTGGAGAAAGAGGACTAGATTGCCATTCTCTCCACAAGGACGCACTTCACATTTTGGGAAGTGTGAAGAGGCTCTTGAGCATTTTCCTTCAGTATTTTATCAGCATTTTCACGAGACTTCATTAGGCTGCAGAGGCTGCTAATTGCATTACCATATTTTTAAGCCTCATAGGTGTGAGTCAGGTTTATCATTCTCCAAATTCTCCCATCAATCTGCCCTTTGACATGTCAGAGACAGGTTGCTTCCAGGAGGAAGGGAAGAGCCCCTGAGAAGGGGGCAAGGCAGCATCTCCTCTCAAAAAAGTCACCTTGGGGCTGGGAGCAGGACTGGGGCCGGGGCTCCATGGTAAAGCGCTTGCCTAGCATGCCGAGGCCCTGGGTTCCATCCCCAGACCCACACACAAAAAAGTCATTGGGATGTCATCATTCCTAGGGAGGGAAAAAACCGCCAACATTCAAGCCAAGGAAAGAAATTCAAAATCAGCCTGTATCCACATGTTTGTGTATAGACAGATAAATCTGTGTGCATGTACGTGTTTAGACAGACATGTACATTTATAAATATCTATATAAGCAGCCTCGTAGACATAAACACACATGCATACACATATATGTTGCCATATGTGTGCTTAGATACAAATACATATGCACATGTATGGATGTCAGTATATATATATATATATATATATATATATTTAGATATACATGAGTATCTGTACATATGTATGTTTAGATAGATACAAATATGTATGTGTTTATATATGTATAACTATTCATGCATATATATGACTATCTGCATATATTGTGTATGGACATGAATATACATATATATGTAGACTGATATAAAGATAAGTACGTATATGTATATGTGGATAGCTATGAATATGTATATGTTTGCACAAATTGATGTGAACATTATAGATATGAATATTATGCATGTACAAGAATATATATGTATGTGCATGTAAATAGACATGAATGTATTTGTCCCTTGGTATCTCCATGGGGATTGGTTTCAGGACCCCCAACTGATACCAAGATCTGCAAATGCTCAAGTCCCTATATCAAATGAGGCAGCATTTACATATAACAATGCACATTCTCCTGTACTCTTCATCATCTTTATGTCACTTATGGTAACTAATGTGATGTAAATGCTGTGTGAATATTCCTAAACTGTACTGCTTACGAAATGACAAGTCTGTAGGTGCTCAGTACAGGCACAGAGTTTTTCCCTGAGTTTTCAATCTGAGGTTTGTGGAACCTGTACACCCGGGACCCACACTGTGGAGGGCTGCATGTGTGTATGTGTACCTGTGTAGACAGGCACATGTGACACGGGAATATTTGTGCACATACATCCATACATAGACGTGGCTGCCTACATGTGTAGTCAGTGAAGATGCTGTTGTATTTGAATTTTTCCTTCTTTTTTGGGGGGAGAGGGTACTTGGGATTGAACCCAGAGGCACTTGACCACTGAGCCACATCCCAGCCCTATTTTGTATTTTATTTAGAGACAGGGTCTCACTGAGTTGCTTAGTGCCTTGCTATGGCTGAGGCTGGTTTGGAACACACGCGATCCTCCAGCCTCAGCCTCCCGAGCTGCTGGGATTACAGGTGTGCGCCACCGTGCCCGGCTGGATTTTTCCTTCTTTAAAAAACGTTTCCTGGGGAAACTCATCCCAGACCTGGGTAGCCATGTCCACTGAACGACAAAGGCCAGCACTCCACCAAGGGCTTCGCAGACATTGGTCCCTCTTGTCCTCTACGACCTCTCGAAGGGCTCACTGGTTTCCCCTTGTTTAACAGGGAGGAAGCAGCTTCTCAGAGACAGGAGTCAGAGTCCCCAGGTGAGGCCCACATGTGGAACATGGCGGCAGATGGAGGCACTTCTGCCCACAAGTCCAGAGCCCAAGCCCAGCTCTAGGCCCCACACAGGCACTTCTACCCCTCTGAGTACGTATTCCTGTCCAGCAAATAGAGTAGTTGTGTCCACCCTGCAGACATAAGAAGATAAAATAAGATGTTGTGAGTCAAGACCCCTGGCCTGGCCACCAGCTGCTCATGGGGACATTGTCCTAACCATGAGCATCTCACAGCAGCTGGACACCCTACCTGAGGCAAAGACCCCACATCCTAAGTAGGCCCTGCCAACACAAAGTCCTGTGACCCACTGGCCAATGCCACCAGGAGACAGGACAGAGACTGACCCATCTTCAGACTTGACAGACCCCCCCATGCTGGGGACGAGGCTCGGTGGCAGAGAGCTTGCCTAGTAGGCACTAAGTCTGGGTTCAATCCCCACTATCAAAAATACCAAAAAAGGAAAAAAAGAAAAAAAAGACCCACCCAGTTTCTGCTCCTGAACCTCCTCCCAGAGTCCAAACAGACATCACCCGGGTTCAGCTTCAGCTGCACAAAGGAATTTATCCCCCTCTGCCTCTTCATTGGTCCCTGTCATCTTTTGTCCTTTAAGAGGAAAGGGACCTTTAAGAGGTCTTCTCCTCAAGAACCCCCCACTAACCTTCCTCACCCTCCTCCGTGTCCCAACCCCAGCACCCTCAACAGGCAAGCACGAAGCGACAGAGCCAGGCCGACAGAGCTGGCCAGGGGCAGCAGGGAAAGAAGGCTGATGGGCCTCTTCAGGCTGTGACCCCCTGTTCCTGGGGTCGCCACCTGAAGGGCTCTGCAGGGAAGCTGAAGGCCACCTGCTTTGTTAAAAGAGCCTCCTTGACCCCAGGTTACCAGGAAGGGTCACCTGCTCTGTCAAAGAAGGAAGGGGACAGCAGTGGCCAGGGGTATCTTGAGGGCAAGACCAGCATGTTCTGTCCTGCTTGTGGCTGCTGCCCAGGAAGCCCTGATGATGTGAGCATGTCCCAGCCAGCTGGTCACTTCATGCGTTGGCTGAAGGGTGCTGGCTACCATGGGCTTGATCCTCTGGGAATTGGCTGCTTTCATTTTTCTGTTGGATTGGCCAAATTCAGGAAAAGAAGAGAAAGAAAAAAAGACCCACCCCGCTTCTGCTCCTGGATTGGGTGGAGGGGCTTTCCGTTTTCTCTGTGGGATACACGGTCCCTTGTCTTAGAAGGGAAGGCTGGCGTGCACGTGGGGTTAGGAACTTGCTTGTGCAGCACGGGTCCTGGCGGGCAGAGGGGGGTATGGTTTCCAGCTCAGGTTTTGGTGTCGGGAGACATGGCTCCACCACTGGTTTGGTGGCGTCCCACCTGGGTGGCCTTGAGTAAGAAGGGACTCAGCCCCAGAAACCTGTTCCTCCACTTGCAAAGCACAGCTACCTGCCAACAGAGCCATCACCTAGGTTCCAGGCAGAGGGACCCAGCAGAAGAACACGTGGGCCTGGGCAGAGAAGTGCGTTGCAAGAACCGGCGGCCAAGGGACGCTGGGGCTTGTGCTCTCAGTGGGGGCCAGGGGCGTCCATCACTGTCCTGTTGTACACCCTGGAGCAAAGGTGCTGGCAGTGACACTCCCCTTCCCTCCCAGAGGGTCTCTTGAAGAGCTGTGTCCCTGCCCCAGGGGACTTGTCAGCTGGCAAATGCCATGTTGACCCCTGGAAAGGCCGGGCACCGAGAACCACACTCCCCATTGTCCTGGGCCCCATCCCCTCCAGAACCCAGGCCCCAACACTTAGACCTCACAGCACAGCCCAGAACTCGTTCCCTCTTCTACCGGGAAGCACTGCCTGTTCTGATTTGTCTTCTGGCTGATCTCTCCAGAAGCTCAGGCCAAGAGAATATGAGGCAGCAGAGAATCATTTTCTATTCCAGGCCGTCTCTCCCTCTCTCTCTCTCCCCCTCTCCCGGCTCCTTCTCTCTCTCTCCCTCATTTGTACACACACACAGCAGCCATAAATAAAAAGCAAGGACTGAAGATTCAAAGTGACACACTTATTTCCACACCTTTCCACATCATCTCCCATGTTCTTTCTTGCCAAAGCATGATTTTTTTTTTTTTTTAAACAATGGTGGCTGGCGGGGTGGCTCGGCGGTAGAGTGCTGGCCAAGTGTGCACAAGGTCATGGGTTCAGTCCTGAGCACTACAAAAATAAATAAATAAATAAATAAATAAACAACATACAAACCAAACAAAACCGTCCTAAAATACTCATGACACGGCTCCACGCATAGAATACTCTCTCACAAGCATCTGCACATGCAGCTAGCCAGGCGTCGTCCTCAAGGTGTAGCTGTTTTGCCCCATGAAACAGAAACTCAGGCCCAGTTACTCAGCCCAAGGCATCCTGTGGTTAGCTGGAGGGACAGGGGATACCAACAGTGGTTCCACTCTGAAGTCCTTCAGCACTGTGTCTCCCAAAACGTGACCCTCTCCGCCTTGTCTTAGCTCCCCAGCTGAGGGCAGGGACCATGATCTGTCCCTGGGACACAATCCAGGGTCTCCATGCTGCCGGTGCCAGTCAGCTCTGCCAGAAGGACATCTTCCAAAGGCCTAGATGGAAATCAAGGCATCCAGAAGGGTCATTCCCTGCCCTGGGCCTTGTCCACTGTACCTGGAAGCCGCACCTCACCTGGAGATGAAACGCCTAGCTCCCAATTCATCTGGATTCCTCCAGGGGGTAAAATCTCAAAACAGAAAAGTGGGGAATTGGAGGCTCAGTTGGTAGAGTGCTTGCCTCGCATGCACAAGGCCATGGGTTCGATTCCCTAGCACCAAAAAAAAAAAAAGTAGGGAATCGGCACAGTGGGCCCTTAGGTTCTGAGTACAATTTGTACAGCATCTCCAACATCACCACCATTGTTTCATAAAATAAAAGGTGTTCTAGGGGCTGGGGACATAGCTCAGTTGGTGAGTGTTTGCTTCACATGCACAAGGCCCTGGGTCTAATCCCCAGCACTGCGCGTGCGCACACACACACACACGCGCACACACACACACACACACAGAGGAAAACTCACCTCTCAGCCCTGTTCCTTTCCTTTTGCCTTTGATCGCGTCCCAGCATCAGCCTGGGCCAGTGATTCAGGAGCACATGTCTAGGGACACAGGCCAGCAGCGGGGGAGACGGTCACCGGTGGGAGGAGGGAAGAGCCACAAGGTGACTGGCGGAAGCAGAAGATGAGAGCTAGGGAGGGCGTCCTGGCCACGGCCCCCCGTGGAGGGCACTGGGCTCCAGAGCTGAGAAGCCCGCTTAAGGGGGCCCAGAGGAGCAGGATCCACCCGGAGAGTTGCCTGAGAATCTGCCCGGCTGAGAGATCCCCTCTGGGCCCTGAGAACCAGTGACCAGACTGTCCCCAGGCACATCACTAATCCACACCATCATCGTCCTCATCTTCCATGATTGTTTTCTGTGAAGCTCACGAGTGCCCGGGCTGTGGGGATGACAAAGACAGCAAGTGCAGTGTCACCTGTCCTGCCTCCCTCCTGCCCTGCAGGCCCCTTCACACCCCACAGCTCCACCCCAGCAGCCCAACTGGCCTCTGGCCTCCCTCCCACCAGCCACCCCCCTCCCAGTCCCCGTC